>NC_083727.1:69977717-70282173 GCF_028564815.1 Eubalaena glacialis | reverse complement strand
CCAAGAACATGGTGTGTCTCTCCATCTGTTTGTATCATCTTTAATTTCTTTCATCAGTGTCTTATAGTTTTCTGCATACAGGTCTTTTGTCTCCTTAGGTAGGTTTATTCCTAGGTATTTTATTCTTTTTGTTGCAAAATATCGCTTCTTTTTAAATTTCACCTAACTCCATTCTTCCCCCACATTCTATAACTCTGTCTTTTCCTTTGTTTCCTGAGACCTCCCACAGTTATTCTGGTGTGTAGTCTCTCTCGCTGGAATGAGCCAATAATCCTGACTCTGTCTGACTATAAGTTTGTCCCTGGTGGTTTTGGGCTGATCACGTTAGGACAAAGGGCATCAAAATCTAGTCAAGGCTTATGGCAATGGAGTAGAAAGTCTTCACAGGCAATGAAAATTTACAGGAAAGGTGGGGTTCAGCAGCATGATATGTATGTGAACCAGAAATGCCACAAAACTGGCCCAAAAGCATTTTACCCACCACCCTAATTATGATCAGTGTGTGTGTGTGTGTGTGTGTGTGTGTGTGTGTAATACTATTCTCCGTCAGAAGGAACCATAGTTTCTTGAAGTGTAGTTGATTCCATCGCCTAGGACAGGGAAGAATGAAGACTGGCCTGGAACCTGGAACCTGGAAATCAAAAATGCTTCAAAAAGCTTGTGCAGATTTAAAGGAGTAGGCTTACAGGGACCATACTGGGACAATTTGAGTGTCCAGAGGAGAATAATTATAGTTAATTGAAGTAAGTTGAGACTATAATGATACTCCAAAATGGGAAGAGATAAATAAACTGTACAGAGCAGTAGTTATAAAACAAAAGAAGAAATGTCTGATAGAATATTTTTAATTTTCACAATTAATTTCAAGTACACATATGAGTTTTTGTTTAAGTGTACGTATAAGAAATACACAGCATGGAACTGAATAATTCCATAAGTGAGAACGGTACCAATTACAGGAAGAGGTGATCAGCACCAGTGAGCATACATACACATACAGGCAGAGGGAAGATCCAACACTGTTCCAAAGTGAGATTACTCAAATGTCTGACTATATAAACTGTGATCTCCTTCTGTGAGCCCCTTCTGATATTAATGTGATGCTAATAAGGAATGCAAAATATTCCAATAATGTTAATAGACTATATATATATATCTATATCTATGTATATAATGATAAGACAATGGTATATAACATTGACCGCCCAAACCTTTAAAAAATCATTTTGGAGAAAGATCATGCCACAGAAGGTGTAGGCTGCTGGGCATCTCAGAATCTTGTACTCACGTTCCTGTAAGAACTGAGGTACTTACATAGTATTTTTAATCAATCCACATATCTTGATGACCATTCATTTTGCCAGTGAATTATTTCTAACATCGCTTATGCTAATTAATATGCTTCAGTGAACGTGGAGATCATAGCAGTTGAAGTAAATGCCTGTTGATATGTCTAATGTTTTCGAAGCCCTTTCGTTGTGCGAAGATCGTGCAGTTAGCATGTCTGGCTAGGTAAATATAATCAATGATAATGCTGACGATGAGGACACAGGCACAAGACTTCTGAACAATATGTAATATAAACTATACAGTAAGTCCCCTACATACGAACGAGGTCTGTTCTAAGAACATGTTTGTAAGTCCAATTTGTTCGTAAGTCCAACAAAGTTAGCCCAGGTACCCAACTAACATAATCAGCTACAGAGTACTGTAATAGGTTTATAATACTTTTCACACAAATAATACATAAAAACAAACAAAAAATAAAACATTCGAAACCTTATAGTACAGTATCTTGAAAAGTACAGTAGTACAGTACAACAGCTGGCATATAGGCGCTGGCATCGAGTGAACAGGCAAGAAGAGTTACTGACTGGAGGAGGGAGAAGGTGTGGGAGATGGTAGAGCTGAAGGATCGTCAGCAATAGGAGAGGGAGGGCAAGCTGCAATTCCACTCACGCCTGACGTTAATGGAATGCACGTTTGCATCTTTGAAAGTTCGCCACCTGAAGGTTGGTATATAGGGGACTTAACTGTAAGTTTAAATAAGAGGTAACAAAGGAGTTTAATGAAGGAGGAAGTTACAGAAGTTGCCAACGCTGTTGAAAGTAGTCTCTGTTTACGAGTTCTTGGAGGTGCTACAACAGCTTTGCCAGGCACGAATCCCTAAGTCTAAGCCCAATTCCTACTTGCCGCCCAGTCACCTGGTGAGGACTACAGCTCCCAGAAGGCAACGCTCCGCTCCCTTGGTTCCGGCTTCCTTAGCCGGCCGGGAGTTGTAGTTTACAAGAGAGCGACTTGGAACCGAGTTTTACGCACTCGTCAACATAGACTGGGCGGAACAGGCCTCTCCTCCATCCGGATCCTCCCGTTTTCCGCAGCCTTCCGATTCGTCAGCCTAATCTTTGTGCTTGGCTGGGCGGGAATCCGTGGCTGGTCGGCCGGCGAGGCGCTCTAGGCCGAGCGGCTTTCGTCTCTATGACCCCAGGAGGCGGTCCCCGGTGTCCTGCGCAGCACGCGCGAAGGGGGTGCGCGTCAGTTCCGCGCGGTGCTGTCGGGGAACTATGGCTGCCCTGAGAGGTGAGGCCGGGGGCTGCCGGGACTGGGGACTGGGGACCCCGCGGGGGGCGGTGGCGAGCGAGCGTCAGCGCTGGTCTGCACCTGTCGGCGGCCCGCCATCCTCCGCGCCCGCGGGGCTCTGGGGCCCAGGGGCCAGGCCGGGGCGTCGGACAGCAGGAGTTTGTGTTGAGCCGCTCCCGGGCTTGAGCGCGCGCCGCCGCCGCTCGGGGCAGTGCGGGGCAGCCAGCCTCGCACTGCAGCTGCCTTCCTCGCGGCGGACTCCGCGCTGGACAGTTCGGCAGCCCAAAACTGCGCCTGCCTCGACGAGCTGGCAGTGGGTGGGAACCGAATTCAGACAGGCCCGGGCTGCGGCGGACCTGGCGAGGGGCCGGGGCGCAGGTGCGGGGCTGGAGACGCATCACCCAGCGGGAGGCAGGACCGGTCTCTGTCCCGGCCGGGGTCACCGCGGCTGCGGTCTCCGCTGCGCCTCCTGCCCTAGGATGCTCAGAGGCATAAGGGCATGCTCCGGGTGCAGAGCCTAAGCAGCGACTGGCCAACGTAACAGCCACTAAAAACATCATTGGGGCATTAAAATAGCATTGCAACCGTAACGAGGTGGAGAAAGCAGTCGTTAACAGAGTTACTCCCAAGTAGAATGTTGTATGTTGTTAGAAGGAATACTTTGATGTTTTGCTGGAGGGGTGGGGCGAGATCCACCCCCCCGCCCCCTTCCCCAGGGATAGCACATTAGAGTAATACTGTTTGATGACTAATTGCCATTTCATGAGGGTGAGTCTGATTAACTCCGCAGCACTTTTGCTTTGCTGAGTCCGGTAAGTAAGTAAGGACCAGAGCTGCATTTCTGAATGGTAGAGCAGTAGCTAGGAGAGGTTGGGCAACACCCGGATTCTTTCTCCACCCATCTTTCGTAGAGCTCTTGGCTTTACCTCTGAATTAAACGTTGAACAAATATTTAAAGAACAGCTTTTTGCATGGGTGCCAAATTATTTTCCTGGTTGAAGAGGCCACGTTTATCATTCAGGCCCTGCTCAGTGGGTATTGTCTGTAGTTGCATATGCTTCTCTTACTTGCATCTCAAATAAGCCCAACCTTAAGAGTCTTTTTGTAGCAACACAGAAAGTAAAGGGAAAAAAGTAGAATTGTTTTGATAACTGACATAAAATAGGGATAGCGAGATTAATGGTGAAGGCAACTTCAGAATTACATAAATCGAATCATTATCTGAAATAGTTGCCACAGTTTGCAGATTTAGGCTTATTGCCAATACATATTTGCTGTGCCTGGGTCATGTTATAAATCTTATATGCCCACTAGAAATGTGTAATACAAAATTGCAGTTTCCTGAGCTTCCTGATATTCACAAAGGATTTATTTATCTGGGACTTACTGAATTTCCAAGTTCTCAGGTGTTACAAATAATGTCTCCTCTAAAATATAGTAAAATATAACTGAGCAAAAGATTTAACTCCAGACTGTAAATTTCGTTTGGGGGGCATTTTCCACACAAAAACAGATACTGCGTGGGAGCTAATGGGAACTTTGTGAGAAGGAGAAAACAGTGCTGATGTGCCAGTGGGCCCACTCAACAGTGCAGTTGAGTTGTGGACTTTTTTTTTTTTCCCGTGGCGGAGCCTCTGGGCATGTGGGGTGGAACCCACGCCCCCTGCAGTGGAAGCCCGAAGTCTTAACCACTGGCCCACCTGGGAAGTCCCGGTATGGACTTTTGATATTATCCTGAAAAAAATTGAAATTGCTAATAATTGAACTTTCATATTGGAGAATTAATGACTGGAGTGAAGAAGATATTTTGATCTAATGGTAAGCTGAAATTAGAGAAGATAATGCTTAAAAAAGCATTAAGTATTTTTTAAAAGTGTATTATATGTTTTAAAAGTGGTATTCTATACCAAAGCCCTATATGTTATACAAATATCTAAACTTATTTGCTTACGCTTCTATTTCCATCACTAGTTATTTTCAAGAATATCATCTATATTCCCATTAATCACGATGCTAAGAGGTGTACTTTCAAAGTGTTAAACATTCACTATGTTGTTTTGGAATCAGGAAACTATATAAGAGCTAAAATAAAGTAGTTTTTAGTTTGGCAATCCTAACCTCTTTTATTTATGAAAGTATTGATAATCTAGGACATGGGCTGGTAAACTTTTTCTGTTAACAGCTGATGGTCTCGGTTTAACTACTCACCCTGCTGTTGCCGGGCAAAAAAAGTAGCCATAGATAGTTCAAAAACAAATGAGCGTAGCTGTGTTCCAGTAAAACTTTTTTTATGGACACTGAATCTGAATGTCATATAATTTTCACGCATCCCAAAAGATTAACGAAAAACTTTTTTCCAGCTGTTTAAAAACGTAAAACTATTCTCAGCTTGCAGGTCATATAAAAATGAGAGGAAATGTAGGTTGCTCATCCCCAATCAAGAAGATGGGAAATGCTTTCTCCTGTACTGCTGTTTATTTTTTAAGTCTTACATTTCCTCCTGTGTAGGAAAGTTTTAGAGCAAGCAAAGTATTATAGTAATCTCCTTCAATCCCTTTTACATTAACATTGCTTTTTGGGTCCTCGGATCTATTGGAAAGAAAGTTTAGTCAGAGAAGTTCTATTTCTTCTATTCTACCATATTACTTTTTAGTTAAGACCTAATGTAATTTTAAAAATCTGCCTGAAATTTACAAATAATTCTTTAATTCACCCAGGGAAAAATATTTATATTGAAGAATCTGTTTCCAAGTGAGTTTCTACCGTACCATATAATTTATTTGAAACTCCTATTTTATTTTCCTGTGCAAGTCATCTTTGAATTGTGGTTAGGCTTCCAAAGTGGTGAACAAAAGTGTACTTAGGTGTAATGTAGTTACAGTAGCAGCCCAGAGTTACCCCCTGTCCCTCTGGTTCTTAACACAGGTTGTCAAAGTATGGCCCATTGGTCAAACCCAGCCTATCACTTGTTTTTGTATGGCCTATCAGCTAAGAATGGTTTTTACAGGTGAATGTTTGAAATTAATCTGATGGAACCCTAACTTTGAAGACCAATGAAGCAAAATATTACTCACCCACCCCATAGAATTCCCTTCTTCTCAATACTGTAAATCATTGTACTCAATTATTATTATATTTTGAATTTGTCCAATTAAATATAAATTAAATGTGAAAGTATATTTTCTCTCTTGTCACCTAAGTACCTACATGATATCCTTGATTTTGCCTTGTGGCCTAAAAAACCTAAAATATTTACTCTTGGCCCTTCACAGAAAAAAATTTGCTGATCCCTGTTTAACATGTGCCTGAAGATTTGAAAGAAGGTTACAGATAGCTGGGGATGAGAGAGGTGTGAAGTGGGTAAAGAAAGTAGATATAGTTTGAGCATTAGGTGATGGTAGTCTCAGAGCAGGGCTGGGAGTACGGAAGGAGCCCTGGTACCCCGGTGCTTGTGGTTTTATTGAAGGTGTGGGACCGGCCCTGGCACCTGAGTGATGGCTGCTGCTCAGATATACTTGCAAGAAGTTCTTAAATTGAGTGTTCATAAGTTGTGTATATTTTCTGGATTTCAAGTTTTACAGAACTTCATTCTTAATACTCTTTTTTATGGTGTTATGAATTATCTTTCTTATAATGCTATGAAATGAGAGGCTGGATGTAATTTGTTTTTTATTATGATGAAGTTCTATATTATTTTATCACTCCGTTATTCCTTTTGTTCTCTTTCTGCTGTCTCGCTATTTAGAACATACATTGCAGTAATCGTTTTCATCCTGCTTTCGTGTTTTGCTTTCACAAGTATGAATTATAAAGATATATAAAGTACGTGATTTATAACATCCTAAACTAGAGTTAGTTATGCCACATAACCTTGCACTTAAGCCCTCCCCAGGAACAAAATCTATGCCTAACCAGTTGATATTTAAAGTCAGCTGTGTTTTGTGTGTGTATGTTTGTTTCTGTTCATGTAGTTGGAAAATATTGTTTTGAAATAAATTTTTAAACGTATTTTGTGCTTGAAATTGGAAAGCATTTTGAGGTATAACACTGCTTAACTTTTATATACATAATATTGTCTACTAAATAATATCTTTGTTGCACGTATTTTCCAGAAAATGTCCATTTGTTATTCAAGTTATACTGCTTGGCGGTGATGACCCTGGTGGCTGCAACTTATACCATAGCTTTAAGATACACAAGGACATCAGACAAAGAACTCTACTTTTCAACCACAGCCGTGTGTATCACAGAAGTTATAAAGTTATTGCTAAGTGTGGGAATTTTAGCTAAGTGAGTATAAATACTTTTTAGTGTGTTAAGTTATTAATTTTTTACTCAGTTATGTTCTTTATCAGAAGATTCAAGCTACATCTTCGTATGTTTGATTGCTTTAGAGCAGTCTTCCTCAACTCAGGACAGTTTTGCTCCCTTGGAGATATTATTTTGGTTGACCCAACTTGGGGGATGCTACTGGCATCAAGTAGGTGGAGGCCAAGGGTGCTGATAAACATCCTACAATGTCCCGTCCTCCAGGACAGCACTCCGTAACAAAGAATTATCCAACCCCACATGTTAGTAGTGCCAAAGTTGAAGAACTCCACCCTAAAGCAGGGGTTAGCAAACTGTGGCCCATTGGCCAAATCCAGTTTGCTGCTTATTTTTGTTGCAACAGAGACAGTATGGCTCACACAGCCTAGACTATTTACAATTTGGTTCTTACAGGAAACGTTTGCTGACTTGCTGTTGTAGAGGAATATAATGATAATAATAGTTAACATTTCTTGAGTGTTTCCTGTATTGTTAGGCACTGTGCTAAGTGCTTTTCATTAGTTATCTCATTTAATCTTTATATATATTTTTAGGTTAAGTACTATAATTACTCCTATTTTATCTATACAGCATCTGAGGTTCCTCCTTGTTATACTGTTACTATGTGGCAGCCCTGGGTTTTGTATCAGTAACATCCTATGAAAATCATTTTAGCCAAGTAAGAGAGGGTTAAGAATAGGGGCTTTGGAGTGAGACAGACCTAATTTTAGTCCTAGACTCATTGGGATTATGACTTTCCACATATTACTTAACTTCTCTGAGCTTTAGTTTCTTCATTTCTTCTTCTTTTTTTTAAAGTTCATGTTAATAAGTCTTCAGTCCTGCCCATAAGCCCAATAGTTTTATGCTTGTCTGTTTTCATTTCCCGCATTATATTATTCATAGACTGGAATACTTTAAGTCTGATAAAAATCAGATGACTTTCTCACCACCAATAAAGAAATATATGCAGTGAGTTTATGGGGCTGAAAAGGGAAATTCTAGACACTGAGTCTATAAAACTAGGGGTCGGAGTCCATTCAAGACAGAGGAAAACAGCCATAGTCTGTGGATGAGAGAAAAACAGCAACAAGAGACAACAGAAAATGAAACAAGAGGAGGTGAGCTTTGGGTTATGTTGTATAGTTTCTTAATTGGAGAAAATAGGGCTGTGAGAATTAAATAAAATCTGGTAGGAAATTACTTGGGGAATGATTTTTGAGATGGGGACCCATCTGGGTCATGTGGGTGGGTGAATTCATCTAGGTTTCAAGATTTGGGCTGGTGGGAGTGGGAAGTAGTGAGGAATAGCATGTGTGTAGGTTTAAATTACATTTAAACACTTTAAAATTTCATTTAACAAATATTTATTAAGTGATTTCTGTGTGACAGTTTTATAATGGGTGCTCGATATACAGGTATGAATGAAATAGATATGGTTTCTGCTTGCTTGGAACTTAGGTTCAGTGGAAGAGACAGAAAATGAACTAGTAAACACACACATTATTACAAATAATCATCTGAAAAAAATACTCTAAAAAATACTCTAAAAAATACTCTAATACTCTATTAGAGTACTCTAAATACTCTAAAAATGGCTTGGGGAAGGAAGAAAGAACAGAAAAATAACTTGAGACTTGATGGTGGAAAGCTTTAATAGAAAATGTGTGTTTAAAATTTATCTTGTAGGCAGAGATACTGTGGCAGCCTAACTTGTTAGGTTGCAAGTAGGGTAAAACCTCAGACCTTTCACAGCTTTTTACTTAACAAGATCCATTTTTAAGGAAATTTGGCTTCCACTATTCTGCATAATGTCAGGTAAAGGAGAGGCCTTATTGTACCTTTAAAACTTTAAAAGGCAGTGTTCCAAAGGAAAAAATCTCTGTTTGAAGCTCTAGAACAACATCCATATAACAATTTAAGCGTTAATAAATGAGTAAAATCTTAGGGCTTAACTTCTTTTAAAACAAAAATGGCGATATTGGAAAAAGGGGAATAGGGGAACACATTTCTTCTCCTTATTCCCCAGCTTCCTTAGGGAGAAAAAATTATGACCCAGGAATGAAATAGGGCTGTCAAGCATGAAATCAGCTATTTTAAACTGTAAGATCAAATCATGGTTTTGTTGTTTCGTAACTGTTAAGACTTTTTAAAAACCAATGTGCAGAAAAGCAATGAGGCCTTTGGTTTAACTCAGCAGTTGGGCTAGTTTCCTGCCAGCCCGCCTGCATGACTTTTTGTTTTATTTTGATGCTTTTTCAGCTTTGCATTGCTTGCTATTCTTAAGTTATTCAGTGTTATGGATATGGTCATTTGTAGTTTGTTTTGTGGAAACGTTTTTGGAAATTATATCAAAATATTAATAAAAGCAGAAAAGTTTCCAAGAGTTCACCAGACAAGTCCCAATAATGGTGTTGAAATAGCAACAGTGTGGAAAACTAAATACTGTACTTCATCATCATGATCATCACCAGTAATCAGTTACTGTGTATGTCACCAGCATAGTGTAGAGGCTTGTATGACCATTTACCTGCAGAGTACACAAGACCAGGGACAATCAGGACAAAGTAAAGTATTATGACACAGAGTTTTGGTGGCTGGCATTTGACACTACATGGCTAACAAGAATTGGCTGTGAAGAAGAATCATTTAAAACACACCGAGTTTCCAAGTGGAAAAAGCACTGGAAAATCATAAAGCATGAAAGAAGTGAAATGCATTTGAAATTACTGGATTTTAAAGCAAATGTAATTTTTATGGAGAAACATGTTGGCAAATTATCATGTCCTTATTCAAAACACATTGGTAGAATGAAATACCTGCTACTCATAACAAGAAAATATTTTATTTCTTGGAGCAAAGGGATTACTCTTAAGAGGGCATCTGTGAAAAATGTTAATCTCTTGGAATGGTAAAAGAGTGATAGAGAAAGGAGAATTATTTTACCCTATGGGGTCACAGGTTGATAGCTACGGAATGAAATGAAAGGATATCGTGATGGCATCTTCAGCTTCTTCAGCAATATGTCATGAGACAATTGTTAATGAAACTAAAGCATAGCTGTGTGGGAAACATACCCAGTGAAAATGTTGAGGGCTTCCTCTCTGAGGAAGTTACATTTAAACCCAGACCTGAAGATTGAGTGGAAGTTGGGCAAGAGAAGAGCAGAGAGAAGGCAAAGAGAACAGTGTGTTTGAAGAACAACAAATCAGTGTGTCTGGAGTGCTGTGAGAAGAGAGTGGTGCTAAGATGAAGCAGGAGAGGTCGGCAGGGTATCAAGAGTAATCCTATGGGCCTGTAAAGGATTTTGGATTTTATCTCAAGTGCACTGAAAATCACTGAATGGTTTAAATCAGGGACTAACATGGCGACCCATATTACTTTGAGTTACTTTGTTGATTCCTTTGAGGAGAATGGATTGGAAGGGTATTAAGAGTTGGAAGTAAGGGAGCTTATTAGAGCCCAGGGATTGTGGCCATGATGACAGCGCAGGTGATGAAGGTAATGGATTTGAGTTATGTTCTAGAAGTAGAATCTATAGGACTTGGTGATGGGTTTGGTGACTGTTGATTCTTACTATCTCAGTAGTTACCACAGACACTGAATTACTGAATACTGAACTTTTGCTCCTAGAGGAAATACAGGGATAGGTTCCTGTGAGCCTCTGGTCAGGATTAGAAGGCAAGTTCCCTGATTTCTAATTTTCAAATTATAAGTATTTTAGAACAAAATAATTGAGCAGTTTTGTGATTAGCTAGGGCAAAGATAAGCATTTAGTAGCATTGTTAGACATTTCAGTAATTGCAATAATTTTATTTTTTGTTTTTTCTCTTAAGTTTTTATTTCCAAATGTTAAATTTTACCATATTCTTGATTGCTATGTATTTGTGTGGGTGTATATTGTTTTTATGTTTTGAGAGCAAGTTTTACACAAGATGCCCCTTTGTCCCTAAATTCTTCAGTGCATATTTTCTAAAAACAAGGACATTCTCTTACATAATAACAGAATATAAAAATTGAGACATTAGTATTGATACAATACTGTTATCTAATTCACAGACCGTAGATAATTTTGTTGCCCACTGATGTCCTTTAACAGTAAAATAATCACACTTTACAGTAGTGTTATATCTCTAGCTGCCTTTAATCTGAGACAGTTCCTCCATCTTTTTTTCTTGTCTTTGACATTGTTGAAGAGCATAGTCCATTTACTTTGTAGAATGTCCCACAGTTTATGTTTATTGATTGCTTTCTTATGATTAAATTTAGGGTTTTGGTCAGGAATATCACGGAAATGATGTGTCCTTCTCAGTGCAGTGTATCACGAAGCACATAATATCCATCTGCCCCATTACTGGTGATTTAACTTTGATTCCTTGATTAAGGTAGTGCCTGCCAGGTCTCTCCAGATAAAGTTACCAATTTTCTCTTTGTAACTATTAAGTATCTTGTGGAGAGAATCTTTGAAACTAGGTATATATCCTCTTTCTCATCATTTTTATTGTCCTTTGATGTTGCCAAATGGTAATTTCCCAGTTCCATCATTCCCTATGCATTTATTGGTTGGCATTCTACTCTAAGAAACTTTCCCTTCTCTCCCTCTTCCTCTCTCTCCCCCCGCACCTGTCCTTCTCCCTCTCAGTGTAGATTCATGGATTATTTTATTATATTGGCTGGAATCCATTATTATCATTTATTTTGATGCTCAAATTGTCCCAGATTTGGACAGTGGGATCATCTTCAAGCTTCCTCCTGTTTCTTATCTTTTCTTTTTCACTTACATATTTTCATCAGTCTTTGAGCAGTTTCTTTTTAGCATAGCAAGATGTTCAAAGCTTATCTTATACTTTCCCTGCCCCAATCCCAAAATCATACATTTCTTTAAGAAGCCTTGTTCCTTTTTTCCCAAAATGGTATTTAGAAACCAGAATCTAGACATGAGGTGTGCACACTGCTACTGGGGGTATCATAACTTCTGGGCCCTTTCAGTAGACAGAGCTAGGTAACATGTATGTGTATACATACCTGTCTGTTTCTCTGTTTCTGTATATATATGTGTTTGTGTATACAACTATAAGTTATATATTGTTTGATACCTGCAATTCTGATCCAGTACCACAGAGTTCATTACAACTGCTCCCTTTTCCGTATTCCCTTTTCCAATGGTGGTGTGTTTGACTTCCGTTATCCTCAAGATATTTACTTATTTGCTCAGTCCTAGAATACATAATAAGTAGATTCAGAACTTCTAAGATACAGCTGTGAAAAAGCAAACCTACTAACTAAAGTTCAGTATTTGTATGTAGTTTTTTTTTGCCTTTAGTTTTAGAGCATATAGTAAAAAGACTGTGTTTTATAATACTTCGGTTAGTTCTCTTTTTCTCCTTCAGTGTAATTTTGGTATTCATTAAAAAAACTGACAGGGTTGTTTTTTCTTATTTTGGTTTCTGTTTGTAATTAATTTGGAGTTTTCCGCCATCCTTGTTGCTTTTACTTACAATTTCCAGTAATCTTTGGAATATGAAATTATACTTGTTTCAATCAAAAGTTAATTTAGAACTGCAAGAAAAAAAGGGGAGTGTGGGGAAGAATTAATGAATGGCTACTTTGATAAATAAGGTTTAAGGTTTATACGGTCTGATTGGGGAGTTTTGGTTACATGCATTGTGTGTGCATACAGTTTACACTGCTTTGCTTTTTAACTTCTTTTTCACTTAAATGTTTTATCTTAGAGATGGTTCCATGTCTGTACATAGAAATCTGTCTCATTCTTTTTAAGAGCTGTGTGGTATTCCACTATATGGATGTATCACATACATCAGTTTCTATTGATGGGCATTTGCGTGTGTCCAGTCTTCTGCTACTACAAAACGAAGACATAATAATTATCTTTTTATATACACTGCTGTGCACATGTATAATTACATCAGACCACTTTTATATCGAAAAGGAAATTAATAAATCCTATTTTTGGGGAGGGGAGCAGCTTAGCAGTTGGATGTTGCAAAAGCTTTATATGTGAGTAAAGTTATTTTTTAAGTATTTGACTAAGTTACCAATTTCTAAGTTATAATTCCAGTTGAAACATCAAACAGTACAACATTTAAAAATATTTTAGTTTTTCATAAAATAATTACTATAACAATTCACAGGAAAATTGCTAGTTAGCTGTATGCTTTACTAAACCCTGTCATAGCTATTAAAATTGACACTTTTGATTTAAGTCTGTCATTTGTGATGTGAAAAGGAAATGAAAACACTGCATGTTGTCTTAGAACAAAGTCAACTTTTTATTGTTTGCTATCCACCACAGCCTGTAAAGACTAAAGAAACCTAGAAGGAGGTGTAAATGTACATACATTTTGGGTGTGTTTAGTAATAAACCAAATGCATCTTAAATCTTTGTACTACTTATCCAGATAAGACTGGAGAAAATTATTTTACTATTTCATAGTATTATCTAGAATAATGAATGAAGCTGTCAGATACTTATGTCATAGATTATCCAGCCCTATTCTGTTTTTCTTGCTGAGTTTACATTTTGATTGCCTCTTTGTACTCAATGCTATAAGGGTTTTAGGGTCATGGGGAGGAAGTAAAAGTCATGTACCTCATATGATGGGTATTTTTGTCCTCAAATGACCTCATTATTGGTTTTTATACCTAGCTCCCCAAAATCTTTTATGTGAGTTAATTTTAATTAACTTTGCAGATGATAAATTTGTAAGGGAAATTTAAATTTCTTAAGCTCATGAGTAACTTCTGCTGTATTATTCCATTTTGCACAGTGCCTTGGTAACCTAGCCAAGGATTTTAGGCCTCCTAGTAGTTCTCCTCAGATCAGGAGCTGGAAGAATGAGGCCTACTTTTGACCGAACATAGATCAGAAAGAATTGGTTTCAGCTGGTTATAGGAAATATGGGGGGGCAGCAGCGGAATCTCTCTGCAATCAACATGGAGCTTCAGCATTCCTTGAGGTAACAGGTTGTACATGGATCCTATTCCAGTGATAAAAATCAAACAGTAAATTTAATGGGACAGACTATATCTAAAAAAATTAGTGTATGCTTTTTGATTATACACATGCTTTCTCATCTCACAATGTCATTTATATAATTAAATTCAATAAATTTGTTTTTAACAAAAGGTACTCATTAAAGTGCTTGGGATTTGATTTCCAGAAAGAGCAGGAAAATGGAAGAAAAAGTGGTCTTTGGTTTTTATGTTTTTTTAGTATTCAGAGGACACTATTCAAGGCTGTAGTATATTTAGAATTGATCATTTATCTTTGTCTACTTAATGGTAAAACAAAAGGATAGATGATTACTAGTGTTTTCTGGAAGATATATTGCTATTATTTTTTTTAACTTTAGTGAGTAAAACTGTAAGTTTTAGAGCTGTATTCTTATTAAATATATTAAATTAAGCAAGATTTAATCTAATACCGAAATAATTTATTTCCTCCTTTAAAACTTTCTGTGTGGTAACATTCCCCTATATTCTTTCTTATACCTCCTAAATCTCTTTATTCTACTTTCTAATATCATTAATTATTTTGAGCTTTTGTTTTCTTTTACAAGTTCTTTTAGCATTCTCTGTTATTTTTTGTAACTTATTTCAAAATATCTTGTTATAATTATATAATATTGATATAATTCTAAGGTACCATGGTGAAGCTTGAGCCTTCCAGTAGTTAGCATTCTGGTATACCTTGGCTTCTCTAATATCTGCATTAGAGAAGGAAGCAGAAAAAGATAGTAAAGTCTTCCCGGCAGTGGAGAAGTAATAGTTCCTAAGTATCCAATAAAAAGGATATAGCCAGAAGAGCCAAAGACCTGAAGGTTAATCTGGACACACCGTACTCTACTGGTTTTTCATGTTGAAGGAAAGGAGTACTCAAATTGGCTGGTGATGTCTCACAGGCCCTTCATTTGATGTGAAAGCTGAAAAGTGTGGGAGAAAAGGTAAGAGAAAAGTGACAGGGAGAAAAGGGACCACATTAGCCTTGATTATTGGTACAGGCATGGTGGTTAATAGAAGAAGCTGTTAGATCCTTAAGCAGCCTGTATTCTAGCAGAGCAAAGAGAGCCAGTGATAAAGAGATCAACTCTGTTCTCTGGATAGGCAGAAATTCATTTGATACCATTGAGGGTTTAGAGTATCTCTAAGGAGTGGAGGTAAGATGGCATTGCCCATAGCTAGGGATTAGGGAAGGGATAAGTGGCTACTAAACTAGAGCTTGAGGAATCGTATGTGGGAGATAAATGGACATGGAAGGAGGTGGACTGTGAAAGATGGGTACAAACAGGTACCTCTCAGTAGTTCTTTAGGGAGCCACTCTGAAGATATATTAGTATAGAAGTCAGCATTTTGGAAGGGCATTAAGTAATGATACAGTAAAAGCAGTGTCCTGTACTTCACACAGCCTGTAAGATTTACGTCTCTGCCATCATATGTTTCCTAGTGAGCATTAGGACAATAAAGAAAATGTTCAATTATATCACCTTGTTAAGATGGTTCTTTGAGTTGGACCTCTGTGATTCTTCTTTTTAATTTTAATCTTTTTTCTCTTCAATTTTATAATTGAGGGAAAACTTTGAGAAATTTATTCTTTATACTCTTTTAAGAGGTGGAGAATTATATAGAACATCTTAGATTTGTGTTAAAAAAAAGAATGGTAAATTCTTCACCATTGGTTTAAAGGGCCAGGTTGGTTTAAAGGGCCAGCCTTCAGCTATCTAGAGAACTACAGTGCAGACTTTCCCAGTAATCTTCTGGTATTCTCTCCCTCTTCTGCATGGAGCGTATAGTCTCCCTCCAGGCTGTGTGCATTACTTTTCAGCATGTAGCTTTGGCAGCAAAGTAAGGTCTGTAACTAAGAAGGGCATCTTTTGTTTCTGTGGCCTAGGCCAAATTTCCTGTCTTAATAATTTTCTTGGGGGCTGGAGTGTTCTACAGTGGATAGGCATAGGTAGTTAATTAGACATTATGGACTTTTTGCTCCTCCTCAGAACTTGGGTAATTATTTTTGCACTATTCAAATATGAACATATCCAATTAGTGACTGTTGATTCTATTGTTAACCCAAAATATAGAGGCTCATTGTGAGTTGAAATAGCTCGATCTTCCCAACAAAGTATTATGGTCCTTTTAAGGATCTTGTGAGGGGCAGTTAGGAGCCTTTTGATGTAGTACTTTTTTTTGGTGTTAATGCTTATAAAAGTGTTCTTTGATGTGTATTTTCAGGAAATAAATGAGCTGATTTACAACAGGGGGAAATATGAGCCAGATTAGCTAGTTCCTCCTGAGGAAAAATAAGAATACTTAAGAGCATGCATCAATCAATATGCAGTCAAGTAGTAAGCTTTATGTATGTTACAGGTACAGTTTACCTTACTGATATTAGTAAATTACTCAGATTTCCTGCAAAATTATACAGATACGTACTTGAATTTTATGAGAATATGCTTATTTAAAGATTTATTGTCTACCATATTGCACAAACACGGAAGTAATTTACAAATAATATTGACCTGCATCACTCAATTCCTATCCCAAGTAACTTCTGTAACTACTAACGCTTTTTTCTTTTGTTTGCAATTTAAATCTATTGTAATTTTAAAAATTAAAAAAATGTATATGCAACCTGGTTAATCTAAAACATAATCTGGGTGAACTTGATGCAATGGCAGTTAAAGTGGCAGGGATTAAATTAATTTTTTATAGGTAATATCGGCAATTCTGGTTTCCTGTTACTCTCATTGTTTAATATACTCAAAAGCCCCTGAAACTTTGACCAGAGGATGAGGATGGTAAACCTAATTGTCATATTTTCCCAAATAAAGATTGTAGTTGTTTTTCTTTTATGGGGATGCATTGCTGGTTTGCTTCTTTTAATAAATCTAAAATTAGTTAAAAATTCTAGAAATAAGTTTGCTGAATTATATCAGTGAACTTAACACAATGTAGTTATCCTATGTGTGACAGTATCTAATAGAAAGGATGATCTTTCATGTTCTTCCTCATCCCTTCTCACTTCCCCTTTTTGTTTTCAAAGAGAAACTGGTAATCTGGGTAGATTCAAGGCCTCTTTAAGAGAAAATGTCTTGGGGAGCCCCAAGGAACTGATGAAGTTGAGCGTGCCTTCCTTAGTGTACGCTGTGCAGAACAACATGGCTTTCCTGGCTCTTAGCAATCTGGATGCAGCAGTGTACCAGGTGGGTGAGGTAGATGATAATGGCAGGCGCAAAATCTTAAAAAATGTTTTCATGGTGAAAAGATTTTTTACTAACCCTTTATCAAACTATAGAATATTTTTCTCTACAGTTCTGTTAATGATATCAGAAATAATATATTTGTGTCAGAGTCTAATGTTAACCGAGCTGATGAGTTCATTGTTTGTTGGTAGGTGACGTACCAGTTGAAGATTCCTTGTACTGCTCTATGTACTGTTTTAATGTTAAACAGGACGCTCAGCAGGTTACAGTGGATTTCAGTTTTTATGCTGTGTGGAGGAGTCGTCCTCGTACAGTGGAGACCAGCCCAGGCCACGGGAGTCGTGGTAAGAAGCTAAGTGCTTACTGTAGCTGAACGGGAACTTTCCAAAGACCTGAGCACTCCACACAGTCACACTGAAAAGGAGGGAGCATGATTCATAACCTCTGCCATATAGATATGCCTTTTTCCCCTTAGGATGATGTCATTGTTAAGGAAGAGTAATACCTCCGGGCTTCCTTTTTGAGAAGGAAGAATGTGCGTAAACCATGTTAGAGACGGGTGGTGTCTTAAACTCCATATAATGCACCTCCTTCGTTTCATGGATAACAGAACTGAAGTCCAAAGAGGTGAAGTAACATACCCACAGTTGCACAGTTAACAGCTAACCTATAACTCAGTTGTGCCAACTTCCACACAGTGGCTATGTTCACAACTTCTAGGCCTCTTTTAGACATTTTCTCAGAAATACTGGGCAAAGTTTTCCCCATCTAATTTTCATGTTCTCCCGCAACTCACAAAATTTTTTATCATTTTGCACACACATCCACTGTCAGCAGTAGGGCTTACAGAAGAGTAGTGTTTTCCCCAATAACTGGTAACTACAATAGGGCAAAAAGCGCCTTTACTTCTAACTTTTAGTTCAAGAGTTAAATGTTAAGGTACATACCTGATTTTTTTTTTTTTTTTTTAATATATTGTATGCTTTAATTGGTTATTTTCCCAAAGAGAAGTAGGAAGTGGAACTATAGTGAAGGGCCTGAAGGTCAGGAGCTTCTCTCTGCAACTGCACACTCTTCTTTAACTCTTAGCAGATGAAAGACCATGGTTCTCTTAGGAGTATAAGGCAGCTGGGGATGTACGCAGAGCTTGTGAAAGTAGAAAGCTCTTTTTTAGGTAGTTACTTTCTGGCCTGGTGGAAGAATTTTTTTCCCCAGAAAGTGAGTTTTAAATTAATATGTATTGTCTTTACATGATGTTTAAACGTGCTCATATTCTCGGTGACATTTCAAAACACTGATCAACTGTGCACTGCACGTATAACTCAGATGTAGAACTGTAAAGAATTTGTTTGGGAAGTAAGGCAAACACTTAAAAGTTAAATATGAACTTCCAGTAACACCCTACACCTTTAGAAAAGGGTCACCTCACCTAGGTAATATGTGTGAAAAGCTTAGTAAGCTAAAGCAGAGTATTCTACTTTTGGAGCACTCTAGAAAGTTCTTTCATATTTTAAACAGAATGTAGCTCCCTGTAACTGCCTCTCATTGTTCCTTGTTCTTGTCAGAGTAACTGAAATCCCTGCTAACTCCGTACGAGGAGCCTTTGAATGTTTGAGAACAGTGTCGCACCTCCACCCTCCGTGTCTTTTCTCCTCCCCCACGGAGACAACCTTGTTGTTTCTTTCTATAATATGGCTTCTGGAGACTTTATGATTCGTATTTCTTTTCTAGGTGCATTTATCCGTTCTTTTTCCTCAGTGTGTCCTAAAAGTTCACTCTGTCTCCAGATAATGACTGAGTGGTGTGAGGGGTAGTTCGCTAATTACCTCCTTTGTTCCGAATACCAGAGACTTGTTAAATCAGCATAAGGTTATATTAGGTTTTTTTTTGGCTGGAGGAGGCTATCCATTATATAACTGATTATACAACCACATGTAGCTGTTTCACACAAATAGTTTGTCTCAGATGTGTTTTGTGCCGCGGGCTTCTTCTAAACCAAAATGCAAAATGTGTTTATATTTATTAAGCCCATCTTGTTAGCTTTGGGTTATTGTTCAAGCCTTTGAGGACTTTCCAGTCCTTATGCATTATTAGCTTTTTCTTTGAATGTTATGCTTTCTACAGATTCGACACCTATGTCTTCTGGGTCTTCACTGAAAATTTTAGACAGGACAGGACCAGACTTCTGTGGCCATACCTCTGGACTCTCTTTAGCTTGACTCTTTTTCTTTTTCCTTGCTTAAGAAACATTCTCTCTCTCAGTTTTTATGGGTCAGGAATTAGAGGGTGCCTGAGCTGGCCTCTTTTAGACATTCTGGCTTGAGGTCTCTCATAAGGTTGCAGTCAAGATATCAGCTAGGGCTGCAGTCAACTGAAGACTTGCCTAGGCCTGGAGGATGTTTCTAGGACGGCTTATTCATATGCCTGGCTGGTTGATATTGGTTGTTGGTCTAGCTTGGTTTTATTCTGTTAATTAGCACTTTGCTATATGAGCACTCACTCAGCTGTGAATAGAACTACTGTTATCCTCACTACATTTCTCTGTCTTGTTCACAGAAATATTATGCAAATCTGTCAGATTTCTTGCTAAACATTATCTCTATGGAATTCCCCTCAGCACTTACACTAGGAATTCTTTCAGTAAGAAAATTTGGTAAGTCGTATTCTTATGGAAGCCACACCATTTTCTTGTGATGACCATTACACTTTTGATGGTTTCTTCAAAAGTTCTCCATGTCACCTGTTGTAGCATTTCGCTGGTATTCAGTAATAACAACAACAGCTGCAGTCACGTGTCATACTGGATACTAGCAGTGTTCTAAGCGCTTTACATACATTAACTCACTTATGCTCAGAGCCACCATACGAGGCATGTATCTTTATTTCCATTTTCTTATGAGGAAACTGATAGGCAAAGAAGGCTAGCAATGGCTCAAACTTGCTTGGACCCAGGCAGCATGGCTCCAGAGCCTATGCTCTTGGTGAGTGTACTGGGCCGCCTTACAGGTCTCAAGCTGCTGTTTATAATTTCTGTAGCTTTTCTTTCCCTCTGCCTTTTTGAAAATCAGGACAGTATTTGCCCAATTCAAATTTTCTGGCATAGCTTCTATGCCCCATTATTCTTCAGAGATACAGTGATCAGTACCTTGATTTGCTACTATTCTTGGTCAGGATACTTCTGAATTTATTTAGGTAGGTGTTCTCACAACAGCAAACCACATGTCTTGGACTTCGGTTCCCATTCATTCATTTAAAATCATTATTCACAGAGAAAATGGAAACTAGGTTTGGGTAACTCTTATTTTCTTGCTATCTAACAGTATGTCATCTAGCCGAAGAAGCATACTCTTTTCTTCCTAAACTAAACATACTTTTAAAGGCCTTCTTTAAATTTTGCAAGCCTCCACTTATACTGAGTTTTCTATGTTTTGATACTAAAACTCCTGGTTGGTTCCTCTTGGTTTTGTGTACTGTAGTTTTTTTTTTTTTTAAGTGTTCCTATAAAATGAGAATTCATTGAAGATGCCCTTAATTAGTAACACTGATTTCTTTCTTTACTGTTCATTAGAATCTCATTAAGAAACTCTTACCCTCATAACCCATCTTCCCACTAGCTATGGAATTCTAAGTTTTATTTTTTTGAATTTGATTTATTCAAGACTGGAGCTCAAGTCTCTTAACTATGCTGTGTTTGGCTATTGCTCATGCTAAAATGACATGGTTGCCATTTTCCTAGGTTTCCATCACTTCCACTTCATCACCCAGCAGTTTCTTTTTTCTTTTGGCTGCATTGGGTCTTTGCTGCGCGTGGGCTTTCTCTAAGTTGCGGCAAGCGGGGGCTACTCTTCCTTGCGATGCGCAGGCTTCTCATTGTGGTGGCTTCTCTTGTTGCGGAGCACGGGCTCTAGGCGTGTGGGCTTCAGTAGTTGTGGTGCACGGGCTTAGTTGCTCGCGGCATGTGGGATCTTCCCGGACCAGGGATCGAACCCGTGTCCCCTGCATTGGCAGGTGGATTCTTAACCACTGTGCCACCAGGGAAGTCCCACCCAGCAGTTTCTTATCAGTCAGAATTAAGTCCAGAGAAGCAGTGTCTATCACTATTTTTCCTAACTGTAGAGATTAAACCGGCAGAAAAGCAACCAAGAATTTGTCAGACACTGTCTTTAGTAGCTTGAGCTTCCAAGCAGTTGTTGGGATAGATGAAATCTCACACCGTTATCTTTTCTCCTCTCTATGCTGGCCTTGTAGTTTCTAGTAGGAAAGCATCCATGTTTATCAGTTGTAGTCTATAGTAGTGGATCTCAAACTTTAGTTTACATCAGACTCAACGGGAAGGTTAAACAGATTGCTGGGCCCCATCCCCATAGTTTATGATTCAGTAGGTCTGGGGAGGGGCCTGTCAATTTTCATTTCTCCCAAGTTCCCAGGTGATGCTGCTGCTGTTGGTTCAGGGACCATACTTTGAGAACCATTAGTCCATAATATCTTCTATTTCTCCTTTTATCTTCATGCAGACATTTCAGACCAAGCTTTCTCTCTCAGGTACTTAACATCAAGTAATACTCTCCTTCTCTCAGGCTTATTTATTTTGAACAAGGTATGTGCTTGTCATATTACAGACACGTGTCTCAACCCTTTAGTTTCAGTGTTACCACTGAGATAACATTTATCTCTGAGGAAAGACTGATGAAAGCTCCTGATGGTTAGTTTAGGGAAGAGGAAATAAAGTTGAAACAATAGGTTGGGGGCCCATATACCTGCATCTGTTAGCAAAGTATTATGATTATATATATGTGTCCATCTCTCCCATCCATGAACTATTTAAGAATCAAAGCTGTGTATCATCTTCATCTTTATTCATTTAGAATATAAAACAGTATATCTGGTACATAGATGGCATGCTATTAATATTTGATAAAAATTCAGTGAAGTAGGAAATCTTACATGTCATTACTCCATCCTGTAGGTGATAGGGAATAAATTAAACAAGTCAAACTGCTACCATTTCCATGCTTGATACTGTAAGAGCTTGAGTTATGGTGGTGGCAGAAGTTAAAATGAAGAGGCGGGCTGACTGCACAGTTCTGTGCTTGGGTGCCCATTGTTATTAGGAAGTAGGCACACGTTATATCAAGCGTTTACTCTGGCTATAATTTGAGGGATAGGTTTTTAACTTAAGTACTTTGGCTTATCTCTGGGATGGCCTTTTGTTTGGTCCTATCTTATTCTATAGAATAGCCATGTCTGATATGGCACATACTCTCAGCAGAACTATGAACAGATTTTTGTATTCATTTGTTTGTTCTGTTGGATGAATTGTATTTATTAGCCACTAAAAATAACTTTTAAAACATTACTATTGCAGGTGGAACAGAATCCATTATTAGGGTTTGGTGCTATAGCTGTTGCTGTATTGTGCTCAGGATTTGCAGGTAAGTCATAAAAGCATCATTTTATTCTGCTGTTAAATTTTTTAAAAAACATCAGACTTTAAATAGGGATTGACTTTATCTTGCTTTATCAAACTAACAATTTTATTCCTATTAAAGCTTATCTTCTTACTTAATAGCTATATAGTTTTATGTCAGCTGTTTTTCCAGTAAGCATGTGGTAGTGTTTAACTCAATTTAGACCTCAGTCCTTATTCATCTTTGCAGTTATCTAAGAATGTATTTCTGTCATCCTTGACTATCCCCGGTCCAGCCAAGAACCCCAAAATAAATTAAAAAATGGAGGAAGTTAGCCATCAGAAAGCTCAAGTACCTCTTTCTGTTTTCCTGGCACTATCCTCAGGTTCGATTCTGCTGCTTTAGGTTGTTAGTTACTAGCTCAGTATCTGTATTTCCCTGGTAACCTCAAGTTCTTCCTCTGCTTCAACAGATTAGGAATTATGGAGTAGGGAGGAAAGGGGGGGTGATACCTAAGAAAACCTAATACCCAGAAGTAACAGCCAAAAGGGGAGGGAAGAATCAAAATCACTAATGTCAAATAAATGTGGAAGTCTGGACTCATATATGTAGGGACAGGCTATCCTTCACTGAATCAAGAAGAGACAAAGTATGAATGTTAAGTGCAATGTAAGAAATGTTTTAGAAATAGTTCCAACAGAGAAGAAACTGAAAGTAAAGAGTATATTAGTTATAGCCATACATCTTTATTATTTATCTTTTTTGTGCTATTTCAATAGTACTCTTTATTTTTGACTAGGAAAGTATTTTTCACTTCTGTATCTAGTCATTTGATAAGAGGGGAAAATCTAAATTTAGGAATATACTTAATGATAGCATCATGCTAAACTTTTATTCTTAGGAAACAACAAATTAGAAACAAAAATTGGGTTACCCCCCAAATAATATACTATTTGATTTTTAGCACTGTTTTGAACAGTAGAATGTTTGTGTCCAACAGTCTATTTACCATAAGGTGTGTGTTCTTAATACACAGTTGAGGAAATGGTACGTGGTTTACTATCCCCCTATGCTTGGAGTAACTGAGAACTGAATAGTTAAATGGTTTTCCAATAGTTAAATGGTTTTCCCAGATAGGAAAATCAAAAGTAGAAATAGGAATAGCTATTATATGTTTGTTCCATTCTCTGGTTCTTTCCAACATAGGTTCATCAAAAACAATCTTGGTTTTCATTTCAATTTTTAGTTGATTAGTACTTCAGTGGCAATTCCTAAGTCTCTAATTAACACAGTGTTTATAACAAAAATCTTTAATGTCCTTGCTAAACATGCATTCATTTTAAGTACAAAACTTACAGCAGTGCTATGTGATTTTGGGGGTGGGGTGGGGACTCATGTGTGCTTTTGGAGCACCTAAAAAAGCGTCGGATCCTCACCCACAGAAAAATGCACATAGACACAAAACATATCTAGTTAGGGAGTTCACGGTCCTTCTGACATTGTGGGTGAACTTGGCCTGTGGACCCCTGCTTTAAAGGAAAATGGCTTCACTCAGCAAGTTCTATTTAAATTTTATTTTGGTTGTGTCACTCTCAGAAAAAATCCTAAGTGGTGATTATATAGGTTATTTTGCAAAGTTGGGAGTATTCATACTAGGCAGATATTATAGGGGTATGTTTAAGATAATTGACTCTAATAGTATAGTGTTCCAGCTGACCAAAGCAAGTCTTTTAGTGGCATTAATAAAGAGCTTTTGTGATCTATCTCACTGCTATAATAAAGGCGGAAACTATTAATAGTAATATGAGTCTCCTGTTAAATGTGGGTTAGAAAGCTCCCTCTTGGTTATTAATTCTAGATGCTCTGTAAAAATACAAATTGGTAATGTTCGGTATGCCATGCGTCACAACCAACATCATAAATCTGCATTTAATTAATGTAAAATGTGTCTGTTCCGCAAATCATATACTTTATATTATCATATTTTTGGGTTATTATTCTAAATAAAGACATTTTAGATTAATTTCTAATAATATCTATTTCATATTTGCATGCTTTTCTTTCAGGAGTGTATTTTGAAAAAGTTTTAAAGAGTTCAGACACTTCCCTTTGGGTGAGAAACATTCAAATGTATCTATCAGGGATTGTTGTGACATTAGTTGGCGTCTACTTGTCAGATGGAGCTGAAATTAAAGAAAAAGGATTTTTCTATGGTTACACATATTATGTCTGGCTTGTCATCTGTAAGTATCCAGGAATTAAAGGTTCTGGGTAGATTCCCCCCCCCTTTTTTTCCTCAAGTTAGATGTCCAGTTTAAGCCTTTATAGCATTTTGAAATTGTTCCTTTGATACTGTGAATACCAGTTTGAAAATGTAATTTTGGTTTTATTGATTTACTTTTGTGGCCAAGCTATCCCAAAGCAATTTTGCCTTCACAATCAAAAGTATCTAATGTGTTAGCAATAAATGTGTACAGTTTAGCAGTAGACTACATAGCCCTTTGGGCATCTGAAAAACAATGCTGTTTTGTAGGAACTATGACTCCTAGTACAAAATCTCTCAGATGGCTGCCTCTAAGGAAAATAGTATTTTCCTAGGTAAATTAGTATGGCATCTCGGGGGGTGAAAACTGCCTCACCATCATAGAATGTTTCATTTATTTGAGTGTTAAGATTTTCTTTCTTTCTGTATGCGAGTTCTTGCTAGTGTTGGAGGCCTCTACACTTCTGTTGTGGTCAAGTACACAGACAACATCATGAAAGGCTTTTCTGCAGCAGCAGCCATTGTCCTTTCTACCATTGCTTCAGTGATGCTGTTTGGATTACAGATAAGTATGTCTTAGTTTGTACTGTAAGTTTTTAACATGGAAGAGCTTCTCACTTCCTTGGTTCATTTCATCTTTCATTAAATATGGCAGTTGCTTGTAGAGTTTACATAAATTCCTAGTTTTGTTACAATTTATCCTACAGGCGCAGCAGTTCATAGTTGTGTGGAATGTGGGTCCGCAGTACTTAGGTTGTTTAAATGGTTCTAGAGCTGAAAGTGAGCGGGCTACTCAGTAGAAAGAGTGTTTCTGCAGACAAGGCCTCCCTGATTAATTTCCACAGTGGAATTAGAGTAAACTTGGCTTTTTATTCTGAGGTAAGAACAGAGAACTTCTTTCATTTCCCCCTTAGTTTGTACCTTCCTGTTTTAGACTTGGGTATAAACTGGTTTTGAAACTACAATCCAAATCTAAATTTTCTCTTTAATAAAGCTATTTGTTTCATTTAATATGTAATTAATACAAAATTCATTACTATAGCTGGCATTCTAGGACCTCCTTTATGCTGGTCCTTCTAATATAATTTTCCCTAGCCATATCCACCATTAGTTGGCTTCTGAATTATTTAAGCAGTGATATTGACTTAACATTTCCTGGTGCTTTTATGCTGTGATAATTTTCTTTACTGATCAATTATACCATAAACTAATACATGAGAAAAATCTGTCAAATATCAACATTCAGTAAAAGAAACAGATCTGGCCTATATTTACATTTCATTTTAAAATTGACTTGTTATAAATGCAAATAGAAGAATACCAACCTTGTAGAAATCTTAGAAAAAAATTTGATAGTCTGGTTCAAATCTTGCTTGTACCATTTATTAGCTGTAAAACCTTGGGGAAGTTACTTAACCCATGTCTCAGTTTCTTTGTCTGTAAAATGGGAATGATAATATCACCTATCTCGTAGGGTTGTTTTAGGCAAAGTGCTTAGAACAGTGCCTGGCACATAGTAGGTAGGTATTCTGTATAAAGCCAACTACTTACCATTTCAGTAACATATTTCTAGGCCCCCCTTCTGATGTTTTTCTTACCTGATTTGTGTGAACTTTCACTTGTAGCTCTGATCCATCCTTATGCTCAACAAATCCTATGCCTGTGCTCCTAAAGAATATTTGGAAACAGTATAAATGCTTTTTGGTCAGTGTTCTGTCTTACTGATGGTCAAGGAAATTAATTAGAATGTCTTAGCAATCTTAGTTTCCTATTTAGATTTAATTTACCCTCGTCCCTTTTTGGAAGGCAAAGCTAGTCTTTTCTAGTTGGGGATGAACTGAAAGTCACAGCTCCATGTTGTTTCTCTGCGTGACATTTTTAAAGCTATTAAGACTGTGCCATTGTACTCCACATAGAATATGGTTTAGTTTTGACATAAGGATTTATTTATATGATGCCTACTTGTCAAGTTTGGGCAAGTTGTAATTCAGTTGTGTCCAGATTTTCAGGATTAACATGAAAAAGAAAAAAGATGTTAGCAGAAAATGGAATTTTACTCATTAAATCACCACCTCATCTCCTATTCAGAAATCTTCAGTGGTTTGAATCATTGGTCACCTAACTCTTTTTGAATTTTGCTCAACTGCCTTTTACTCTAAACTTTCACAGGTTTCTAGAATCAGGGAAAATCCATATTCCACTGCGTTTTCTTTCAGTCAGCATAGAGGGATGTTAGTAAGTTCTTTGTCAGTGGTCCAGGACAGTCATACTTGCGTTCTTGGAAAGTATGTAGTCAGTGATTGTCACTCCCTTGATTTCACTACTTTTTTGGTGAGTGGGGTGGGGGTGGAGCTAGAATTGATGACCTTTCTAAACCTTACCATCATCATATAGAACACTTAAATTTATTTTCCATGCAATCTGATAGTGTAAACCCACAATTGAAAGTCTTCAAAATTTTAAACTAATCATTGTTACATAGTTTTAAGGACACAAATACAGATTCTTTTTTTTTTTTTTTTTCTTTTCAGCACTCACCTTTGCTCTGGGTACTCTTCTTGTATGTGTTTCTATATATCTCTATGGATTACCCAGACAAGACACGACATCCATCCAACAAGGAGAACCAACTTCAAAAGAGAGAGTCGGTGGTGTGTGATTTTAGCCTCAAAAGAGATTCCTACTAAGACTAAACCATTTGCATTAAACTGGAGCCTTAAGTCAATCCCAGAAGGTAGCTTAAAAAAATGAACAAAAACTGTCGCATAAGCATTAAGAAGAAAGCTATGTAAGTGTATTGCTACAAAGATTTAATGTGGCCTGTTTGTTTGGAATCAACCTGTTTTGTTTTAGAATGAAGGATTTTTATTATTGTATATATAATGTACATATAAAGTATGGAGATGATGTGGTATTAGAAAAAAATCATGCAAGGCTACAATATTTAATTAACAAGGTTTGGGATTATGTTAAGGGTTAAAGTGCCAAAGCCATTTCTGTACTAACTGTTCTCTTGTGCAGGTACCAGGGGAGAAGGGTGACCCGTCCTTATTCTCCAATGCATGTACAGTATTTGGTCCCAGCAGCAGTAAAGACCTAGCTCTTTTCTTACAAAAGAGAGGCAAAAACAAGACAGGCTAGTTCAGAAACAAACTGGATATATAACTTCTCAAACTGAATCTATTTCATAACTCAGACAATGATTTCTGGATGGTGACTGAGTACTCCTTTAAAGTGCTGTATTTGTGCCATTCATTGTCTGGATTCACATTTCTTTGCTCTTAGATGATATAATTTTCTTCAAAAGATATTTCTAATGTCACTTTTGTACTTTTTTTTATGAAGTATGTTTAACTGTTGAGCTCAATAATTTGTGAAATTTCAGTGTTTTTTAAAAAAAATTTCTATAATGTTATGGGAAAATTCAGCAATAAAAATTTATTTATATGAAACCTGTTTGATCACTATTTGTATTGTAGATATGACCATTAAGATAATGCAAAAACGGGCTTCCCTGGTGGCTCAGTGGCTAAGAATCTGCCTGCCAGTGCAGGGGACACGGGTTCAAGCCCTGGTCCGGGAAGATCCCACATGCCGCGGAGCAGCTAAGCCCATGCGCCACAACAACTACTGAGCCTGCGCTCTAGAGCCCACGACCCACAACTGCTGAGCCCGCATGCCACAACTACTGAAGCCTGTGTCCCTAGAGCCTGTGCTCCGCAATAAGAGAAGCCACCGCAATGAGAAGCCTGTGCACCGCAACCAGAGAAAGCCTGCGTGCAGCAACAAGACCCAACGCAGCCAAAAATAAAATAAATAAATTAAAAAAAAAGATAATGCAGAAACATAAACACAAGCCCAAAACATTAAATTTTTTACTTTCTGTATGTTGTAATTTTATCAAGGCTCTTTGGTTGCAAAAAATGGCTATAAACCTCCTCCAGCTAGCCTTAAAAAAAAAAAAAAAGGAATTTATAAGGACTGCAATCAAGGCTGTATGGCTCTAGGTTGTAGGAATTAATGAACAGCCTTTTCAGAGAGCTGCTTTCAGAGAGACTTGGCTCTAACCATCACTGTCCCTTGTGTCATTTTACTCAAGATTCAAATATAAGGAAGGGACTTACCTGGTGGTCCAGTGGGTAAGACTCCACGCTCGCAATGCAAGGGGCCCAGGTTCGATCCCTGGTTGGGGAACTAGATCCTGCATGCATGCTGCAATTACGAGTTCGCATGTCTCAACTAAAGATCCCACACGCAGCAACTAAAACCCGGCGCAGCCAAAATAAATAGATACTAAAAACAAACAACTCCCCCCCCCCCCCCGAAAAAAAACATACTAAGGAAGCTACCACAGATCTGGGAAGGGGAATGTTTGTTCAAAGAAGGGGAGGGAGATATTGGACGTGTAAAACGTCCCAACTTTTTATTCCATGGCTGATTTGTGCTAAGGAAATACTGATGATACTTTAAGTAGAAAAACAATCTGGAAGATAATTCACTTAAAATTGGAGTCTTTTCTAGGATTAAGAAGGTATACTATACTTGCCAATATAAAACTATGCTCATTCAACTAAAGAAGCTTTAGTTCATGCTAATTTGCTTCTCTATGCATAAAATTAGATTGTCATTGGTATTCAGAAGATTTCTAGTAGCAATAGTTAGAATAAATTATAACAGATCTGAATGGAAATTCTCAGATGAGGATAGCTGTAACCATCAAACAGATCATATCCTACTCATGTTTCCTAAGCAGGTCACACAAAATATACTTACCGATACGCAGATACATGAAATTGTTTGAGAAACTCCATTTCAAATGTGGTTTAATGGACTAATTTTTACAAAGATCCTAATTCGATATCTGTAAAGTAATTCCTTGTTATTCAAATGTGTTCAATGCCCCAGTTCACATAGTCTGGTAAGAGTTACCTGTATACAGCCATGAAAAGTATGAGACCTGTTCTCTGGGAGTAGTTGTCAGCTGTATTGACAAAAAAGCTCAATTTTGTGCTCCCGAAATTTATTAAGAACAGTCATAATTCTAAGAAAATTGAGATTTTTCTTCCTCATCAATTTTAAAACATGGAAACAGATAATCTCAGTTACAAGAAGAGTTTTTGGATGAATGGCACTGTAAGAAATGTCAAGGCAGAGGAGATCGGATGGCAGAGTAGGAGGAAGTGGAACTCACCTCCCCCCATGAACACATCAAAAATATATCTACATGTGGTGAAAAGATGCTCATCATTGCTAATTATTGGAGAAATGCAAATCAAAACTACAATGAGGTACCACCTCACACCAGAACGGCCATCATTAAAAAGTCTACAAATAACAAATGCTGGAGAGGGTGTGGAGAAAAGGGAACCCTCTTTGCACTGTTGGTGGGAATGTAAATTGGTGCAGCCACTATGGAGAACAGTATGGAGGTTCCTCAAAAACCTAAAAATAGAATAGCCATATGATCCAGCAATCCCACTCCTGGGCATATAACCAGACAAAACTATAATTCAAAAAGATATATGGGGCTTCCCTGGTGGCGCAGTGGTTGAGAATCTGCCTGCCAATGCAGGGGACATGGGTTCGAGCCCTGGTCTGGGAAGATCCCCCATGCCGCGGAGCAACTGGGCCTGTGAGCCACAACTACTGAGCCTGCGTGCCTGGAGCCTGTGCTCCGCAAGAGGAGAGGCCGCGACAGTGAAAGGCCCGCGCACCGTGATGAAGAGTCGCCCCCGCTCGCCACAACTAGAGAAAGCCCTCGCCCAGAAACGAAGATCCAACACAGCCAAAAATAAATAAATAAAAAAAAAAAAAAAAAAGATACATGGACCCGTATGTTCATAGCAGCACTATTCACAATAGCCAAGACATGGAAACAGCCTAAATGTCCATCGACAGATGAATGGATTAAGAGGTGGAATATATAAACAATGGACTATTACTCAGCCATAAAAAAAAGAATGAAATAATGCCATTTGCAGCAACATGGATGGACCTAGAGATTATCATCCTAAGCAAAGTAAGTCAGAAAGAGAAAGACAAATACCTTATGATGCCTCTTATATGTGGAATCTAAAATATGACACAGATGAACACATCTACGAAACAGAAACGACTCACAGACATAGAGAACAGACTTGTGGTTGCCAAGGTAGGGAAGGAATGGGAGTCTGGGATTAGTAGATGCAAACTATTATACATAGGATGGATAAACAACAAGGTCCTACTGTATAACACAGGGAACTATATTCAATATCCTGTGATGAACCATAAGTGGAAAAGAATATGAAAAAGAATATAACCAAATCACTTCACTGTACAGCTGAAATTAACACAACATTGTAAATCAACTATACTTCAATAAAAAATTTTTTAAAAACTAAAAAAAAAAAATCCTATCTATCTATCTATCTATCTATCTATCTATCTACATGTGGAACAGTCTCACTGAAAACTAACTGGAAACTGGCAGAAAGACTCCTGTATAGCCAAGGCTGTAAGAAAGATCCACACAGAATCGGGTAGGAAGGGAAGAGAAGTGAGCAGGTTGGGACCTGTGCCCCAGGGAGGGGACTCAGAAAAAGGGAGATCACACGGGTGGAGATCCTCCCTAGAAGTGAGCAGTTCAAGCCACATATTGGGCACCCCAGCCCTGGGTCCGGCACAGGGAAGGCAGCCCCCTGGCTGGTCCGAGGGCTGGTGGGACAGGAGGGCTGTGGGAAGCCTGGACACTGCTCACGAGGAGTGTGCACATTTGCGCACAGAGACAGTAGGGGACTTTTACTCCCACTGTTGGTGGGAATGTAAATGGGTGCAGCAACTTTGGAAAACAGTGTGGAGGCTCCTCAAAAAACTAAAAATAGAACTACCATATGACCCAGCAATTCCACTCCTGGGTATATATCTGAAGAAAACAAAAACACTAATTCAAAAAGATACATGCACCCCAATGTTCATAGCAGCACTGTTTACAATAGCAAAAATATGGAAGTAACCTAGTGTCCATCAACAGAAGATGTGGTGTATATACATGAGTATTAGCCATAAAAAGAATGAAATTTTGCCATTCCCAACAACGTGGATGGGCCTAGAGATTACGCTTAGTGAAATAAGTCAGAGAAAGACAAATACTCCGTTATCCCTTATATGTGGAATCTAAGAAATAAAACAAACAAATGAATATAACAAAACAGACTGACAGCTGTAGAGAACAAACTAGTGGTTACCAGTGGGGAGTGGGAAGGGGGGAGGAGCAAGATAGGGGTAGGGGCTTAAGAGATACAAACTACTATGTATAAAATAAGGAAGAAAGATACATTGCACAGCACAGGAAAATATAGCCATTGCTTTGTAATAACTTTAAATGGAGTTTAATTTATAAAAATATTGAATCACTATGTTGTACACCTGAAACTAATGTAATACTGTAAATCAACTATACTTCAATTAAAAAAGAAAAACAAAAAAACCCTCAAGCCAGAGTTTAAACTCTAATCCTTTGTCTCCGGTAGACCACAATGACTTTAAAAAGATTTAACTTAGTTTAACAAAAGTCTGTTTAGTACTTATTGACCATGAGGAAACTCAGATGATTTTTTAAAAAGATAAAGATTTAATAAGTTGATAAATCACTTAATAAAATATAGACAATAAAATATAGATTCTGACACAGAATAATAGTTTCAATTCTATTCTAAATAGCAAGGCATGTAAGAATAGATAACTAGAATTCATTTAGTATTTTAAAAGCAATTTTAATTAGAAATTACATCCTACATACAGGTGTTATTCCAAGAAGTTTCATTCCGTTGGCTAGGACTGAGCGGACAGCTCTGAAAAGATGAAGTCTGGCCTACAAAATAAATTCAAGAATGATTCAAGGTCAATTCAGTAACAGGCTAACTGTAAGTGAATAGATAAAATTGCTTTTAGAAGTAATTCTAACTTTTTTCTAATTTAAAGTAGAACAGTATCTCCAAGTGCCCTAGGGTTTCCTGTAGGCAAAGGAAGACAAATTCCTAGAATTTGTTATAGTAAGACTGGTACCCAAGGGTTGTGGAGTGGGAGTAACAGTAACACCATAAAGTATAGCTTCAGATAAGGGGAACTAATCACCCTATCACTTGATGTAGGAAAAGGTGTTTCATAGTCCAGTATGTTGGAAAGTAACATTGATTGTTACAGCCCAAGTCTAATTATTACCTTGAGTGTATAAGTACACTGCTGTAGTTGAACAACAGGATGCTATTTTAGAAACATTTACAAGACTGACTCAGTAATAAGTCTGAGGATGCTAGAGATTACATTACACAGCAGAACTCAACATAACATACCCCGGCCACTTCAGGAGGACTGCTTTTTATGTGTAGTGTTTTGTGTGCCACCGCTGCAAGATGACTGAAACAGGAAGAGAATAATCATGATTAGGACCAGCTAATTTCCTGTGTAACATATAAGCTTGATATCTAATCTTACTCCCTCAACTTAGAGAAATCAAAGCTGAGAGCCACTAAAGGATATTTCCAAAGTTGGGAAGTTGAGGCTGAATTCACTGCTTTTTAATAACTGGCAAAGTGAAACACACTAAACTCCGGTTTTAGATTTTTGGTCCTGGTTCTACTAATACCAGGTGGTATTATGATTACAGTTTCATTGTTCTCAAGATTATGATTTTATTGTTAGTTTTACAAGTATAGGGGATTCTTTTCTAATAATTAGTTTTCCCTTATTTAGGCATCCCTCAAGATGAAATGTATAACATGGTCTGGCCTGTCTCCTTCTATACTGGGAGGAGGTGGGGTAAGACTAGTTATCAATCCACTCTGCATACACTGGCCACTCGTCTTTAAAATATTTTTTAGGTTATGGCAGCAAGAAGAACAGTGCCAGAGAAATGATGCTTATGACATTAGTTTCAATGATTAAGTGACATTTAATAAGACTTTCTGGCTTCTTCATCTCTACACGTCTAAGTGGAAATTAAAGGAAAAAAAAATCTATAAATCTGGGGAAGAAAGGTAAAAAGCATATTCAAGAAAAAAGTCCCAATAAATCTCTGATTTCAGTAAATCTTGAGTAAAAGCAAATACTTCCTTTCTTAAATAGCTTTATGAGAAGATACAACTGTTGCTATAAAACGCAACCTCGATTCAAACTTTCTAAAAGAGCCACCGTGAAATTTCTATCCAAGTGTCATCTACTCGCTTTCCAATTCATTCTCTACCCTCTATCAGACTGACTTTTCTGTGCCTCTGCTTAAAACCTTTTTATGGACCCCACTGCCCTGAAAATAAGTCAGAATTCCTTAGTACACAACATACTCATTCTCCCAGAAGTTCTTTTAATGTATCATGTTCTTGCTCAACTCTGGGCTTTTCCCTCCTTCTCTGCCCCCTTGCTTCTCCTGACTAACATCTACTCCTCTCCTCTGAGAAGCCCTCTCTGAGCCCTCAAGGCTGGGCTAAGTGCCCTAACATTGCCCCTCATGTCCAATCTATCCTAACACGTGCTGTACTGTGACCACCCATGATGTACCTATAGGTTCCCGTTCACTAGACTCCAGTGACCAGACCTTCAATCACTGGATGAATGAACGAATGAATGAACATTAACTGCTAATTTGCAAAGATGAAGCAAGAATTCCTGTAACTTAAAGCATATAATTTTTTAGGCCAATCGATTTGTCTATAGGAGACCTTTAGATGAAAGAAAGGTCCTTTGTCATATCAAATGTCTTTTAATACCCCAAAATAGCAAGTTTATAACATACCTTAGAGTTAGAAGGTAACTGACAATGTGCCTGGGTTGAAGGTCTTGGGCTGACCTATAAAGCACCTCATCGAACCTAAAAGAAAGATGACAGGAGTGGTTGGCAGGGGAAGGCTGGGTGCATATTACACTAAGCTAAGATCTACGATATAAGGTTGACTTGATATAATTAATGGTAGAAGATATATGAAAAAAGACCTTGCGTAAATTTGAAGGTAAAGGCACATCTTTCTTTCTTACAAGTTCCTTGATGGCAGGCACTTTCTAAATCACCTTGAGATCCCATAGGCCTAGCCCAAAGCAAGGACTCAAATCATGGCTGTTAAATGTACGAAGCCTCTAGCCATGCTTAGGAACATAATCTAGCAAACAAGAGTCTACTCACTGCCAAGAAAACCAGGTTGGCGTATTTTTCCTCACAAATTAGCCAAATGTTAGTAAACTAACCCCTCATCCCAGGAAAGAACCACTGACCACTGTGTGGCAATCAGAGAAATAGGCCTTGTTGTTAACCCTCCATATCCCTTCCAGATATTCGTCAGTCTCTCCTGACAAGTCTGGCTTCACCGATAATGCTCATGAGAGCTCAGAAGTATGGTCTCTTGCCCAGTGTATTTGAAGCTGAACTGATACCAAGAGGCAAATGAACGGCTTATGGTCTCAGGGATGGTGCACAAAGGCAGGGATCTTCCTTCACTTATCACAGAGGGTGAGAAGATGATCGTTTCTACACTAAAAGGTTATGGTTTTACCAGGCTTTACGCTCTCACACCATGACCTAAAGGATGTTAGACACCTGGACTAATTCAATGGTGATAATATTTTTTAAGCCCAAGGATTAGCCGTGAGCATGCCCTCTGTCTGCTCCCAAAGGGCAGGCAATCACTTTTTGGTCACACCTTTGGACAAGCGCTGTCTAGAGTCACTGGCCTGTTGATTCCAGTGGTCAGCAAACTACAACAGTCATTTCACGGAGCAGAAGCAGACTTGATAATGTTAGGAAACTGTACCTGAGAAGATGCTGGAGAATGGAAACAGACTGTGGCTCTTGTAAGCAAGCAGTGTTGAAGTCATTTAGATAACCGCATCCAAAAGTCTCTTCCAAACTGTTATCACAAGTTTAAACACAACAAAGGATTAAACAAGTCATCCTAGGACTCAGTTGCAAGTGATGAACATCACCTCATAACGCACAGTCTTGCTTTCCTTAATATAAGCTACCATCATTTGACCCAATGCCTCAGTTTTTCCTAAATCTGTTTCTTCATCTGAAAACGGAGTATACTCTTTGGCAGGGTTATTCTGAGTACTAAATAAGGTAATATACATAAAAGCATTCCGTTTCATAGGTGTGCAATACATAAATGTTTAAAAAACCCCACAAGATCCAAACATAATAAGAGGTCCACTGTACTTCAACTAGTTTTGAACGTGAGATGTCGGAGAAGCCCAGAAAACAGGGCCTTTGGTCTCGGAATCACTCCATCCAGACCCCACCCTGGGAAGGACAGAGCAGCCCAGTGTTTCCCTGCAGGCCCTTCTCACCTGTGGAGGCGGGCGTGTGTGTACTGCAGGAAGACTCCCGTGTCCCCGCGACTCTGGAAAACACGATCCCAGCTGAACTGATAGTCAGATAACAGGAAACCTCTGAAGTCCTAAAATGACAGAGGAAATCTTCAGCACTGGGATTTGTCCTAGTACCAAATAAAAGGCTCTCCCGGGAAGCAGTCTTCACAGACCTGAATGATGAGGGCTGCGAGCCCCACTCTCTCTGCTGTCTCCTGGGGGTTCTCCAGCTCTCTGGTAGCTAAAATAGACAAAGGCAGCTACTTTAACCTTGCATGAAACTGTACAGAATCCGGGACTAAAGTGGAGATAAAACCTGACAAAACCATATGCTGACAGCATCAAGAATAAACAGGTGTACAGCAGGCAATTAACTGTCCTAATGTGGGCTGATTTAACTTTGATAATGATGTTTTCAAGCCTTTGTTAAAGGGGAAGAAACACGAATTTATTTTTCTTACAAATATCCCTTGTAAGACAATAGATAGAGCTGGTACTTATTTTGCCAAAGGTGAAGGTTAAACAAAGCCGTAAGGACTTGGGACTTGCTTCTGATTATGGAACACAGGAACTTTGCACAAGCACTCCAACCGTGGAGTGACAATGCTGAAGCTGCCCAGGAAAAGAGGCTCAGGGTGTATCAATTCCCATTACTAAACTGAATAACAGCCCAGCAGCAAGTCTAGAAATTCTGGCACCTTGAATTAGCAAAGCTATTTGTGCCAAGGTTTATGAAAGTTCAATGGAGGGATGGTCATAATACATCACACTGCACAGGAGTCCAGCAAAACATAAAAGTGCACGTAAGTTATGCCTGTAACAACAAAAAAATGAATTCACTCTTAATGGAAGCCATGTTCTGTAGCATCCTCAATCGAATCTCATTTAGAACATCTTCCAGAAAAGTAACGTCTCCTCTTCGCGTCTTCATTCCCTGCACTACCCCAAAGGGCACGTGCTGGCACCTAAAATGGAGCAGGCACTTAGTTCACTGAAAAGGAGCTGGTGATCAAAGAATATAGCGATACCCTTATAGAGAATAGTCTTAACTTCAACTCTCATAGAGAGGTTTTAAAAAATTAATAAATTGAAATATGCTCTGACGTATGCCACAGAAGATGTTAAACACACAGCTTCATTTCATAATCACTAGCATATGATTAAATTACTAGTTGCCTTTATGAAAAAAAGGAGATGGGAATTAAGAATTCTGAAAATCAAGCCACTGAGAGATGTCTAATAAAACCATTTATTAAATGTTTATAAGCTAGAAATTAATATAACCAGGACAAAAATTAGCACAAAGAACAAATCTGTTTTTTCACACTAACATCCTGAAACAAAAGAAGTGAAGTTTGAATGAAAATCTTTAACAATTTGCTACATTTTTGGACATGGCTGACCTAGCAAAACCTTAATCTTGAGCAGGCAGTTAAGAACCATGCAGACAGTTCGGTACCTTTCTGCCCAGTCATATCCCATGGTCTGCAGCATTTGGAACACTTGCTGAAAATGCTTTTTTTGCCCTTTATCTGTCTTGAGAAAAAAATGTATTTAAAATAAAAGAACACTGATAAGTTAATCTACAATAGGTTGGACATAAATCAAATTAAAATGTTTGAGTTTTGACAGACTAGAGTCACTGTCAGTGGATATGTTTTAAATAAGCACACAACGCGGATGCCACCAGAAGAAGGTCTAAGGTGAGTCCTCAAAGAGAAGGAAGTAAGAGCTGCAGCACTCCACTGCGTCAGGAGGGAATATGAAATTTAACCTTCTGAGTATTCTATCTAAATTCCTCCTCTCTCAGCTGTTATGACCTTTATCTCCAGGAAGGCCAAAGCTAAGCTCTAAAGAGATATTTAATAGCAACTTTTTTTTTCCTTCGGGGAAAGGGAGGTTGCACACAGAAAGAAAGGAAGGGAAGAGGAGACTAGAATATTACTCAGCATAAAAGGAACAAACTATTGACACATGCAATAGTTTGGGTGGATCTCAAGGGCATTCATTATGCTGAGTGAAAACAGCCAACCTCAAAATTTTACCTAATGTGGTTCCATTTATATAACGTTCTCAAAGTGACAAAACGGTATGATGGAGAACAGAGCAGTGGTTGCCAGTGGTTAAGGTTGGAGGAACGCATGATTATTAAGTGGTTGCCGTAAGAGAGGTTGTTTTGTGATGGAACAGTTTTGTATTCTGAATGTGGTGATGGTTACATGAATCTACACGTGATAAAATTTCATACCCCCCTGCACCATGCCCATACACAAGCCTGTGTAAAAACTGGTGAAATTTAACTAAGGTCTCTACCAATGTTAGTTTCCTGGTATAGACAAAGTATCATGGTTATGTAAGATATTATCTTTGGAGAAGACTGAAGGCTACATGGAAACTCTACCATTTTGAAACTTGTGTGAGTCCTAAAATATTTAAGATAGAAAGTTATTTTTAAAAAATGCATTATAGTGACATGTACATATTTGTTACACATAACCATTCATTTGGGTAATTTTTGTTTTTTTTTTACTATGAAGCAATGTGAACTTTTTAATTTTTAAGTTTTTTTTTTTAAACATAGTGTTTGCCACCATACATACATTTAACATTGAATCCTTTCTATAGTTTGAGAAAATTATTTTTGCCTAGTTTTTCAACAAGGCATTCAATTTCTATCTTTGCAGTTTTCATGAAGTAGGGATCATAACCTTTTGTTCTTTATTGTGATTACTTACCACATAAATCATTTTATCAAAATTATACTTGTCCATTCGATCTATAGCAGCTGCAAGATCTCTGAAAAAAACAGCCATAGATTAAGAGTTACTAAGCAGATCTGGGTAATAATTTGTTTTACCTATTTAATAGTAATGAGGCTTTTCTCATTAAGAACTACTGTTATTCCAAGCCTCGGGTATAGTACCCATGCTTATATAATCCCAGTACCATACTTTGATACAAAGTAGTAATAACAAAAACAGCTTTGGGAAAAGAATTATGAAAGTGCTGTGAAAAGATCAAAAATAAATAAAAGCTCTGGGACAAGTAGTAATAATAACTAAATAGCTCTAGGCAAGGTGTTTATAGGTAAATGTTTTATGATTTGTTAATTAAGCCTCTACTGGAAAGAATTACCTTCCTGTCACTTTTCTGCAACATACTTTCTTAAAGAACATATTTAAAACATAGGTGATATAGTATCTTCTAGCTACTCTTCCAATGTCTTGGATCATTCAAAAGCAATACTTTCTAAAGCATTTAAAAAGACCATAAATTCCTTTGACAAAAATTCCACTTACCTCTTATCTCTGGTTAAGGACAAAATACCCAGTTTGCACACAGTACAAAATATTTAAAAACAAACCATAAACTATAAAATTTTAAGTGAAAAATTTTAGGTGAAAATTATTTAAATATTGAATTTTAAAATTAGAGCTAATTAACTTGTGGGGAATATAGTTAATAACTATGTAATATCTTTGTATGGTGACATATCATAACTAGACTCACCATGGTGATCATTTTGAATATATAGAAATACCAAATCACTATGTTGTGTAACAGGAACTAACGTAGTGTTGTAGGTCAATTATAATTCAAAACCAAACAAACTCATAGAAGAAGAGATAGGATTTGTAGAATTTCAGAGGCAAGGGATAGAGAGAGGGGGAATTGGATGAAGGTGGTCAAAAGGTACAAACTCCCAGTTATAAGATAAATAAGTACTAGGGATGTAAAGTACAAAATGATAAATAGAATTAACACTGCCGTATGTTATATATGAAAGTTAATGTTAAGAGAGTAAACCCTAAGAGTTCTCATCACAAGAAATACTTTTTTCTATTTCTTTAGTTTTGTTATCTATATGAAACTATGGATGTTCACTAAACTTATTGTGATAATCATTTCGTGACGTATGTAAGTCAAATCATTATACACCTTACACAGTGCTGTATGCCAATTATATCTCAATAAAACTGCAAGAAAAAAAAATTAAAGCTATTTTTGCTTAACAATGCATGACACTGGGAGGATTTTGAGGATTTTTAAAGTTCCTAGATCTTTTGAAATGTTGGGGATCATCAAAATGTCATTGGTACCTACTTCAGGATCCTGATATAACAGAGCAAGCGCCCCCTGCATTGTAAGCATGGAGTCTTAACCCCTGGACCACCAGGGAAGTCCCCAAGAGCATGTGTTCTGAATGGAGGCAAAAACTGTCTCGTGAGGGACAAAAAAATCTTACTCTATTTATGTATAAAGCACATATATGCATACAATACATACAGACACATCTGTGGTGTTAAAATTTCATGAGGATGGGCAAGTATAAAAAATATGGCTAAAAAGGCTCCTGAGAAGGGTTATAATTTAAAAAAAGGCTGTAAAACACTTACAGATTATCCCAAAAATGAAGTCACAAATATACACGCCCATTATATTTTTTGATTTGAGCCAAGCACAAAACAAAGAAAAACTTTTTGATCCAAAGAAAAAGAGATGAATATAAGAAAAAGTCCTAGGTTGAGTTTGTAGAACCTGAATTTGAAAGCCGGAGAGGGCTTCCCTGGTGATACAGTGGTTAAGAATCCGCCTGTCAATGCAGGGGATACGGATTCGAGCCCTGGCCCGGGAAGATCCTACATGCCTCAGAGCAACTAAGCCCATGCGCCACAACTACTGAGCCTGACTCTAGAGCCTGTGAGCCACAACTACCGAGCCTGTGCTCTAGAGCCTGTGAGCCACAACTACTGAGCCCGTGTGCCACAACTACTGAAGCCTGCGTGCCTCGAGCCTGTGCTCCGCAACAGGAGAAGCCACCGCAATGAGAAGCCCACACACCACAACGAAGAGTAGTGCCCGCTCGCCGCAACTAGAGAAAGCCCGCGTGCAGCAATGAAGATCCAACACAGCCAAAAATAAATATAAATAAAATAAATTAATTAAAAAATAAAAAGCCGGAAGAAATGCCAGGTCATTTAGTTCAGGTCTCTCTTTTCACAAAGTAGGGAACCATGGCCCAGAGAGGTTAAGTGATGGTCATGGTCTCAGAACAAAAATTCAGGTCTCCAGCCTCACCCTGTGCTCTTGTCAGTATCCTCCTGCATTTTTCTTTGTCTGTTATAACAACTCCCTTAATTTACAACCACACACATAGCTGTATTCTATAAGGAACCCATTGAAAGGACAGAAACAACTACAGTTAGAGCAAGGTGAAAAATCAAACATTTCAACAAGTGGCAAAAAGATGATTCTCCCAAAGAAAAAAAGGAAAGTATAGGTATTAAGGTAAATAAACAGAAAAATCTGGACCTAATGATAGCCCCCAAAAAGATACCAGATAAGGATAGTTATAGAGTCTTTATGACACGGAGCCTCTATTCTGAGCACATTTCTTTTTTTTTATTTGAGTATAGCTAGTTGACTTACAATATTGTGTTAGTTTCAGTGATCCAGTATTTTTGCAGATTATATTCCACTATAGTTTATTACAAGATAATGAGTTTAATTCCCTGTTGCTTACATGAGTAAACACATTTCTTATAACCACTACTCAAAGGTTTATTTAATCTGTCCAGCAATAATTAGCTGGCACAAAAAAATTTTTCTAAGGTATATTTTTTTGTATCTAGAAAAAGAAATGTATCTCTTAGATATACAGGGTCTTCTCATTTCCTAACTCCAATTGTATGGAATTGATAAAGAGAAATGCCAAAAAGTAACAGAAAATAAGAATGATTTTTCTAAGGGACAGTAAGAGAGGCAGATGGTTGTTTAAAGTTGTTTGGGAAAAAATGATGGTAGTTAACAACAACAAAATATCATTAACTATGCTACAAAAGTGGTTTGTGATCCAACATAAAATTCTAGCCCGGGAGACGCTAGAACCTTTTGCTAGCAGTGCTTGAGTATGGCCGTGTTTGCCTGTGTGGCTTTTTTATGGTCCTGTCTTCTCCTTCCTATTAGCTTTGTCCCAGAAGTAAGTGTGCTTGATAAACCCAGTTCTTACTGATTAACAGAGACTGCTCCTTTCCACAGGGGTTGGTCATGGAGACAGACGAAAAAATATAACCGGCATGGCCTACTTCTCCCTCAGTCTATCTTACCACAGTCTGAATGAGGACTGGTACTTATATGCACATAAGATGATCTTTACAGAGTGAGGATACCACTGAGCCAACATGAGCACCTTTTAGTATACATTTTCTGTCAATATGCAGTTATAAAATATTTATAGTTGGCTATGAGGTACTTCAATTTTATAGTTTGTAGAACAATGTATTCACCTGTGGAAATCCTATGATGTTTAACTAACTGTAATCAGTTTTTCAGTTGCTTTTCCGATGATATTAAACCTTTCCAGAAACTATAAATGGCCATAAATACAAATCCAATAAAAATATTTTGAGCGATGAGAACAAAAGGTTTTAGAAATCAGGATTTGGTAACAGTTTTGAGAATAAAATGATTGTCTTAGCATTAATCCTAGAACAAAGAATGTGAAGTCATGCATTCTAATGATGAGGGTCACACAAGACACACACCTGGTTGCATAGAGAGACGTCCCATCACTTCGCATTACAGTACAAATTGAGGAGGGGTCACCATTCCCTGACAGATCCACTACAGCTGTGCCTTTTCTAGAAATGCAAAAAGGTAACTCTGAAACAACATAATGAATTAAAACCATTAATAGTATAATATCTATGACATTATCTTTGGCAAACCAGAAGCTATTTTTATTACTTAAGCAGCAATAAGTGGTGTAACCAACAATGAAGAAAAATAAGAAGGAATCTGACCTTGAATGAATCTATTAAGAGTAGGTATTTTGTAATTAATATTTACTTATCTTTTTAAATTCTGTACTCTGGATGAAGTACTTAAAGTCTTTAACTAGTTGAAAAATGAGATATCAACTTCAGTTTAACCATGAAACATCATGTTCTTCTTCTAATCCAAGTTACTGTAACACTCAATATTGGGCTAATTTTTAACATGCAAGAAAGTACCCTTGAGTAATAAAACTGTAGAATTTTGTTACTGTCTTTCCTGCCCGATGAAAAATTAGAATCTGTATATGGCGATCTAAAAATTTTCCTTAAGGACATTACTGAGGATGTCGTGAGCTGCATTCTCCATGTCTTTCTTATAGGGATGACAAGCTCTTTGTTACTATGAAAAACAGCACATTTTTAAAAATTAATTTTTATTGGAGTATGGTTGCTTTACAATGTTGTGTTAGCCTCCACTGCACAACAAAATGAATCAGCCATACACATGCAGATATCCCCTCCCTTTTGGACTTCCCTCCCATTTAGGTTACCACAGCACATTAGGTAGGCGTTCCCTGTGCTATACAGTACGTTCCCATCGGTTGTCTACTTTATACATAGCATCAATAATGTATATGTGTCAATCTCAGTACCCCAATTCCTCCCTCCCCACCCCTTCCCGCCTTGGTATCCGTACATTTGTTCTCTACGTCTGTGTCTCTACTTATACTTTGCAAATAAGATCATCTATACCATTTTTCTAGATTCCACATATATACATTATACGATATTTGCTTTTCTCTTTCTGACTTCACTCTGTATGACACTCTCTAGGTCTGTCCACATCTCTACAAATGACCCCATTTCATTCCTTTTTATGGCTGAGTAATATTCCATTGTATACATGTACCATGTCTTCTTTATCCATTCCTCTGTCTGTGGACATTTAGGTTGCTTCCATGTCCTGGCTACTGTAAATAGTGCTGCTATGAACATTGGGGTGCATGTGCTTTTTTGAATTATAGTTTTCTCTGGGTATATGCCCAGTAGCGGGATTGCTGGATCATATGGTAGTTCTACTTTTAGTTTTTTAAGGAACCTCCATACTGTTTTCCATAGTGTCTGTATCAATTTACATTCCCACCAACAGTTTATGAGGGTTCCCCTTTCTCCACACCCTCTCCAGCATTTATTGTTTGTAGATTTTTTGATGATGGTCATTCTGACCAGTGTCAGGTGATACGTCGTTGTACTTTTGATTTGCATTTCTCTAATAATTAGTGATGTTGAGAATCTTTTCATGTGTTTGCTGGCCATCTGGAAAAATGGCATTTCTAAGCAACTGGTTTGCTTCTGTGTTACACATGGCTGGGCTCCTATGAATGGTGCCATTTCTGTTTGGCTGACAGGAAGCTCAAAGCTAAATTAGAAATCCACCTTAAGCAAAGAAGCAGAATCCCAGTGTGTGTTACACGATGTACTAATATCATCCCTGACGTCCTATTATTTTTTCTGCCCTGCTTCTTGATTTCCTCGTTTTACTCTTTCAAAAGCTTGGGGTTGTAGTATACCTTTTTAAAAAAACTTATTTAAGACCTTTATTAACAGGTGCTTGCAGTTTGTTGACTTTTTGAAAAAATCAAGCTGTAAACTTTTATTACAAATTAAAAATGAGGTTCTTAAAAATCTCAACTCGACCAGATATGAAACAATTTAAAAACCTTTAAAGGTGTATTGAGGAAATCCAAGCTTTTTTTTTTTTTTTAAAAAAGAAACACGTTTCTCATTACCAAAAGAGACGTCTTTAGGTAAAAATAATAAAACCCCCATGCTGCATAGATAACGCAGATAGTTCTGGTTATCCGGTCAACAGGCAAAAAGCAAGCACTTTAGTCTTTAGCTCCAATCTTCTGTTCATTTCTGATTGCTGGAATTTCATATTCATTTCTTCTTGTTGGATGACGAAACCGGATGATGGTAGAGATGGTAAGCCGGCATTTACTCAGCCCCGCCCTGCTTAGTCTCGGGAGCAGACGAATTCTCAGCTGGTGGATCGGCTGCTTTTGTCTCTTTACCATTTTGTGGTTTAGGGTTTTCTGGGCGTCTGCGCCTGTAATTGAAGTTGCGGCGGTACCGACGTTGAGGTGGCTGCCGACCTGACCTTGGGTCTCATCTCCTTGATTTTCCTTATCTTCTTCACTGCCGTCCTCTCTGCGCTGTCTTTGGCGAGGAGGGCCCCTGCGGAATGGTGGTCTATAACCCCGATACACATTCTGTCTCACTGGTCTACCTTGTTCTCCTGCACACTGAATGTCAGCACCCTCCATCACCTCTCCCCGCACAGGAGGGTGGAACGCTGTGGTCGACGCCCATTGGCTCTCCGCTCGCAGTAAGGTGGGCGCCTGCGCCTGCAGTAGGGCCGGCGCTGTCGGGCCTGGCTTTCGGGGGCACTCTCGGATCCCTCCGTCTTTTCCCCACTCTCGCTGTTCCGGTAATTCTGCTGGAGGTGGCTTGGAGGACCCCTGCAACGCGGAGAGTGGCTGTGATGGTTACGGGCTGGTGCACGTGTACCGCCTTGCGCTGGACCCCCAGGGCCTGCAACGTCTGCTGCTCCGCACCCTCTTCTCCTTCAGCGACATGGAGCTCCGCAGTCTCTCCATCCCCTACGCCGCGAAGGCACTTCCCGAGTTCTTTACGGCAGTCCGGTGTACACATACATCTTCTTTGGTGTCGTTCCTGTTGCTGAAGCCATATCCGTTTCTTACACTGAACCATTTTATGTTCCCAGAACCTTCGCTGCGATGACCTTCTTGTCCCCGCCGGCAGGCGCCGCCGATGTGAGGCCGCCCGGGCCGCCGTCCCCTTCGCCGCTGCGCGTCGTGCCGGGCTCGGTGTCGGCAGCGCTGAGGGCGGCGGCTGGGTCTCGACCTCGCTGCTCACGGCTGCGACTCCTCCCGGGCTGTGATGGCAACCAGGCCGGCGGCGGCAGTGAGGCTGCTCGGGGCTCTCTGGGGGCCCGCTCTCGCTCCCGCTACCCATCGAACTCAGTACACCTGTTTTTATAAACTGCTTTAAATCCTTTTGGAACAGGATGGAATCTTTTTAAAAAGGCAGGGTTGAGTACAAAGAGGTCTTTTTCCCTCTTCCAGTTACACCATTATCAGCTTTTGTGACCTTAGGCAGGTCACTTATACTTTCTGTGCTTGTTTCCTCATATGTAACGACAAGATAATATTCTTTCTCCCAAGCTTACCAGGATTTTGCTACAGCAGCAAGAGACAGCATGTGGGAAAGTACTCTGAAGAGCAAAAAGCACTGTAAAAAATGCCAGGAAGGCTGCACACGACCTTCTGCTGTCCCTACTGAGAGAAAACATCAATACCAACTTCAAAGCAGAATGAATAACTTTCTCAAGAATAGTAACCTGATCATACATTGTTTTCTGTAGGAGTCCTTTACTGTCCAGCAACTTTAAGACTTCTTGAGATTTTTCACGATAAAATGATTCTCCTGAATATTCATCAAAGTGTACTCCTAGACGCTAAAAGGATTTGGAAACAAAAGAAAAAAAAGTTACGCATGTGTCCTATTATCTTACCCTAAGACAAAATACGATGTTCTACAGTCTGTCAGACAGATGGGGAAAATAAGAATGAAATCAAGTCATTCCGTGACTCAAACCTTCCTAACGGCTCCCCCGCACGGTCAAGCCCTCACAGTGGTACTGTGCTGTCCAACATGGGAGTTGCTAGACACAAATGGCTATTCAAATTCAAATTAAGGAAAATTGAAGATTTACTTTCTCAGTTACGCTACTCACACTTCAAGTGCTCAATGGCCGCATGTGGCTAGAGGCTACCATAATGGACAGCAGAGATCCAGAACGTTTCCACTGCAGCAGGAAGCTACACTGGACAGCCCTGGAAAATGTCCTACATCCCGCCCCACTCTACAACCTCTTCAACCTCCTCTCTTACTTTTCTTCATCTTGCTTCCTTACTCCAGCCATGTGGGATCTTTGCTGAAACTCTCTTCAGACAGCACACCTGATCCCACCCCCTCCCCTGCTTCACTTTTCTCCATACATCATCACCACCTAACAGACTGTATATGTTCTTGTTGAATTTGCACTGCCTTGAATTTGTTTAATCTGCTGTGTCCATGCTGGAGTGTAAAGTCCATGAGAAAAGAACTTATATCTCTTTTATTCACTGTTGTATTTCTCCCACCCCCAACATGTTTTTAGACAAACAAATTTATAGCCGTCACATATTATGCCTAAGGAAGCAAAAGAGGAAAAAATGATTAAGAAAAAGTGAAGGAATGGTAGAAGAGAGAAGAGAAAAGCCAAACTGAAATAAAGTATCAGGATGTCACTTCACATTCAGCCTGTGAAGTTCACAGGCTTTATTTTGTAGCTCTAACTTTCAGCCCAAAGAACAATATCTGAGTCCCAATTATCAACTCAGTGACAAATGACAAATCTGTTCTTAAAATATAAGCTTCAGAAGCAACCTTCCTACCCAGGAGTACCCGTCAAGAGCTGCACCACATGACAGGAGAGCTGGAGAGTGGGCGGGCACCTTGTAAATCCGAATGTACTCTTCTATGCTCAAGTCCCGAAATTTCTGCCAGAGTGCAAGTGCTTGCGTGTCGCCCAGTTCCAATCGCTGGAAGAACTCATGTGCTGATTTTGCTACATTTTTATCGTCTGCTGCTTCTTTATTAACTTGTACATAAACCTAAAGGCACAATAGTACATTAAATGAAGTACATTACTAGTCACTGTTATCTCCAAAAAGGAAAAGAAGAAAACAAAACAATCTGGAGAATTCTCATTTAAAGGTTATGCAAGTGCACTCGTCACAAAGTGTAACCTTTTTTTCTTTTTTTTTTGCCATGGACCCTTACCTTAGTGAGCCCTAATAACCCCTTCTCAAAATGCATAAAGTAAAATACATAGGATTATAAAGGAAATAATTACATTGAAATACAATTATTCAAATTTTAAAAATATTTGTGATATAGTAACAGAGGAAAGTGCTAAATTTCTGACTGAGGTTACTGAAAATAATATGTAATTTTTTCTTCTCATCCAAGTTCACAGACCCTTGGGTTAAGAATGCCTGGTTAGGGACTTCCCTGGTGCCGCAGTGGTTAAGAATCCGCCTGCCAATGCAGGGGACACGGGTTCGAGCCCTGGTCCGGGAAGACCCCACATGCCATGGAGCAACTAAGCCCGTGCGCCACAACTACTAAGCCTGTCCTCTAGAGCCCACGAGCCACAACTACTGAGCCTGCGTGCCTAGAGCCTGTGCTCCGCAACAAGAGAAGCCACTATGATGATAAGCCCGCGCACCCAACGAAGAGTAGCCCCCACTCGCTGCAACTAGAGAAAGCCTGTGCACGGCAATGACAACCCAACACAGCCAAAAATAAGTAAATAAATAAATTTAAAAAAAATAGGGACTTCCCTGGTGGTCCAGTGGTTAAGACTCTGCACTTCCACGGTAGGGAGTGCAGGTTTGATCCCTGGTCTGGGAACTAAGATCCGACATGCCGCACACCTCAGCCAAAAAAAAGAATGCCTGGTTTAGACTAAGCTAGCATTACTTCTAAAAAAAAAAAAAAGTGAAATTATTGCTGCAACTTCTCTGAGAAAAGATTGAAGCTAGTAGAATGGTTCAATCTGGAAAAGAAAAGGCCACAGGGTGATTCAGCTGTTGTTTTAATGAAAAAAATTTTAAACTGTTCTCTAAATCTGCAAAGACCAGAAAAAAACAGGTGATTTAGGAAGACCTTTGGGATAGTTAGCTTAGTTATACTCCGACTTGGGCTCCTGAGAACCATGTGGAGCACGCACTCCTGGAGTGCTTTTGCACCATCCGTCCTGGCTGGCTGAGTCCTGCCCCAACCCAATGAGAGGAGTGCATTTGGATGGCTTGTTAAGGGCTCTTCCAGTTCTAGGATTCTGTGTTCACAGAATCATTTTCCAGTCTCTAAAATGCAAGGTTAATAAATGACATAAAAATATAAACACTACAGCTCAAGTAATACTGAAGTTATGCATTACGGACTATAAAGATTTTACTTACAAGTTGTAACTCACTTCCAGGGTGAAGCACGAACCATAAATTTACTATCCTCATATTTTTTTCCAGAAAGCTACTAAAGTAGCATAAAAGTAATAAAAATTGGCAAATAAACTACCAAAAAATATGAGGCCTCTAAACTCTTCCAGTAATATCATCAAAATATCATGGCAGCAGCACTTGGGTAGAAAAAGTGATTTTATTGCTGGAGAATACTTTAGGACAACCATAATGTGGCTTATACCCACTAGATACTACCAACAAAAGGGACAGGGCATTAAACAACTATCTCAAGCTAAAAATGTCTCACCTTTCATAGATGGCTCATGTTAATTATTGGAATGGCAGAAGTAAATAAATCAGTACTCCTAAATAAAGGTTAAAACTACCTAATCTTTTTTTTCCCCCTCTTTAAAGCATATTGTGCAGAAAAGAGTTAATGTAGCAGGACTGGAAACTGTTATCCTTAAAATGTGTTGTTTGCAAGGTTAGCCCTTGGCTGGCCTCTGGGAACTTGAATTTTGAGAATGTTCCCACCAACCTAACTGATAAGAGTGGCTCACGGTGCCTAAACTGTTTATGCAAACAATATGGTTTATGCCAAACACCTGCTTTCCTTCTGGGAGTTTGGAATTTTACTACATGCTACACAGGGGGTGCCTACATATCAACCTCCAATCGAACCTACCAGTCAGCTTCCCTGGCAGACAACATTTCACACATGCTGTCACAATTTGTTGTATGAGGAATTAAATGCATCCTGGGTGACTCCACCAGGAAAGGACTCTTGGAAGCTTGGGCCTGGTTTCCTCTGGACTTCCCCCCATGTGCCTTTTCCCTTTGTTGGTTTTGTTTTGCATCCTTTTGCTGTAATAAATCATAGCTGTGAGTACAACTATATGTTGAGTCCTGTGAGTCCTAGTGAATCCCTAACCTGGGGGTGATCTTGGGAGACCTGACACACATATCATAAAAAATTAATTTCTACATGGTCCTATGAATAAGTCAGTTAGAAAACAGAGAAAGAAGATTTTTGGTAAGGCATAGGAAAACAGAGTCACTGTAAGATAATAATCGGCAGACTTCCTGACCTTTGAATGACCTATCCATTGACAACTGCGTAATAGTCCAGCCTACAGGAGTAAAGATATGTATGTGTCTATAAATGGCTTGTGATTCAAAGTTAATCTCTCCCCCCTTCCCCCATCTCTCTCTTCCCGTCTCTCTCCATCTCTCTCTCTCACATACACATGTGTGTGTACATGTGTGTATTCGATTTCTAAGCAAATATACAAAAAATATCCTTATTTTCAGAAGAGGAAAGGTATTAGTTTTTTTTTAAAATTTAGGACCCTAAACTCAAATAGCCAAACATTTAGAAATCTAATAAGCATTCAAAATATTGATAAGAATATTTTTAGAAAAAAAAAATCACCAGAATCTTTTCCCTTTCTTAAAATTTAAAATAGAAATAATTAAAACAAAACAAAAAGCCCTTCCTAATTCTTGAAGAACCCTGGCATTTCAGCAATTTGTAGTGATAAACCAAACATTACTGAAAATCAACTGATACTATCAAACAATAGAAGAGCCTTAATTAGCACTTAAGAATCTGCTTGTAAATGCACTATATAAAACTAATTGTTAACATTCATCAGCGTTTTAGAAAAGAAATGCGTTTTCCTTCACAAAGTAAATTTTATACTCTGCATTTCTGACATTATAGATAGTTTTTAATCTACAGTTACCATGAACCCTCTACCCTTAGAAAGTATGCATTCTGAAGACAGCTCCCTTTTGGGGTTAGATCCAGACTCAAAGGGAATAAAAAGGAAATTTTAAATTTGGATATGATAAATAAGAGAGTGTGGCTGAAGAAAAGTGTTTTTGAGGATGGAAACACAATTTTTCTTTTTAGTTACTAGAATGCAAAAGCCAGCTGTATTTCTGTTAGAGAGTAAGCTAAATGTCTGAGACTTAAATGAATATTAAATTTTTTTTTTATTTTTTAAAATTAATTAATTAATTAATTTTTGGCTGTGTTGGGTCTTCGTTTCTGTGCGAGGGCTTTCTCCAGTTGCGGCAAGCGGGGGCCACTCTTCATCGCGGTGCGCGGGCCTCTCATTATCGCGGCCTCTCTTGTTGCGGAGCACAGGCTCCAGATGCACAGGCTCAGTATTTGTGGCTCACGGGCCTAGCTGCTCCGCGGCATGTGGGATCCTCCCAGACCAGGGCTCGAACCTGTGTCCCCTGAATTGGCAGGCAGATTCTCAATCACTGCGCCACCAGGGAAGCCCTGAAATGAATATTAATCCTTCCTTTTCACTATTTCTAGATGTTGGGATTGCCAAAAAACATATGACATTTTATTTCTAATTTAACTGATTAATTATAATCAGCTCTCGGGATGATCTGCCCAAATGTAAAGAAATAAGTGTGAAAAATTAAAGTAGTAGAAAATGCTCTCACTCCCTCTTAGTCTTATTAAATTTGATTCTAGAATACCATTAGCCACATAGGCACAGCTGAATTCCTTGGTGCAGGGCTCTAACCCCATCCCTGGTTATTTCTGTCTTTAAAACTGAGAGTAACTGCTAAGGATGGTTAGTGTAACTTGGACACTAAAGACCCTTTTATCTGAATATTTATTTGCCTTCTATCTTAGAATGCATTTAATTTTGATCTCATTTTTAAGAAAATAACATGTATCAAATTCATGATTATAATTCAAACAAGCTCATTTTTAGTTTCATGTTTCATGTATTGATCGGAAATTTCTCTGGTTGAGACTGATTCCTGATGTTAAATGAAATATTAAAGAAATTCAAATTAATGTAATTATAATTTAATACATCAATACATCAAACAGCTAATAAAGTCAAAACATCCTAGGTAAAAAAATAACTCATTTGAAGTAATTATTAATTACCAAATTTCTCATTAGTACATCATTATCAGCGTATAAACAGCATTTTACCATCCCTTCATCTTCTTTTAATGTTTGGAATCTCCTATTTTTATCCTCTGTACATACACAATAACATCCATGATATCTTACACCTTTATCCAAGGGTGATAATTACTAACTTGTAGATCACCATGCACCCGTGCCTAATAAATACTTTCCTCATGCTGAAAAAAGTGTTTTTCATACATTTCAATAGGGTGAGATAATGACTGAGCTCTTAGCATGTATTCTGGCCTTGCTCGGTATTTCCATCCTTGCTCTAAGAACACTCAGAGGGCAATGGGACACTGTAGTGCTGTCCCAGGGGAGCAGGGGTGAGGGAGAAAGGCACGTGGCTTTGCGGAAGATGGCCAAGAGCAATGGTGAAGCGGAGAAGCTGCAGGCAGAGAGGAAAGGAGAGCTGCCTAGACTGAGGAGGAGCTGAGGGAAACACTCCCGGGAGCAGGAGAAGCTGAGCAGCCCCTCAGGTGGCAGCAGGCCCTCAGAGGGCAACGGTTCACAGTGTCCCCACACAGGGAGGCTGGTCTCTGGGCCTGTAGAACTGGGCCACAGCAAGACCTCCAGGTGAAGTCAAACAAGCAGAGCTGTGTGCCTCTATGGCATCATGTAGGCTTGGGTACTGGCCTGTGAGTCAAGACCAATGTGGACTGAAGCCAAGAAAAGGCCTCCATGGCCACCCTGGGATGCACATAAGAGCCTCTGTGTGACCTGGGAGGTGGGAAATCCCTAACATTGACTTAAGCTGAGTCCCACCGCTCTCAAAAGTGATGGCTGCGTTCCAATCTAGGTTTAGAATTTAAAAGCTATTTCTTGTAGGTAAGTGTTATAATGAGTAAAATCCACACCAACCACAACAGTCATTTTTCCTGAAAAAAGTAAAGCGACCTAAACCAACAAATAACTTTTGAATTCAATTCTTTAAAAAATAAGAATTTTTAACTGCATAAATAATCCTATATATGTCTAGAATCAATTTAGTCTTGAATTACTTTAAGTTTGAGAAGTTGTTTTGAGATTTGAAAGCCAGAAAACACATGGTCTCTTGATGAATGAACACTTCCTCCACATTTTAAAAACCGGGAGCAAGTAAACATTATCACTCATCAGGTTGGTGCTTTGGTCCTGCCCTATTTTCTTTTTATTACTTCTTTCTTTTTTTTTTTTTTTTTGCTACTGATATAGGGAAACTCAGGGTGAATGAAGTCTGTTATCTAATATTACCTAGTAATACATCATCTCTGACTTTCTATGTCTTTTTTATTAAACGCCCATCACTGTGATTACCTCAAATCCTTTCAGAAAGGGGCAGGGTAAAAATAATGAAATACTATAGGGGTCATTTTGAAACTTTAAAAATGCCAGTGCTACGGTACAGGACTAATGCATATTTTATTGGCATGATATTTACCTCTTATGACAGGCTGCTCATATTTCAGAGGAATTCTATAGTTCACAAAATCCAAATTAATATGCAACACCAATAAGTCAAGTTCTAAAACCTTCTAGGGCAAAAAAACCCCCAAAACAAAAAACCAAAAGCAGAAAAAGCAGCTGGGTTATACGTTCTTAAAGGCACAGTGTTATCAAGGTCCATTCAAGTAGTTTAAATCTAGGAGGAACCCTGAGAAATTACTTTTAAAAATTATTAAAACAGATATGAGTAAATGATGACTCCCATATGCCCATGATTTAGAGTTAACACTAACTTATCATAAGAAATTACTTTTAGATACAAGTGGAAAGCCTTTTTGATAAGTATTCCCAAACTTACTACAAATGTTTTCTTTGAATCAATAGTGTGAATTTTAACAGCAAATATATTATTTAACTCATCAGCCGATTTAGGGGGGAGGAACTATTAAAAACCACTTCCCGTTTTGTGACAACAAATTAGAACAACTAAAGGAAAGGTTTCAAATGTTGGCTAACAAAAGTCCTAGTGTCCATCAATTAACAACCTCTAACAGAGATGTCTGATCTCCCACTTCTTATGAGTCTCAAGAGGCAGGACACTGTATTAAACTGCATAGAAAGAAACATATGTTTAGGTTTTTATGGAGTTTAAGAACAAATTTTACTAAAATATTTAAAACATTATGGGCAACAAAGATTTACTATTTACAGGATTAAATTAAAAACTTCTGAGGTTGGGTGGGTGAAAGATGAGAGTGGTAACTCTCATATGTCAAACTGTACTCTAAATTCTTAAAAATGTTCTCTCAACGGCAGAAGGTCTCCAAGTGGGTATTTGTATTTCCTGCACCGTGGGTTGTCTCTGGGGCCTGGATCTGACGAAAGGTTCACTAACCTCGTGGTAAAAAATACTCACGATTATTCAAAGTTTAAAAACATAATACAGTAAAAATTCCAGGCACTAAGTGGCAGGCTTTATAGACAACCATAAAGAATTATTAATTTTTAAACTCTTGACTATCAATAAAACTCTTAATGGGAAAGAGAGAAAAAAAAATCTTTTGGTTAATAGTATAAATCAAAATGTAGCCATTTACAGTGAGAGTGAAGGCAAAGACTTAGGAGGAAATCACAAACCTTTGAAGGTCTTTAAGAATCAGAACATGTTTTGTTAATTTAGCTATTGATACAAAGCCAGCTGCAGGAGAAAAATAATTCAACAAAAAGGAAAATGATGAAATGCTCTCTGTGGCTCTGGCTAGAGAAGTAAAACATTGTTTGGCAAGTGCTCTTCCTCATACACATCCTTAGTCTGATCCCTGGTATGTCACCAGCGTGGCTGACATAGTGTCTGTGTTCCTTCTTGTCAGGCCCAGAAACAGCAGAGATAACAACTGGGACAATGAAAAGGAAACACATCCCTTGAGATTAATTGGACAGGAAGGGCTTTATTAATGAACTCCAGGAAGGACTGAGGACAGAAAAGCAGAGTATCCAATAGACTAAATGAGGTAGAACAGAAAGAAGTTCACATTGGGCAAAAGGCAGGAAAAGGAGCTTAAAGAAAAATGAAAAAAGTGCACACAAATTCAGAGAAACACATGTGCTTTCCCCCACATCAGAACAAGAGCAAAAAAAGTATACTCATGTTTTCTCAAGGCTAAATGAATTATACTTATTACCATGAAGAAAACTGCAGTACACAACTAATAAAAACTGAAAGAGTTCTATGCTGAATATGTTATTCTGTGTGTTTATGCTAAGAAGTTTCTATACTTGGAGAAATACTGTCCCAAATCAACTAAAATACTAGTAAAAGAAACACCTGGGGGCTTCCCTGGTGGTGCAGTGGTTGAGAATCTGCCTGCCAATGCAGGGGACACGGGTTCGAGCCCTGGTCTGGGAAGATCCCACATGCCGCGGAGCAACTAGGCCCGTGAGCCACAATTAACTGAGCCTGCGCGTCTGGAGCCTGTGCTCCGCAACAAGAGAGGCTGCGATAGTGAGAGGCCCGCGCACCGCGATGAAGAGTGGCCCCCGCTTGCCACAACTAGAGAACGCCCTCACACAGAAACGAAGACCCAACACAGCCATAAATAAATAAATAAATAAATAAATAAATAAAATAAAATTAAAAAAAAAAAAAAACACACCTGGATTCGAAAATGAAAGGAACTCCCTAGTAAAGTATAAGCAACATTTTCAATTGTTTTGGGTCCTTGTTTTAACGAACAGTTTTTTGTTTTTTTTTTTTTAAAACCTCTGGGATTAAAAATATGTTACGAAGCTGCACTGTACTCTGAAAAAAAAAGCTGAAGCATTTTTGAACATTGTTTCTTGCCAACTTACTTCAAAGAGATGCTGTAAAGGATTGGACTGGAGTTTTTCTTCATAGCCAAACAGCTGGAAGCCAGTTCCCAAAAGACCTAGCACAGTAATCCATAAATGAAAAAATTATACAATCGAACAGTAGAGAACAGTAATGGCAGGGAACAGGTATAGTTCTATAAAAAGATTAACCTCTCATAATTATGCATCCTGAAAATATTGCAAAACACACACTATCACGTTCTGCTACCCCATAAACTGACACAAGTCAAATTCAATATATTGAATCATAAATTCAATATATTGAAGAGCTCACTGAAATTAATTCCGCAGAAACCAAAAGACTATGAGCTCATCCAAGGCAGAGCCTGGGACTAATTTATCTTTATGCTAACGGTGCCCAACACCTCCCTACAAGACATTACTAAAACAAGCATTTATTGAGCAGCTACTCTGTGGAAGGACATCGTGATGCCAGGCACTAGACACTCAAAATTTGTGAAAAGAAACTGATGGAAAGTGTTTTCAAAACTAACTTTTTAAACTTGTAGGTGTGAAAATAAAACAAGGTAGGATTAGCTTAGTGTTACATTATTAGTTCTTAAATAACTGAAGATAAAAACTTGAAACAGCCCTGATTACTTCTCCCATTCAAGGTGACCAAGTGACATAATGCTTTGATCTGGCTGATCTGCTTTGATTTGTCTTTTATTTGCCAATTTTTTTTTTCTTTTAGTCTTTGATGATAAGTTCAGGGAAGGTATTAATTTCAACCTTTTTTTAAAAAATAATTGAGGTTTGTAAACTACAATGAAAATTCTTAGTATGGACTGTGAATATTTATACTCTTAAGATATTTTGCTAAAAGATGACCACAATTTTGGATCGAAAGGATAGATGCAGCCTGGGCCAAGAGTAATTACAGGTAGTGCAATTACTTTAAAAACTAATCTGTTTCTACAACTATATCAGTTACCTAGCTTCAGATCTAAAGGAGCAATTGCCACTGGGCCTTGCTGATGTACATTTTTCTATGTAGGCTCAGCAGAAAGTGGGATGTTACTAAACACGGGGTAGACAGTCTTTGGGGCTTAGGCAGGAACTAGAAGGATGACTAAAACATATACCAGCACTATTCACTTTCAAGCAAAAGCAAATGTGATTATGATTCAGGGTCTTGGGAGTAGGGTGTGGAAAGAGTGTTCTAAAAAACAGAAATAGGACAAGTAAAGGCCAATTCCATTTAATATTCAACCTAATACATTTTCAAAAACTAATTCTGTACTTAGGAACTGTCTGCCAACTTTTAATAGGGGATAGGTGAACAGCCAAAATTAAAACTCTTCAACAATGATGGTTATAATGGAAATGTCTACAGATCATTAACCATAGTAGTCCTTTAGAAAAAAACCACTACAATAAAATCCTGCAGCTAAAATGTAATGACTATCATAATCACATATGTGCTAATGGCTGTGAAATGCCTGAATCGGCCAAACTGATATAAAGTGGATGCCATCTATTAAATCTGACTGTTCAGCCTAGAGCCCAAACCTCTCAGTACCCACTGTGAACTGCAGGTGGGTTTATAAAATGCAGGGCATGTTTTCTGTTCCTCCACAGTGAATAGTAAGGGCACTGTTAGGTTCAAGTTGTACCCTTTCTAGGGTCTAAAAAGGATTCTGATTAACTGACAGGATAATATTCATAAGAGAAGGTCATGATAAATCTGTCTTTCGGAAACTGATTTCATTTCACTAGATATGGAACATAACAGTATCAGTGAACTTCAGAACTGGCAGTGCACACTGCACTTTACAGAAGCTTTAAAATGTTACACAGCCTTTCTTTTGGAGTAGTATTGTGAAATACTTCCCAAGACAGATTCATTCATCATTCTGAGTGCCTCTTAAGTGCCAAGCACTATGGATACAAAAATAAGTAAGACACAGCCCATGCTTTCATGGAACATTTCCCCTAGCAGAGGAGAGAAGCACACAAAAGAATACAGTAAGAGAGAAGCCTATTTGAGTAGAGCTGGGTACTAGGAACTTGGTGATGTGAGAAAGTGGGCAAGGGTGTGTCTGGCTGTCAGAGAACACTTTTCAGAGGTGACACTAGGGCTGAATCTTAAAATGCACCTGGTAGTTGCCAGAGATTTTAATAAAAAGTTCGCATTTCACATGCTACCAGTCCTTCACTACCATAGCAACTTCATTTATCTTGTCCTTCCACACCTTGATTACTGCAGTACATGAGCTAGGAATGGTTCTGAGTAAACTCATGACATTAGAGATAATCTGTGGCACTGAACTGTTTGGGTCTCACTCTTCTCTTTCTCTCTTTTCTTTTTGACCCTCACCCTCACCGCCCCCCTCCGCCACTTGTACAATTTAAGGGGAAGCCAAAGTATCCCAGTTTGTTCTTCCTTTATGCCACTGGCCCAGGGTACGACATTTCATGTAGGATGGACCAGGGAGGCTGGACTTCACTAGTTTTAAAAATGGCAGGGCTGTGGTTGAGAAGGGTGTATACCTAGGCTTACTTTTTCCCTAATACTTACTTCTACATTTAACTAACGAATGTAAGCTACTTTTCTTTAATAAAACCAAAAAAGTCTGTATTTATCAGGTCTCGTTCTGATTGTATGAAGCTTCCTCCCCGAAAACTTACTTGTATGGTGAGAATTACTCTAATAAGTAATATACAAGATTTATGTAAAAGAGCCATTAGGGGAAAAAAACAGGTAGGAGGCACTACTTCATCCAATGGAATTCTGCCCATATTCTGTCCAGGTGATTAAGTAATGAGATATTAAAAGAAATTAAACTTAATGATATGAAAAATAAAACCTCAGATTTACTTACCAAATTGCATGCCCCAATCTCCAAGATAATTTATTCTTGTTACTTGATGTCCTAAAGCTTCTTTGAGATTTGCTATAAAGTTTCCTAGTAAATCAATAAAATACACAGTTTCTCATTATCCATTTTGGTATAAGAACCATGTGCTTCTCTAATATCAAAGCATAACACTGAAAATTCTTTTGGCAAAATTTACTAACAATTTCTTTTTACTAAAACATTCATTATTGTGTTTTCATCTACGTTATGGAAAGGGAGTAAGGAATTATTTTGGAGGAAGTAGTTATTCTAAAGAATCTCACAATTTTCAACAACATTAATGGGGGTTAGGAACACATGTTCAAGTAATTGCGATTCCAAGTCAATTCCAAGGACAGAAAATAACAGAATCTCAGTAGTTAACAAGAAATATGTAATCTGGCTATGTCCTAAAGAACCTAGCCATGCTGATTCTTCTTTTTCTAGGCAGCCCATTCCACCTTCTTTCAATCACGAAGTCCATCCTCTCATGCTGCTCCCTAACTAACAGCACAGGGCAGTCCAAGGCCTCCACCTTCCTGCACTGCTGATGCTGGTTTGACATTTGACCTCTATTCCACTCTCCTTCTAGTGTGCCCTCACATACTGCAGAGGCTGGAAAGCTAAAAATAACACTCCTCAGAATCTCTGGCAGTTAGGGTTCCAGAAGTCATTTAGGTTTGGGCAATTTGACACACTTTGTACGTGATCTAGAAGGTAGAAATGAGGTGGAAAGGGAGCTACCTTTATTTTTTCTGACAAGCACAGTAGTGGAGGATTTATTTTTTAGTGGCATCACTACTAGAGGTCCTAGTGTCCTGTCATCTGACCTCCAAGGGAAGTGAAAGATAGGGTATAGGTGGCCTCTTTTGCTAGTCTGAATTCTAGAAGGCATGGCAGGAGTAGTGGCAGTTTCCTGACTGTGGCAGTGGCAGTGATCGCAGAAAAGGCAGAAGCTCCCTTGATGATCAAGTTCTGTGGTATACTTTTGTGAGTCATCTATGTCAGCTTAATCCAAAGCTTCTTCAGCACTCCCAACAACTTTGCAAACTATTCAATATCCCATAGTAAATTCCTTCCTGCTTTTACTAGAGTGGATCTATTTTTCTGCAAATAACCCCTCGCCAATATGCATAGCTGACAAAGTACTGCAGCTACTTCTCCAGTTTCCCTACTTCTAGACTTTCCCAAGGTATATGGTCTCAGCAACAGGACTCACCTTTTGCAGCTGGTACTCAGACTATATTCCTATTTTTTTCTTAGCACCTTAGTATCTTATAAGTCCAACTAAATGTCTGAACCTAGGCTTTTGGAATTAGACTGCCTTATTTCAAATCCTGGCTGCAATACTTACTAGCTGTGTGATTTCGGGAAAGTTACTTTTGGTATCTGAGTTTCCTCATCTATAATTACAGTACTTAATAAACAGGGCTATTGTGAAACTAGTTGAGATAACACATGAAAACACTTAACATGGTAAGTTTCAATAATTATCTCTTCCTGGTTCAAATATTTCCCTTAACAACTGTCAAACAACTATCATGTTCAACCCTATGCTTCTGACTTACTTATGTAAGACAACAGCTTTTCTTATACATTGTATTTCTTATATTCTTTTTCATCAAGTCCTGTCATTTCCTCTCTTAAAATGCTGCTTGAGAACTTTGTAACAATGAGAGCTGACTAGTGCAGTAACAATCTATGCCACAAATACTGATTTCTCCAAGTCTTTAAAGTATTCCAGTACGGAATAAATGACTTTCTTGTAAGCATGCAAAAGACAGATTTCTATACTGGAAGACAGATTACATGAGATAAACTCCGAAATCCCTTCCAATTCTAATATTATACAATTCTAACTGCAGTTTTAAGATTGGGCTGCTACACAATGTCATGCTTTAAGGAAATGGAAACCATAAGCCTATTATACACTGAAGCATTACAGCCATGAAGTACAACACTATAGTAATCTCTCTTTATTAGGATAGTCTTGTTTCAATTTTCAGTCTTGAAAACTCCAGTTAGTACTCACAGGACTGAGACTGAGTTTCTTTTATAAAACAAATATGAACAAAAAAATTGAGAGGATGACTATCAATCCCATATAACTATTTTCATTTTGGCATCTTTCAGTTCTTCTTCATATGCATACGTATTTTTAACAAGTTAAAATCAAAACATACATACCAGTTAAACCTGGTTTCTGAGTTAATCTTTTGGTTTTGAAACAAATTCTTTTCGCCATTTCTAAACCAATTTTTTCCATTTTTTGGGTCATATTTAATTAGCATTAAGCTCATATAAATTTCAACTTCTTTGTTTTTTTGTCCTTTTGTTACTTAAGCCTTAAACCATTAGACTGTATTACCAAATACAGCCCCGAAAGGCATGCTCAGTATTTTCTGTGAAACTAATGACACTTACCTATGATGGTAGAACGCAAATGTCCAACATGAAATTTTTTGGCAACATTAGGTGAACTGCAAGATAATTGCAAAAGTTTATTTTTTCTGTTCTAAGAACAAGAGTTCTAAAATGAACTAGGTTATAGCTCCATAGTTTAATACAATTGTGGACTACAGCCTTTGGTAATTTAGGGCAAAGATAGTTAAAGATTAGACATTTAGAGCAAAGATAAATTAGATCTCAGAAAGAACCATCCTTAGTGAAACTGATCCTGTGACTCTTTTTTTTAAAGATAGTAGTCATCTTTTCTTTTTTAAATTTATTTATTTACTTATTTATTTTTGGCTGTGTTGGGTCTTCGTTTCTGTGCGAGGGCTTTCTCTAGTTGTGGCAAGCAGGGGCCACCCTTCATCGCGGTGCGCGGGCCTCTCACTATCGCGGCCTCTCTTGTTGCGGAGCACAGGCTCCAGACACGCAGGCTCAGTAGTCGTGGCTCACGGGCCCAGTTGCTCCGCGGCACGTGGGATCTTCCCAGACCAGGGCTCGAACCCATGTCCCCTGCATTGGCAGGCAGATTCTCAACCACTGCGCCACCAGGGAAGCCCGATCCTGTGACTCTTGAGGTAGTCACATAACATACACAGAAGTGGCACACTTAGGAAGCAGATACATTTGAGGACTGATAAAAAGATGAGGAAATTCAGACATATGTTTTGATACAAACAATGTACATTATTAGAAATTAAGTTTAGTGCACTACTTCTCAATTCTTTAACTTCTTAAAAATTATTGGGGACCCCAAAGAAATTTTGCTTATATGAGTAATATCTATCAATATTTATTGTATCAGAAATTAAAACAAAAATATAGAAATATTTATATATAAAGCTTCCCAGGATAACCAGAAATAGGATTTACCACTCCAAATTCTCAAGCAACACATTTATTACTCTTGGTGGTTGAGAAGTTGTAATCAATAATTTAACAATAGCAAATGCTTCTAGAGCACACTCACTATCTGACAGGCACAGTGTGACACACTTTACATGCATTAATTCACTTAATGCTCAGAAGAGCTGTGATGTAAGGTACTCTCATCTTTTATTTGTGATGAGGGACTTGAGATACAAAAAGGAAAAAAGATAATGAAGCAAATTTGGCAATATCTTGAGGACTCTTGAACCTGGGTGATGAGCCTATGGGACTTAACATACCTTTCCTCTATTTTGTGTATGTTTGAAAATTTCATAAGTTTTTCAGTATTAAAAAACGATATATTAACTAGAACACAGCTGGTTAAAATTGGTAAAGGGACTTCCCACAGTGGTTAAGAAACCGCCTGCCAATTCAGGGGACATGGTTTCGAGCCCTGGTCCAGGAAGACCCCACATGCCGCGGAGCAACTAAGCCCGTGAGCCACAACTACTGAGCCTGAGCTCTAGAGGCCGCGCGCCACAACTACTGAAGCCGAGGCGCCTACAGCCTGTGCTCCGCAACAAGAGAAGCCACCACAATGAGAAGCCTGCGCACTGCAACAAAGAGTAGCTCCCACTGGCCGCAACTAGAGAAAGCCCGCGTGCAGCGAAGAAGACCCAACGCACCAGAAATAAATACATAAATTTATATTTAAAAAAAAAAAGTGGTAAAAACAGAGCTTAATTTTGGTCTGTCTCCAAAGCCTTGTTATCAATATTTACCCTTTTAAGGGTATTACAATTTAAAAACTTGATCCTACAGATACCTGTGCACAATTGTGAAGTCATGAAACTATGAGGATATTCATTTAATCATCATTTAGAAAGAAAGCAAATGTTCTTCAATAGGGTTAAAACAACCAGGAAACAAGAAAGATATACACAACAGTGGTTTTATGAAACTAAACAATAGGACAGTGAAGGACTGTGATCCCTGTGAGAACGTCAGCCAACAGGGTGACCCTTAGGACTGCCTTACTAGCAAATTCGTGAGATGTAGCTAAAGCAGAACAATCTATACCATGAAATGTTTATATTAGAAAAGAAGAAAGGTTTCAAATCAATGACCTAAAGCTCTCCTGTAAGAAACTAGAAAGGGAGGCTCAAACCAAATCCAAAGTAAGCAGAATAAAAGAGAGTAATACAGATGAAGGTTAAAAAAAAAAAAAATGACAGAGAAACTGTTAGATCTCCTAATCGTAGTGGTGGTGATGAGACCTGGACATCTTTGACAAAACTCATCAAATTACATGTTGAAATATGGTGAACTGTATTGTACTGTATGTAATTATACCTCAATAAAGCTGATTAAAAAAAAAAATCTCCAGACAACAGAATACTATGAAACAATAAAAATAAGCCAGCCCTGGATGTACTGATATTAAAAGAATGTAAGCTACATTGTTTAATTAAAAAAGCAAGGAGAAGAACAGCATATAATGTGTGTGATCTGTTTACAAATGCACAGAATATCTCTAGGTGGGTAAGCAAGAAACTGGTATTGGTGAATGCCCGTATGGAGAGAACTGGGAAACTAGGTTAGGGAGTACGCATCCTTCTCACTGAATACTCTTTTTTAATCTTTGAATTTTTAAAAACTAGGTATTTATATTATCTAATAATAAAAAAGCTTTCACATAGCTTTTGCACTGTTTTAAAAAATTGAGTATAGTTGATTTACATTATATAAGTTCCAGGCATACAACAGTGAATCACAACTTTTAAAGATTATACTCCATTTATAGTTATTATAAAATGTTGGCTATAGTCCCTGTGCTGTACAATATATCCTTGTAGCTTATTTTATACATAGTAGTTTGTATGTCTTACTCCCCTACCTCTACCTTGCCCCTCCCCACTGGTAACCACAAGTTTGTGCTCTATATCTGTGAGTCTGTTACTTCTTTGTTATATTCATTAGTCTATTTTTTAGGTTCCACATATAAATAATAACATACAGTATTTGTCTTTTTCTGTCTGACTTATTTCACTTAGCACAATGCCCTCCAAGTCCACCCATGTTGCTGTAAATGGCAAAATTTCATTCTTTTTTATGGCTGAGTAGTATTCCAGTGTGTGTGTGTGTGTGTGTGTGTGTGTGTGTGTGTGTGTGTGTGTGTGTGTGTGTGTGTCTGCACGCGTGCATGTCTTCTTTATCCAGTCATCTGTTGATAATACTTAGGCTGCTTCCACATCTTGCCTACTGTAAATAACACTGCTATGAACATTGGGGTGCATGTATCTTTTCGAATTAGTGTTTTCATTTTTCTTCAGATGTATACCCAGGAGTGATATTGCTGGATCATATGGTAGCTCCATTTTTAGTTTTTTGAGGAACCTCCATACTGTCTTCCACAGTGGCTACATCAATTTACATTCTCACCAACAGTGCACGAGGTTTCCCTTTTCTCACATTTTTGCCAACATTTGTTATTTGTGGTCTTTTTGATGATGCCCATTCTGAGGTGTGAGGTGAAATCTCATTGTGGTTTTGATTTGCATTTCTCTGATGATTAGCCATGTTGAGCATCTGTTTTTTTTTTTTTTTTAAATAAATTTATTTATTTATTTATGGCTGCATTGGGTCTTTGTTGCTGTGCACAGGCTATCTCTAGCTGCGGCAAGTGGGGGCTACTCTTCATTGCTGTGCGCGGGCTTCTCATTGTGGTGGCTTCTCTTGTTGCAGAGCATGGGCTCTAGGTGTGCAGGCTTCAGTAGTTGTGGCTCTCAGGCTCAGTAGTTGTGGCTCACGGGCTCAGTAGTTGTGGCTCACGGGCTCTAGAGAGCAGGCTCAGTAGTTGTGGCGCACGGGCTTAGTTGCTCCGCGGCATGTGGGATCTTCCAGGACCAGGGCTCGAACCCATGTCCCCTGAATTGGCAGGCGGATTCTTAACCGCTGTGCCATCAGGGAAGTCCCCCATGTTGAGCATCTTTTCATGTGCCTGTTGGCCACAGCTTTCGTACTTTTTCTTTAGAATTAGAAGAACTGAGTCTATCCAGCGCTTCACAAAACCTCCCTTGAAATCATCAATTTGCCATTCTCTGGCACCACATTCCTGCTCAGAAGGGAATACAGTGATATGGAAAATACAAATTCAATTCCTTTGGCAATCAAAGTAACTACTATGAATACAATTTGGACACTTTACTGGAAATTAAAAAAAAAATTCTTTCATGTAATTTCCTCAATCTTGTAAGAAAAGAGATAATATTACTCTTATTTTCCATACAAGAAAAGAGACTAGAGAAATAAACTGTCCCATCTAAGATGACTGAATCAGTTACTAAGTGAAAATTGGTACCCTGATCTCCTGGACTTCCATATTACCAGAGGTCCTCAAGTTGTTTTGTGAGAACACTTCACACTGGGAACAGCAGGGAGTGGGGAAGACTGCGTTGACGAAAGAAGAGGAAAGGCTACCACTGCTGACTGTGCTCCTGCAGATTTGATTGGAACAAAATAGGAAAGGCTGACTCTGCAGAGAGGAGAGAGGCAACAGTAGTTAGCTTCAATTCTTACTCTACCTACCAGGTAGAGCCCAAGCCCAGGGGGGACAGTCATCTACGCTGGCACTTTATCACACTGCTCCTGGATCAGACAAAATATAGGGAAACCAACCATATATCAATATATCAGGGAGGCAGGAAAGGTTAAGGATACAGGATTCAGAGTCAGCTCTGTGACTATGAGCAAGTTCCTTGACCTATCATCACCATCATCATCTCAATTTAAGGGGCAAGTTTCTTGAACACAGTGATTCTACCTCTTGCTTTGAGGGGAAAGTTGCCTGGTATATTAAAGAAACTATGTAGTTAAAGAAATTCTCTCCTCCCACCTCTCTCATTTTCAGGACAAATTCAATAATAATGTTTTCTATCAATTTTTACCCTCTCCTCTACCTGTTTGTCTCTACTTTGAAACCACAATGATAAGCACCACAGCAACTGGAAAACTTCTAAGGGAGAAAGCAGCTATGGTCCCACAGCAATGCCAGATGGAAAATAACAGAGAGCAAAGATGGCTGCTGGGAAATGGACTCTGCTTTCATCAGCATTCAGATGCTCATTTAAGTTCCAGCCTTCCTGAACTGCTTTAGAAAAAAGTTGAGAGAGGCAAATCTATAAGCAAATAAACTGCCATTCAAAAAGCCTATAGACTACAACTCAAATAGAACATGTTATTTTTAGACATAAGCATAAACAAAAAAGAGCATTATATGGGAAACACAAACTTTGGAGAAAAGCCAAAGAATCAGTGAGTAAGAAAGACTAAGGTCTTGGTATTTTGAGCTTGGCTGGGGAGAAGGGATGGTGAAGGGGAAGTGAACGTTGAGAAGAAGGCATTAAAAGTGAGCACTGGTGGCAACTTGTCATGTTTTCGTGTTTCAAGAAACTTGTGATGGCACTATTTCAAGGGTGAATGTGTAGTAACAGATATTATTCTTCTTTCCTACTGATTTTCCTTTGCTGTTGGTTAGGTAAGAGCAAGGAGTGTACAAGTACTGAAGTACCTCCCCAGAGAAGGGTATTTGTCCTGCATCACTGTAAAGACATGAATGAAAAGAATTAAAGGTGGCTACAAACTCTTTGCCACTCTCCGTTAAGAGGTGTAATCTACTCCCCTGCTCTGAATCAGGGATGATCTTGTGACTTACTTTGACCAGCTGACAGTGACAGAAGTGATGATGTGCCTGTTACAAAACCAGATACTTTACTATCTTGGAGCCCTGAGCACCTTTGTAAAGAGGTCTGGCTATTCTGCTGGAGAATGCAGAGAGAGAGATGCCTGGCCAGCCCTCAGGTGAGATGCCAGACAAGTAAATGAGCCACCTGGATTTCTAGCCCTAGTATAATGTCTAGATGACCAGAGTTGCATAAGTGACCACAGGCAAGTAAAAGAATCATTAGGCTATGTCCTCCCTGTTTTCCTGGTCTACAGAGTCATGAATGTTAAAGTGGTTGTTGTTTTAAGACACTAATCAGGAGTGTGGCAAACTTTTTCTTAAAGAGCCAGATAGCAAATATTTTAGGCCATCTGGTCTCTATCTCAATTATTCAACTCTACTGAACTCAACTGCCATTAGAGTATGAAAGTAGCCACTGTGACAATATGTAAATGAATGTGTAAGCCTGTATTCCAATAAAACTTTATTTACAAAAACATGGCAGGCTGGATTTTGCCCATGGGCTAAAGTTTGCCAATCCCTGTATCAAGTTTTGTAGTGGCTTGTTATGCAAGAGATGACTGAAATGACGGCAACTTTCCTTGGCGGATAGCCTTAGTGTAGTTCCTCTCTGGGGTGAGGATGACTGCAGAAGTCCCTCTCTGTTCTTTTGATGCAACAACGTTTACACTAAACTTTAAATATCTTGATTGGAGCACAGCAGTAGCGTAAGATTTATTCATAACATATATCTACTCTATAAAAAGGTTAGCTTACTCAACAATCAGTCCTTATCATAAACAGATGAGTTTACCCAGTCTTAGAGGGCCTGCTTTTTCTAAGAACATGACTGAGTGGCAGAGACAGTACAAATGTGGAATCCATGAAACCCATTCACCTCTGATTACTCCAGGTACTAATCATAACTAAGTTTAACTAAGTTATCATCATAAATTATAATAATGAGTTAGAAAACTTGAAATATTTGCCATGTCAATTTTTAAAAATCTTCCACAAAAACATATACTTAAGACAAAGGCTCTAGAAAGTTCTATCTTTCTAAGTGGGAAAACAGCTCATCGAAGCTCTTCCTTGGCTTTTAGGAAGGCAAATACAATATCTCTAATAATGTTCAAGAGCTGTCATCCTGTCAGCTGTACTCTGAAAGTGATCCCTTTTCTTTTTTGGTTACCTAAAAACAATTCATAGATTAGATGGTTTTATTGATGGCATATAAGAAAGTTATCATGAAGACTATTTAGAGGCACATTAAAATGTCAGGCTATTTCTCTGGTTATTTTAAATAATACGCATTACATGTAATGGACCTTGTGATGTTGGATTTGAACTGGTAACATCAGTAAAAATTGAGTTCCAGTAGTAATAAGCACTCCTACAGCCCAGAACTTGGCTTCTAAATACCTTCCTCACAAAAAGGAACCAGGACTTCTTGGGGGAAATGGACAATTCCAGGTCTGAGTAAGATTGGAACATCTTATGCCAAAAAGAAAAGTACAGCAAGGCTTAAGGGGACATGCAAAGAGAATAAAGGAGCCTAATCTGGGATAATTTGAGTATAAAAACCAGTAATTTAAAAACAATCTTTTCCATGATCCAGCAATCCCACTTCTGGGTATATATCTAAAGGAAACAAATTATCTTGAGGAGAAATCTGTACTCTCATGTTCACTGCAGCATTATTCACAATAGCCAAGGTATGGAAACAACCTAGGTGTCCATCAGTAGATGGAATGGATAAAGAAAATGTGGTATGTATACATAATGGAATATTATTCAGCCTTAAAAATGAAGGAAATTCTGTCATTTGCAACAACATGGATGAAACTGTAGGGCATTATGCTAAGTAAAATGAGCCAGACAGAGAAAGACAAATACTGCATGGTATCACTTATATGTGGGATCTAAAGACTAAAAAGTCAAACTCCCAGAAACAGAGACTGGAGAAGTGGTTTTCAGGGGCTGGAGGCTGGGGGAAATAGGGAGAGGTTGGTAAAAGGGTACAAACTTTCAGCTATAAGACAAGTAAGTCCTGAGGACCTAATGTATAACATGTTGACTATGGTTGATAACACTGTATTGTATAACTGAAATTTGCTAAGCGAGTAGAACAAATGTTCTCACACACATACACAAAAAAAGTAAATATGTGAGGTGACAGATACATTTACTAATTCAAAGGGGGAAATCCTCTCACAATGTACACATATATCAAATCATTATGCTGTACACTTTATCTTACAATTTTATTTGTCAATTCTGCCTCAATAAAGCTAAAAATATATATACATATATTACAAACACAACAAAGCTTGTTCTCTGATAATCACATTACTCTGAAATTCTTAATACGATAGTAACCATTATCTGTGCTTTAGGAGTCTACTAAAAGGAAGAACCAGATCTTCCAAAAAAAAAAAAAAAACCACAAAATGGTTAATACATAATAAAAAAAGAAAAACATAATAATCACTAGGTACTTTGATTAAAGTCCAAAATTTTTATTCATGCTTCAATGATCAACTCACTGTGATTTTAAGGAAATAATATAATCTAACTGATTTTTAATTTTTCCATGTGTAATTCTGTGAGATACCAGATGATAACAGTAAAACACTCACCTGCCCAGCCAGTTGATTAACCAACACGTATGATGGGTAGGCACTCACCTGAATTCAACCACGATCTTCTTCTGGGGAAGGCCAGAAAACAGTTCACTTTTTAATCCATATTTTGAGCCATCTTCAATCACTTCTTGTAGTACTGTCTGAAAAGTAAAAGGTATGGGATTTAATGAAGAAAAAATTTGCAATTTTCTTAATTACTTTGTTACTGAGAACTAACTATTGCTAATTTGCTCATTCTAATTTATGGAACTGAGAATTTTATAGTATTGTTAGCAGTACCACCTTCTTCTATCGCTAATGCTAGTCAGAGCAGTCATAACACAAGTTAACATCTACGGGGCCTCTGTGCCCTTTTATACATCATGTCTATTCATCCTTATAGTAGCCAATGATGTAGATACTTTACAGATGAAGAAACTGAAGTTTAGAAAGGTAATTGCCAAAAGTCCCACAGCAAATAGAAACAACAAAACCAGAAGCAGCATCTAATATTTATCAAATGCATATTACGTGCCAGGCACTGTACTAAACATTTTATATGTATTATATGTATTAATTCTCACAACAACACTAAGAGATGAGTATATTTTTACAAACGAGGAAACAGAAGCTCAGACTGGTTAAGTAACTTTCCCAAGGTCATACCGCAAAAACTTTGCTCACTCCACAGCTTATGTGTTAACTCTGCATGGTGCTGCTACTTTTGTGATACTAATGATCACAGTAATGGTAGAAAATAAATAAAAAATTATAATTTAAGTTCCTCTTGGCTACATAAGTAAAAAACAAGGAGGTATCACAGAAACTGCCAAAACATATTCCAGGTTAATTTTTAGTTATTAACATAGAATTACTGTATGGTTCACAAAATTCATGCTTTATTTTTTGCTAACAGTGATGATGCATTTATTCATGTATTTACTTTTTACTGTAGGATTTTGAAATTACTGATAGATTTTTATTTACTCATACTGATTTTTGCTTCACACACAGTATTTGAAGTCCTAAAAATGTAGTTTATGACATGAAGAATTCTACTATCATAAGAGCTGGTTAAGACAGTCACTTTGGGACTTCCCTGGTGGCGCAGTGGTTAAGAATCCACCTGCCAGTTCAGGGGACATGGGTTTGATCCCTGGTCCAGGAAGATCCCACATACTGCGGAGCAACTAAGCCCGTGCGTCACAACTACTGAGCCCGTGCGCCTGGAGCCCGTGCTCCGCAACAAGAGAAGCCACTACAATGAGAAGCTCACGCACTGCAACAACACAACTAGAGAAAGCCTGCATACAGCAACGAAGACCCAACACAACCAAATACATAAATAAATAATTTAAAAAAAAAAGAAGACAGTCACTTAATGGAAAGGGCAGCGAAGGTAGTAGGAGGCAACAAAGCAACACTTTTAAGAAGCATCTATAAGAGTGCCAGGCTCAAGTCTAGATGTTTCTTTCTTATCTTTAAGCCTCACAACCTTAAAATGGGCAAAACTTCCCATTTAATAGATGCAAGAACTAAGTGTGTATTTGCCCAAGGACAAAGAGAAAATAATATTCTCTTCACTGACACTGTGCATTAGGACATACAGAGAAAGGACTAATATACAGACATTAAGTACAATAGTGCCTGTCCTACATGAGGGACCCATTAAATGTTTGTTACTCCAAGAACATGGGTCACAAGAAGATTGCAAGTGGGAAGGTAAATGTAAGTAAGAGGCAATTCATACTCAGATTATTCAAAGGTTAAGGCCTACCCATCCTTTTGACTTTCTATCCCTTTTTATGTTACAGATGGTAGACTCCACAAAAGGTAATAGCGGTAAGTTAGAATTCTCTTTAACAAATGACCCTTGGTTCATTGATTTCGCTGGCATAAACAAAAAAAAGCAACTTTAATAAAAGACTATCTTACATGCTCCACTTCCAAACCATTCACTGACAATTCAACCTACCTGCTACCTAGCTAGCTTTTTTCTCTACCATTTCACTGCAAGTGCTCTCAAAATCAGTATTCTAAATGCCAAACCCAATTGAACACTTAAATTGTATTTAATACATTACTTTTATGAATACATTCATTTCATAAAATTAAAAAATTAAACAAATTAAGATAAGGCTAAAGTCTAGAGTCCCTTTTGTTCATCTTCCCTAATCCTGGTCCCTTCCTGCTTTCCCCTGGGGGTAACTACTTTTCAAGCATCATTTTAGCTGATTGCTACTCCCTTCTCCTTGCAACTACCCTGCTTCCTTGGTTGTAGTGACATCATTCTACTGAATTTTGCTTTCCTTTATTTCCTTTGCAGACCCGTCTTCCACTGCCTGCCCCCACTCCCTACCCTGTGCTCCTTTCTTGCTTCCAGCTCCTTACTTTATGCTTCTCCTAGATGTAAAGTCCGAAGACTTTATTACTTACCTACCAGAATCTTGTGCTAGAATGATACTCAGGATTGAACATCTCTCTCAGGCACTTCAAACAGAATATACTCCTCTTCCTTCAACGTTCTTCATTTCCACGAATTTCACTCTGAACCCCCCAGCTAACCAAGTCAGAAACCTAGGAGGAGTTCCTAAGATCTACCCTTTTCCCTCAACCTCCAGAACCAATCACCTGTTAATCACCAAGCCCTGCTCATGCTGTCTCCTAAATATTATAATTTTCCCCTCTGCCCTGGTTTAGACCGTCATCATCTGTCAGCTACACTGCTACAAAAACAACTACAACAAAACAATAGCACCTATCTTCTTATATAATATACATATTTAATCAGGTCTATGTTCTGTTTAAAGCCTTCAATGATTCCCTACCACTTAAGAGATTTTACCAGTTTCTGGTTTTTTACTTTACATGCATATCATTTTTACTTTTAATTTTGAGGAAATTGATTTGTTGAAAGGCACTCTGTAATATCCATAAAAATCACAAGTTAGAAGTGTTAGTTTTTTTTGATGATATATAACTATTAAAATGAAATAAATTTCGTAAGTGTAAGAAATACCAAAAAATCATGTGTGCCACCTGTGGTACACATAACACACCATGGAAAATAATGACAGAGGAAAAAGCTGAAACTCTTAGCATGTAAGGTCCTTCATACTGTGTAATTTCATATCCTCCCCCATGCCATCCTATGTGCAAATCATACTCAATCACCTCCTGATTTCCAGACAATGCCATGTTTTTGACTGTACTCTGTCCCAAACTGTCCCCTGTGCCTGGAATGTCTGCCCTTGTATCTCCCAAGTATATTCTTTATCTTCATCCCAATTCAAGGTTACCTCCTGTCTCCTTGAGATAGATTTACTATGAGGGAGTGGGGGAAAAAAAATTTACACATACCTTTCTTTACACTAGGATTGCATCTTATACATGCCCTCATTATATAATTCATCCCACTGTCTACCCATCACACATTACACTGTGATATTTTTTATGCTTTGCTTCTTTAGATCATAAGCTCCTTGAGGACAAGATACATGCCATTTTGTCTTTAGATTTCAGTAATACAGTCCCTGGCAAATAATAAGAAGGAAGTTTATTGAATTAGTGGGCACAAAGAAGAATGTCAGTGAGCTAGTAAAGTTCTCTGATACTTTAATAGAGTAAGTTAGAGGCCCATCTATTCACCAGTATGTATGTTTAAAGGTAAGAGGTACTCAGTAATGTAAATGTAGGTACATAAAGAATCTATAACCAGAAATTAAATCTTTCAAAGGTTTCACTTTTTGGAATGCTTTAGCAAATTAACGAATATTCCAATTGGCAGGTGCTTTCTGTTTATCCACCACCATTATATTTTCTGTGGATGATTTTGTCATTTTATCTAATTCTTTATTGGTCAATATATATTTTTTTAATTTATTTTATATATTTATCTTTGGCTGCATTGGGTCTTCATTGCTGTGCATGGGCTTTCTCTAGTTGCGGCGAGTGGGGGCTACTCTTTGTTGCAGTGTGCGCTCTTCTCATTGCGGTAGCTTCTCTTGTTGCGGAGCACAGGCTCTAGGTCATGTGGGCTTCAGTAGTTGCAGGACACAGACTCAGTAGTTGTGGCTCACAGGCTCTAGAGCACAGGCTCAGTAGTTGTGGTGCATGGGCTTAGCTGCTCCACGGCATGTGGGATCTTCCGGGACCAGGGCTCGAACCCGTGTCCCCTGCATTGGCAGGCAGATTCTTAACCACTGCGCCACCAGGGAAGTCCCTGGTCAGCATTTCTTGACGGCTCTCAAAAGAACTTCTAAGGAAGCTACCACTACTTGATTGGTCAGTTCCTTAGTCAATAGTTGAAAAGTGCTTAATCATTCATTCCTTCCATGTGTTCAGCTAATTGACACTACCCATGACTTGAATGCATCCACTGCCTATTGACATAAACTCAATTAGTGAAATAATGAGCAGAGTTAGAGCCACTTAAACCAGTATCTCTCTTTCTTTTTTTTCCCCTTAAGTTTTGGTAGAGCATGCACAGTTCAATTTGGCAAATAAAAATGCATGTGTGCATGTGAAATAAAAAATTGTATTATCCACTGTGTATTTCTAAGGCACACCTAAAAAACAGGATTTTGTTTGCCTTTTTCCTATTTGGTTAAACTCATATTTTCTTTTTTTCTCCCCATAAACTGAATTAACTATTATTCAAAGTTAGTTTCTCCTGAAAGTCATCTATAGACTACTGCCAGGTAGAAGTTTGGTACCAAAGTGATAGTTCTTCACAATGATAAGTTCTTCTAGCTCTGAAAAATGTATTATCCAGTCTCAGAGATTTGGCAGTTCCTACTACATTTAATTCCACATTTTAGCCTCCTACCTTTGATGATGATTTATATGAAGACATTATAAGCCATTATTAGTGATCCAAACCTAAGCTAACATTTTAATCATCTCTGGTGCTGCCAGTGCTAGTAATTCAATTGCAATGCATGAACAGATACATCTTATGCAAGGCTAAGTTTGTACATGTGGAAACAATGATAAATTCATCATTCTCTGCTTGAGGAGTAAGTTTTGGACATAGATCATTGGCTCCATGTGAATCTCAGTAACTTTAACATGGAAAAAACAAGTTTTATAATGGTCCTAAAAAGGGTTGAATTTTCTTGATAGGATCTGAAAACTTCAGACATGCAAATGAACATTGTTTCAGGCCTGAAAATAATGGAGCCAGGTGTAGAAGAAATTAGGCTTTGAGCAGATAAGAATTATTATTAAAAAATTATAACACAGGTACATTCAATACTCCCTTTTTCAGACTATGGGTGTTCACTGCTGTAGGATGTATCTTTACTGTGACACTGAGCAGGCTACTATAAGCAATCTGCTTGTTCCTTTAAAGAAAGTCACACTAATATCCAGATCCTCAAAGCTACAAGGAAGGGAGGGTTTCCATGTGAGAAACAGTAGCTGGACCTCAAAGCCCTAACTCTTTCCCTCCGCTGTCAATTGAGAAGGACTTGGGAATATATTTAATAAGTGAGCTAGTGGGCATCCTTAAACAGATAAAATCTCCTAGTTAATTAATTGTAATAAAGCATGAAAATTCATGGTCATTGAAATTTTAAATTATTAACTATGCCTTGCCTCGAAATATAAACTATATTTCTTTCAGCTAAGCTGGCTGTAAAGGCAAACTCCATCTACCGTAGCACATTTTCCCATAGTAAAATTGCCTATCAAATGGCCTAAAGTTTGGAAGGCATGTTGGCAAGTTCCATTTCTCCTTCCATAAACACTGAGACAGCAACTGGAAGAAGGAGTCACTTATTTAAAAATGGTACATTAGATTCACTGGTTTGCTAAGTTGACACGAAATGTTATCAAGAGCCCAACAAGTTGTAGACACTTTTTAAAAAGCTCAAAACAAATTTTTCTTGTCCTTGTGACAGATTTTGGTTTAACAAGTTTGTCTTGAAGTAACAGTGAAAAAAAGGTAAAAGAAAAAAGTTCAAAGATCTAGAGACAAGCATGAAACACTAACTCTCCTTCAGAAGAATTATAGGGCTGATGGGTAAATGTCTGTAAACTATATAACCTTGGGAAGAAACTATATTATTAGAAATTTTGGTTTTACAGTTACTTTCAATTCAAGACCATAGCATATACTAAGTCTGACCAATCCAACACTGGTGTGTATTTCTTTTTTTAAATTAATAGACCAAACCATGCATTATGATAAATTTTAAAGTTCAATTGAGATAAAACTCAACAAATGGTCTCATATCCAGGATGACTTGTCCTCCATGGGCTCACTCAAGGGAGACCCAATTCCTCTATGAGGTTTCCCCAACTCCTTCAGGTCATCCAGATTTTACCATCTCTGATGTTTCTTATGCTTATTGTATCAATCACTTTTTAAAAAAAATTTTGTTTTATTAAGAGAACTGTCTTATGGTTTCTCTTATATAAATTTTACGCTTCCAACAGATTATAGGCTACCAGAGAGTGAAACCAGCAGTACCTTTCTTGTATTCAATATGGAGTTCATTAATTCATTTAACAATAGTTATCTCGCACCTACTGCATGCCTGGCACTGCGCTAGGAACCGGAGATGTGAGAAAAACAGATGCTATAAGCCCCAATGGAAATTAGAGTTTAAAGAGCAATAGGCATTAATCAAATTGGGAATTCCCTGGCGGTCCAGTGGTTAGAGTTCTGCACTTCCACTGCAGGGGGCACAGGTTCGATCCTTGGTCAGGGAATTAAGATCCTGCTTGCTGCAGGATCTTAAAAAAAAAAAAAAAAAAAAAAAAAAAAAAAAAAAAAAGAATAAAATAAATAAAAAATTAATTAAAAAAATAAAGTTATAGAAAAAAGATGTAAAATAGCAACCACAATAAGTTTTGCAAAGAAGACATATACAGTGTTATGAGCATATATGAATGAAGGGGTCAGAAAGGCACTGCTAGGGAACATCAAGATCTGTAGGATAAGCAGATTTAACTTGGGGTGGCACTCCAGGCAGAGGGATCAGAATGTGCAAAGATTCTGAGGCAAGAGGAGGCACAATAAGTTTTAAGAACTGGAGGGAAACCACTGTAGCTGAAGCAGAGGGAATGAGTGAAGGTGCAACAGCTGCAACATAACCCATTCTTACCTTTGTTAATAGTTCTCTGTTTATTTTGAAATTTACAGTCCCTGGACCAGTGCTGATTTCACTCACCACCGTGTCACATTTTAGCTGAAAAGATAACAAATCAAGTGAAACAGGCATGTTATGAAATAGGCTTAATGAGCTTTGTAGTTCTAACACTATCGGATTGGCTCCCAAGGGCAGCAGGTGGGTCCTCTCTCACAGTCATCGTGTCTGGACCTCGGCCTTAGCCTGTCTCCCCAGTTCCGTCATTCTATTTGCATTTACACATTTTCTTCTTTTCCGGGCTAGAATGCTACTCTCTATTCGAAATCTCTCTCTTCCTCTTTCCCATTCTCTCACTTCAAATTCTCTTTCTAACATGGAAAAAAGGGAGCATCACTTTACCCCCACCCTATGTACCTTGACATGTAATGAATTCTTTTTATTTCATCCGCCTTGCATGAGAGTGACAGAACATGACATTCTGTCAAGGCATCCGCTAGAACAACTCACACCCACATATAAAATGTAAATAATTTAAATGCTCGGTCTTCAATGGATACGCTTTACATTTTTAACCAACTAGATGTTCAAAGCACCCGAGATACCCATGAATCTTGAAGAAATACCTGCTGTCACCGAGGAGCCACTAGCCTTTATTTTTGAGAACTCACAGGAGAAGGAGGAAATAAATCTTGTAATTAGGATAATTTTATTCCTGGTATACTTCCTGATAAAAATCTGGGGTAATTTCTGTGGTCAAATAAACATTTACTTAGCTACCAAAGCTCCTTTATCATATTCATTCTTTAAACATTTTTTTCTATGAAAGTGACTTTCATTGTTTGGACTCTTCAGTGTGCCCATGCCCTCCTCAGTGTCACATGTAATAACCTTATTTTAAAAAAAAACTTCCCCCCAAACCTGCTTTTCTGAAGGTATTACACTAACAATTTAGACGTGGTCATTCACCACAATCCTTTCAATTCCTCTTTTAGATACGGAACCCATCAGAGAAATTAGAAATGGAAGAGGTTTGTTAAATCATCTAACCACTTCTTCTCCGCAATCATGATTCTATTTACATCTAATCATTTCTTCTCATATTTTAACGTTCATCTTCCCAGAAACTTATTTTAAAAATTGCAACCCACTGCTCTAATATATCAAGCTGTTCTACTAAATTCAGAAGTCCATCCAGCTTCAATCTGTAAATTTAATTAACACTTCAGTCTTCCTGTAAGTAGTTAATCAAAAAATTGAATAATGTCAGCTCAAGAGGAATGTGTTATACCTAATTTCAAAAACCATCCTAACCTTACAGTATGCAGCTAAAATAAATTTAAATTATACTTTTCAAGGTGCCTTGAACAAAAACGCTATTAAATTCATTATTATGGCTGAGATAGCCTGCAGAGATAGCTTGTAGAGTAGTTTTTTCTTTGAAATACTACATTTATTATAATGTCAAAAAGAGATAATAGTGCTAAAGTACCTTCTCTGCCAGTCTCATGGCTTGAAGTTGAATATCTGGTCTTGAATGGCCATTGTTGTGTTCCAATAGAGAATCCACAGAAAGCTGAAAGTCAGCTACTTCTCTAAAGACAGACATTGAAACAGGAAAAGGCTGTTACCTTAAAAACATTACTAGTGTAACAAACAAACAAATGAAAAAGACTAATTACTCTGTGTTCTCTACATTGACACAATTTTATCAGAAGGAATTACACTTTCAAAATATAAAGCAATCAGAAATATCATCACCTTGTATTGATTTAGAACTTTATCTTGCATCACCTTACAAAACTCTTCCTCTTCCATTACCTAGTTGTAGCTTTATGATATCTCTGTGGGAGAGGCAGAGCAACCACCTTATTTGATAGATGTGAAAAATGATGTCCGGCAAGTTCAGTGTCTCCCCTAAAAATCCTCCTGCAACTAATAAGCAGACTCAGTAAAAAGCTCAAGTCTCTTGACTGCTTCTATCAGTACAAATCTTCTTCCACTATTCCACATGCTTCCTTCATTCAAGTCCCTTCATTGACCTTCAAATGACCAAAGCACAATTTTCAAAAAATGCTGTAATCTGAGTTTCAACATGAGAGGAAGAATATTCTTCTTAACACTGAGTAGTTCCTTAAGGAGACAGACAGTGCTGTTCTTTTCATTGGGCTGGTGATGAAACAATGCAAAAACAAAGAAACCAAGAAAGAAACACAAAGCAACCGATTAGTGAAAACAATCATTTGCTTCAGAAGAGCAGTTATCTCTAGGAAAGGATGGTAGGGAGTGGAATCAAAGAAGTGTATACAGCTGGCTTCAATGGTATCTATAATGTTTGATTTCTGAAAACAAAAATTTGGAAAAAAATTAAGACCTGACATTTGAAAGTGAGCATGAGTGTTCATCACATTATTCGCTATAAATTTTCTGTAGCTTGAAATCTTCTAGGTGTAAAAATAATTTTAATTAATATACAAACATCCACATAATTACCAACACTGAACATCCTCTGATGTTTAATAATGAACTAGAGAATGAGACTTTACGGGCAGGATAAGTGGGTTGAACCATTATCTGTCTAGCCCATCTGTAATGCAAAGTAGAAGAGCACAAATCACTTCCTTCTTACCACTCTTGAAATTCAGGCACATGTCTAAAAAATTCTGTGTGGCTTCTGATCACATTAAAGAATCTAGTCAATAATGACCATTAAGAATTTTCCTGAGCCTTGAGAAGTGACCAGGGCAGCAGAGTAGGAAGACCCTGAGCTTCCTTCCTTCCACATGCACACCAAAATTGCAGCAATTTACAGAGCAACTATCCATGAAATCCACCTGAAGAGTAGGAGAAACTATCTCCTACTGCTAAGGAAGGAACCACAATGAGACTAGTAAGAGGGGCAGAGATGTGGTAGAGTCAAGACCCACAAACGGGAGGATAATTACAATTACAGAGGTTTTCTCCAAGGAGCAAAGCCCCACACTGGGCTCCCCAGCCTGGGGGTCTACACTGGGAAGATGAGCCTGCAGCATTTTGGTTTTGAAAGCCGGTGGGGCTTACTTTCAGGAGAGCCAGAGGACTGTGGGAAATATAAACGCCACTCTTAAAGGGTGCACACAAAATTTCACAAGCTCTAAGACCAGGGCAAAAGCATAACTTGAAAGGAGCATGGGTCAGACCCACTTGAGGATCTTGGAGAGCCTGCCAAAGAGCAGGAGGCAAATGGAGCTCACCTTGGGGACAGAGACACTGACAGCAGCCAATTTAGGGAGCTCATCCCATGAGGACACTGGTGCTGGTATGCGCCATTTTGAAACCCTCCCTCTAGCTTATTAGTGCTGGGACCCAGCTTCATGCACCAGCCAGTCCTCACCACCCCTGGGATACCCCAGGCAGGGACCTGGCCCCACCCAGCAGTGGGCTGACACTAGCCCAGGGATCCCCAAGCTGCCAGAGGTGGTCATAGGACCCTCTTTACCCACTGGGGTGGACACCAGCCCTGGGACTCCCTAGGCCCTGCAGCAAGAGACACAGCTTCGCCCACTAGTGGGCCAGCATTAGACTCTGGATCCACTGGGACACATCCCCACCCAACAGAACGCTGACATCACCTCCAGGATAGCTTGGGCACCTCCACCAGCCATGTCAGGATATGACCACACTCACCAGTGGGCCATCACCAGCCCTGTCAAGAATCGACCCTGCCCACCAGGAGGCCACCACCAGCCCCGGGACCACCCAACACCATGGCCCTATCCATCAGCAAGCTAACGCTAGCTCTGGGACTCTGAGCCCTGCAGCCAGCCACCCCAGGACTTAGCTCCCCACCAGAGGGCCAGCACTAGCCCCAGGACCCCCTGCAGCTCTGTAGCCAGTCGCCTTCTGAACCAGCCCTGCCCACCTGTTGGCCTGCACCAGGCCCTGGACTCCCCTGGCAACACAGCCAGCCACACCAGGACCCAGCCCTCCTGACCAGCCTGTCAGCACCAATAATTGGACACATCAGGCCAAGCAGCTAGCTGGGCAGGGACACAGCCCCACCAGCTGAAGGTCAGATGTTTCAGGATCTCCAGAGCTGCCAGCTGCCCTGGGACTTGGCCCTGCCCACCAGTGAGCAGGCACTAGCCCTGGAACCTACTGGGCTTTGGCCCAGCCCCAGTGGGCTGACACCGACACTGGGACCACTAGGGCCTCGCAGTTACAGACGCCAGGACCTGGCTCTGCCCACCAATGGGCCAGCACTAGCCCTAGGACCCATTGGGGCTCTGTAGCCAGTTGCCTAGCGACCGGGTCCCAGCCATCTATTGGTTGGTACCAGGACCAGGACTCCCCTGGCCATGAACTCCACTGCACCAGGATCTGGCCCCACCTACCAGTGACTGGCAGCCTTCACACTAGGCAGGGCCTGGCAACCCACTGTCCTACCCACAAAAGAGCCAGGCCTACTTGCATGCCCACAGTAGTCAGCCTGCCACAATAGAAAGACCCAAAAAGCCCACACAGGGGACACCTCTAAAGCATATGACTCTAGTGACCAGAGGGGAGCGTGCTGATAGGACCCATATGAAGTTTTCTACATAAGGTCACTTGTCTAGAATAGGAAATGTAACCAACCTACCAAATACATAGAAATAAAAACATAATTAGACAAAATGAGGTCTCAGAGAAATACATTCCAAATGAAGGAACAAGATAAAACCCCAGAAGAAGAACTGAGTTAAGTGGCGATAAGCAATCTACCCAATAAAGAGTTTAAGGTAATGATCACAAAGATGCTTGGGAGAATGGATGAACAGAGGGAGAAGTTTTAAACAAATAGAAGATATAAAGTAGAATCAAACAGAGCTAAAGCATACAACAACTGAAATAAAAATACACTACAAGAAATTAATAGTAGATTAGATGATACAGAGGACGGATCAGTGAATTGGAAGAGCAGTGGAAATTACTACTCTGTGGGATGAAAAGAAGGGAGTGGATGATATATTTACGGCGACAAAAGGGAAAAAAAAATCCTACAACCAAGAATACTGTATCTAACAAGGCTTTCATTCAGATTTGAAGGAGAGATCAAAAGTTTTACAGACAAGCAAAAGCTAAGAGTTCAGCACCATGAAACCAGCTTTAAAAGAAATGTTAATGGATGGAAGAATATTGTTAAAATGACCATACTACCCAAGGCAATCTACAGATTCAATGCAATCCTTATCAAAATATCAATGGCATTTTCCATAGAAAAAGAATAATTCTAAAACTTGTATGGAAACACAAAAGACCCAGAATAGCCAAAATAATCTTAAGAACAACAAAGCTGAAGTATAACACTCCCTGATTTCAAACTATGCTACAAATCTACAGTAATCAAAACAGTACAGTACTGGCACAAAAACAGGCATATAGGGACTCCCCTGGTGGCACAATGGTTAAGAGTCTGCCTGCCAATGCAGGGGACACAGGTTCAAGTCCTGGTCGGGGAAGATCCCACATGCCGCGGAGCAACTAAGCCTGTGCACCACAACTACTGAGCCTGTGCTCTAGAGCCTGCGAGCCACAACTACTGAAGCCCATGTGCCTAGAGCCCATGCTCCGCAACAAGAGAAGCCACCGCAATGAGAAGCCTGCGCACCACAACGAAGAGTAGCCCCCACTCGCCGCAACCAGAGAAAGCACGTGCAGCAACGAAGACCCAATGCAGCCAAAAATAAATAAAAAACAAACCAAAAAAACAGACATATAGATCAATGGAACAGAATAGAGAGCCCAGAAATAAACCAACATTTATATGGGCAACTCATCTACAACAAAGGAGGAAAGAATATACAATCGAGAAAAGACAGCCTCTTCAATAAACGGTGCTGGGAAACTGGACATTTACATGCAAAAGAATCAAACTGTATTACTCTCTCACACCATGCACAAAAAAGAAATTCAAAATGGATTAAGGACTTAAACGTAAGACCTGAAACAATAAAACCTGTAGAGGAAAACATAGGCAGTACATTCTTTGACACTGGTCTTAATAATATTTTTTTTGCATATGTCTCCTCAGGCAAGGAAGGCAAAGCAAAAATAAACCAATGGGACCTAATCAATCTAAAAAGCTATTGCACAGCAAAGGAAACTATCACCAAAATGCAAATCACCTACTGAATGGGAGAAGATATTTGCAAACAATATATCCAACAAGGGGTCAATATCCAAAATATACAAAGAACTCATACAACTCAACATCAAATAAACAAACAACCCAATTAAAAAATGGGCAGGTTTCCAGGATTGACATTTTTCCAAAGAAGACATACAGATGGCCAACAGGCACATGAAAAGTTGCTCAACATCACTAACCCTCAGGCAAATGCAGATCAAAATCACAATGAGGTATCATTCCTACCTGTCAGAATTGCTATTATCAAAAAGACAACAAATAATAAGTTTTGGCAAGGATGTGGAGAAAATGGAACCCTCATGCACTGTTGCTGGGAATGTAAATTGGTGCTGCTACTATGTAAAATAGTATGCAGATTCCTCAAAAAATTAAAACTAAGCTACCATACAGTCTATGAATTCCAAGTCTGGGTATTTATCCAAAGAAAATGAAAACACTAATTTGAAAAGATATGTATACCCCTATGTTCACTGCAGCATTATTTACTATAGCCAAGATACGGAAGGAACCTCAGTGCCCATCAATAGATGAGCGAATAAAGAAGATGTGGTATGTGTGTGTGCACACACACACATCACACACTGGAATATTATTCAGCCATAAAAAGAATGCAATCTTGCCATTTGCAGCAACATGGATGGACCTAGATGGTATTCTACTAAGTGAAATAAGTCAGACAGAGAAGGACAAATACTATATGATTTCACTTAATTGCAGACTCTAAAAAACAAAATAGATGAACAAACATAACCAAACAGAAACAGAATCATAGATACAGAGAACAAACAGGTGGTTGCCAAAGGGGAAGGGTGTAGGGGGAAGAGAGAAATAGGCGAGGAAGATTAAAAGGTACAAACTTTCAGTTACAAAATAAATCAGTCACAGGTATGAAATGTACAGTGTGGGGAATATAGTCAATAATTATGCAATGCCGTTGCATGGTGACCAATGACAACTAGACTTAACATGATCATTTTGAAATGTACAGAAATCACTGTTGTAGAATATGAACAGTGTTGTAGGTCAATTATACTTCAAAAACAAACAAACAAGCAAACAAACTAACAGACTCCTAGAAAAAGATCAGATTTGCGGCTACCACAGGTGGGGGTTAGGGGAAGGGGGAATTAGATGAAGGTAGTCAAAAGGTACAAACTTCCAGTTATAAGATAAATAAGTACTAGGGATATAATGTACAACATGACAAAGATAATTAACACTTGTATGTTAAGAGAGTAAATCCTGAGAGTTTTTATCACAAGGAAAAAATTTTTTTTCTCTACTTCTTTAATGTTGTCTATAGGGGATGATAGATGTTCACTAAACTTACTGCGGTCATCATTTCATGACAATATGTACGCCAAATCACTATGCTGTACACCTTAAACTCATACAGTGCTGTATGTCAATCATATCTCAATAAAACTGGGGGCGGGGGGGAGGATTCTCCTGCGCCTTAATCCATTATCCAGCAGCCTAGTGTGGATTACACTTATCAACCCAAACTCATCTACCGACATTTGAGGTGTAACCGAAGACCCAAATTCAACTATTAATCAGTGTCTGTGTGCTCTTGGGCATGTTGCTTAATTTCTTTTGTAGCACAGTAAAATGGTGATGATAATGGCACCTACTTAAGTTCTGGTAAAATAATCCTAGTTCTGATGTTAAATAAAAATGGTAATACAGTACGAAGCCATGGGGAATTATTCTGTCTGTAGTTCTTCACTTACTGGATTGGTTGGCAAACCATTCTGTTTCTTTTCTAAGACTATTCTCTAATGATTACATAACAATTCAATTTTCTAAAGATTAACTTTAATTGTGGAAACTCATATAAGGTTTGAATATATTTATTCTTACCAAAGAACTCCGATAATTTAGTCAAGTATTTGTGCCAATAACGTGGGAAACTGAAGAAATTAGTCTAACAAAATGGGAATAACACAAAGATTTTAAAAAATAAAAACCATATAAAGTTAAAATAAGAGCTATAACAGCAATATTAATTGAAAATAAAGATTTGAATGTACCAAAGATTAAATAATGATTTGACATATAGCTAAGATGCTTTCTTTTTTTTTAAAATTGAAGTATAGTTGATTTACAATGTTGTGTTAATTTTTGCTGTACAGCAAATTGATTTTGTTACACATACACACATATATACATACATTCTTTCTTATATTCTTTTCCACTATGGTTTATCTCAGGATACTGAATATACTTCCCTGTGTGGGATACTTTATAAAAGGTTTAATATGACCATAAACCTACAGGATGGCTCTCAAACATCCAGGAAAACCCAAACAGGTCACATGATTTTCTATAGATGGTTTAAAAAGTTAACAGTACGAAGTATCCAAAATTTTATTTGAGACATAAATAATAAACTAATTCAATTAAAAAATTCTCAATAAAATCAAATATTTTCAAGTAGTTCAGTGGTATAAGGACAAATTTTAAAAATCATCCTTTTAGGCCAATAATAATGATTAACACCAATTTATTAAACTAAGAATATTTAAAACACAAATTCTGAATTCTGTGCTGGGTTATTTGCTAGTATGAAAGGACCCATAGAGAAGTAAATGCTTCAGGGAGGTGAGGGTAATCAACCAGACTTGATCCCAGTGTTCCCTTTTGGGAGATTTTAATTATACACCCACAAGAAACTTTTGCTTTGTCTATTTAGTGAAGTAATTTTTTTAAAATTGAAGTACTGTATAGTTGATTTACAATATTGTGTTAGTTGCAGGTGTGCAGCAAAGTGATTCAGTTACACACACACACACACACGTGTGTGTGTATATATGTTCTTTTTCAGATTCTTTTCCACTATAGGTTATTACAAGATATTGAATATAGTTCCCTGTGCTATACAGTAAGTCCTTGTTGTTATCTATTTTATATATAGTAGTGTGTATCTGTTGATCCCAAACTCCTAATTTATCCCTCCCTCCCCCGCTTCCCCTTTGGTAATCATAAGCTTGTTTTCTGTGTCTGTGAGTGTTTGTTTTGTAAATAAGTTCATTTGTATCATTTTTTTTAGATTCCACATATAAATGATATCATTTGATATTTGCCTTTCTCTGACTTACTTCACTTACTATGGTAATCTCTAGGTCCATCCATGTTGCTGCAAATGGCAATATTTCATTCTTTTTTATGGCCGAGTAATATTCTATTACGCACGTGTGCGCACACGCACACACACACACACCATCTTCTTTATCCATTCCTCTGCTGATGGACACTTAGGTTGCCTCCATGTCTTGGCAATTGCAAACAGTGCTGCTATGAACATTGGGGGGCATGTATCTTTTCGAATTAGAGTTTTTGTCTTTTCCGGATATATGCCCAGGAGTGGAATTGAGTTTTTTTTTTTTTTAAACAAATCTCCATACTGTTTTCCATAGTGGCTTTACCAATTTACATTCCCACCAACAGTGTAGGAGGGTTCCCTTTTCTCCACATCCTGGAGAGGCAATTCTTGAATGTGAACTATGAAAAGTCAGAACTGAAACAATCTAAATGTCCATCAACAGGGGAGCGTTAAGAGTAAGCCATTGTTAAAAAGTGGTATTTTCAAAGAAATGATGCCAAGAGAAAGGGTTCAAAATCATACATACAGTTGTTTTATAGCTATGACTTTTTTAAGGCTGAAAGACATATTCAAAGAGAAAAGATAAAAGATATACCAAATTGCTAACATCAGTTGTCTTACTGTATGTAGTAAGAGTATTGGGGAGTTTTTCTTCTTATTCTTCTGTATTTTCCTGAATTTCCTTAAGGTTATGTTTTGCTTTCATGACAGAAAAACTAATTTAAAAAAATCCCTTTAAAATGACATAACATCTAGACTATGAAAAGCAGCTGTCAAAATAGTCCACTGTGAAGAAGGAGAGTGGGTAGGGGTATAGACAACACAAAACTGGCCATGTGCTAATGATCGTGAGTGATGGGCACATAGCAGCTCACTAAACTATTCCCTCTACTTTCATATTGTTTATAATTTAAAAAATAAGTCTAAAAAGCAATAGCTACTTCCCCACTACTTCTGAGAAGTTGCTGTGGTTTCAGACTGAAATCCATAGATCTGAGTAGTACTGGCTGGTAACAAAGTTACTAATTCTGTCTACTACAAGCAGTATTAAACAGGAATTTCACCACAGTTGAAAATACAGCTGGGACTTCCCTGGCAGTCCAGTGGCTAAGACTCTGCACCTCCACTGCAGGGGGTGTGGGTTCAATTCCCGGTCAGGAAACTAAGATTCTGCATGTCGTGGACAAAAAAAAAAAAAAAAAATTCAGCTGACCCTTAAACAACCGGGGGGAGTTAGGGGCACTGACCATCCGAGCAGTTGAAAATCCCAGTGTAATTTTACAGTCAGCCTTCCAAATCCACGGTTCTGTATCCACGGTTCAACCAACCATGGATCATGTAGTACCATAGTTCAGGCTAGCTGAAAAAATCCATGTATAACTGGACCCATGCAGTTTAAACCCATGTTGTTCAAGGGACAACTGTATAACTGAATTAGGAGACCTGAGCAAATGGATTCATATCACATTAAATAAACCAAATTAACAAAAATAAAATTTCTTAATTCTCCTGGCATGTTATAGCATTTTAGAATCAAGTTAGAAATACAGAACAGTAAGGCTTTTGACTTCCCTGGTGGTGCAGTTGGTTAAGAATCCACCTGCCAATGCAGGGGACACGGGTTTGATCCCTGGTCCAGGAAGATCCCATGTGCCGTGGAGCAACTAAGCCCTTGCACCACAACTACCGAGCCTGGGCTCTAGAGCCCGCGAGCCACAACTACTGAAGCTCACATGCCTAGAGCCCGTGCTCTGCAACAAGAGAAGCCACCGCAATGAGAAGCCCGTGCACTGCAACGAAGAGTAGCTCCCGCTCACTGCAAGTAGAGAAGCCTGCATGCAGCAATGAAGACCCAACACAGCCAAAAAAAACAAACCAAAAAACAAGAACAGTTAGGCTTTGTTTTAGTACTCTAAAGAATAACTGGGTTTATGAAGGGAAAGCTAGGGATTTCCTTTGTTGTAAACAAATTTAATATGCAGAATTTTAGACTGGTAGCCTAGAAAAATTGAGGTCCTCCCCAATATTTATTTTCTATAAACCAAAGTCCTGGTATTTCAGATTGTTAAAGTGGAGCTACCCAACGGAACTGCAAGCAGGTAAAGAAAATCTTATTCAAAAGAGGGGCCAAGACAACAGGCGCATGGAAAGATGCTCAGCATCACTAATTATTAGGAAAATGCAAATCAAACCAATAATGAGATATCCCCTCACATCAGAATAGGTACCGTCAAAAAGGTGAGAAATAATTTTTGGCAAGGATGTGGAGAAAAGGGAACCCTCATATACTGTTGGTGGGAATGTAAATTGGTGCAGCCACTATGGAGATTCCGCAAAAAGTTAATAGAACCACCATATGATCCAGCTATCCTACTTCTGGGTATTTATCAAAAGAATATGAAAGCACTAATTTGAAAAGATATAAGCACCCCTATGTTTACTGCAGCATTATTTACAATAGCCAATGCATGGAAACAACCTAAGTGTCCATAAATGAATAGATAAAGATGTGGTACATATATACAATGGAATACTACTTAGCCATAAAAAAGAAATAATGCCATTTGCAGCAACACGGACGGACCTAGAGATTATCATACTAAGTGAAAGTAAGTCAGACAGAGAAAGACAGCTATTGTATGATAGTGCTTATATGTGGAATCTAAAAAAAAGGGTACAAATGAACTTATCTACAAAACAGAAATGGAGTTACAAATGTAGAGAACAAACTTATGGTTACCAGGGGGTAAGGTGGGGGAGGGATAAGATTGGGATTGACATATACACACTACTATATATAAAATAGGTAACTAATAAGGACCTACTGTATAGCACAGGGAACTCTACTCAATACTCTGTAATGGCCTATATGGGAAAAGAATCTAAAAAAAGAGGGGATATATGTTTATGCATAACAGATTCACTTTGCTGTACATCTGAAACTAACACAACACTGTAAATCAACTGTACTCCAATAAAAAATTTTAAAAAAGGAGATGTGGTATATATATAAACAATGGAATACTACTCAGCCATAGAAAAAGATGAGATCTTGCCATCTGGGACAATGTGGCTGGACCTCGAGGGTATTACGCTAAATGAAATAAGTCAGACAAAGAAAGACAAATACCATATGATTTCACTCATATGTGGAGTATAAGAAATAAAAACAAAGTAAGTGAACAAACCAAACATGCAGCTACAGAGACAGAGTGGTGGTTACCAGAGGGGAAGGGGTGGTGGGGCAGGGGGGTGGGTGAAATGTGTGAAGGGGATCAACCGTATGATGACACATGGAAACTGAAGTTTTGGTGGTGAGCACGCTATACTGTTTAGAGAATGCTGTGCGCATGAAATTTATATAATGTTATAAGCCAATGTTACTTCAATTAAGAAAAAAAAAGACAAACAAAAAGAAGGGCCAATACAGTTCAGCTTATTAAAGGTCTTTGAAACATAAAATAAAAACTGAGGCATTCCTATTATTATGCAAAATGTCCTTTACAGATTTTATGAAATAGGTAACTGGTTTGCAACATTACATCAATTTACATATAATTATATGGCCCATCTTTTGGTCAGTGGTTGCCTCTATTCTTGGAACTCAGTATAGATGAAGCTGTAGCAGGCCATTTTAAGATGCTCTCTTTTACAAGGCCATACGTAGCCTTTCTCTTTCTTTTTCACTTATCTCTTTGTCCTATTCTGGGAAAAAGAACATTCATTCTACTCAATCTTAAAATCCTGACAAAGTTAAGGGGACAAAATACAAGGACATAATGGTATAATGATAATGGTATCATTATATCATAATGGTACAATGATAATTTAAGCTTAGGGCTTAAATGCCTACTATGTAGCTAATTTCTTGTCATTATTAATTAACTGAGAGGGTATTTTATCCAAGTATTAAAGTTTTCTAGCCAACTCGTAAACAGGTACCAATGAGAATGACCAAACTCACAAAAGAGATATCTCTCTGAATCCAAGAAGCAACTATAGGTTGTATGTAGTCCTAACCAGTAATTCTCTATTACTGGGGGGCCTCGAATGGAAACAAGCAAAAAACCAAAACCTGCAAAAAAAATCTAGCAGGTAAATATGGTACAATAGTATTCAAGTATTAGATAGGTGGAAAATCTCTAAGAGCCCTTCAAAAACTGATTTTCTAACTACAATCTAACCACAATCTTAGTTCTTTTATTTGCTGTTACAGAATTAAATTTGAACCTCATTCCAAATTTTTCTTAAAGACTGCCATAATTATAGTTATAAGAATAAACATCAAGACAGCATGAGAATACTAATATAATCTGCCATATCAGTATGTAAAATACAGATTTTAATTTTATTATTTAAATCCATGGGAATAATAGGTTAAATCATATATTAAGGTTAATTTCAAGGACTATTCCGTAAATTGAAGAGTAACTTTTTTTGTATATTGAGAAAGCCAGTAACATTCTAGATCATTACAAATATATTATACTTAACTCTTTTCTGGAAATTGGAACTGCAGATATTGACTTGATCAAGTATTCTGGAGGAAGATCCAACACTCTTGAAAGCTAAAAATCAAAAAGAACAAACAGCACAAGATTGTTAATATATTTGTTCCAGATTCAGTAGAATGCTACTCAACAATTGAAAAACAATATTGAGACACAACACAAATGAGCTACAAATGCACTATGCAATGCGACAAAAGCCAGGCTCAAAAGGCTACATAATGTATGATTCAGTTTATTTGACATTCCGGAAAACCGAAAACTGTAAGGATAAAGATTAGATCAGTGGTTGCCAGGGGTTGAGGATGAGAAAAGGGTTTGACCATAAATTGCCAAATAGAACTGTTTACCAAAAAGGATGAATTTTATAAATTTTAAAATAGATTTTAAAAACTTTTTATTTATTTATTTATTTATTTTTACAAAAAGAGAAGGGATGAACTGCTGGGACCAAAGATAATTTGGTTTTTAATTCATTCATAAAATCTTTTTGTGTTAGGCACTGTTTTAGGAGTTGGGGATACAGCAGTGAATAAAAGAAACAAAAATCTCATGCTATTTAAATAAACAAGCAAACAAATACATAATGGGGGGAAAATCTGACCCCCAGGCTCTATCAAAAGTTTACTCACTTGTTTGTTTGTTTATTTATTTATTTATGGCTGTGTTGGGTCTTCGTTGCTGCGCGCAGGCTTTCTCTAGTTGCAGTGAGCAGGGGCTACTCCTTGTTGCAGTGCACGGGCTTCTCATTGAGGTGACTTTGTTGCGGAGCATGGGCTCTAGGCGTGCGGGCTTCAGTAGTTGTGGCATGTGGGCTCAGTAGTTGTGACTCTCAGGCTTAGCTGCTCCGCGGCATGTGGGATCTTCCTGGACCAGGGCTCGAACCCGTGTCCCCTGCATTGGCAGGCGGATTCTTAACCACTGCGCCACCAGGGAAGTCCCTACTCACTTGTATTTTTGAAAAGCTCACTGAATGACTGTAATGCACAGTCATAGTTGTGAACTATTGCCTTCATCAGGAACTCAAATTATGCCTAATTTTTCTTTGAAACAATCCTATGACTTTCATACTATTATAGCCTTCATTTCATGAATGATGAAACTGAAGTACAGAGAATTTATGTAACTTGCTTAGGTGGAAAAGCTGGGATGTAAACACAAGCTATCTATAACCAGAACCTACCTTCAACCCCTATGTCATATCAATACCCTTTCAACAAGAAATGCATGAAAACGAAACAGTGAAAATAGTAGTACAGCCATAATGAATTTAAAACTGTCTTCATCTTTCTTGCCCACTTCCTCAATCCTTATGCAGCCTCTGCAATGGACAAGTCATGGCTGGTGAGAGAGAAGGGAAACGGAGTAATGGGGTAAATAGGAAAAGTAAAGAATGTAAGAAGCAATCTTAATCTTCCTCAGAGGGGTAAGTGTTCAGAAGGAAAGGAATAAAACTAAAGTCACTATCTCCATTATTAGTAATAATATTTACCCTATTATCAAAAGAAATCGTTTGTTGAATTTCATTAACGTAAAAAAAAGGTCAAAACTTGCAGACCAGGAGCTGTCATTTACCTTTAAGATACTCTCTATATTTCTGCTGATCAAGTATGTGTTGATTTTTAAATTTAAATCTCAGAGTACAGTCTTTATTTTTAAATTCTAGCCTTTAGGAACTGAATTACTGTATCCTTTACAAAAAAGGCTTTTTTTCCTTAAGATACTTTCCCAGAAGTGGATAAATACTTCCAAAGCACTTACAGAATAAAGGCTGTAGCTGTTCATGTTTATATTACAAAATGTTCCTGCCAAAACAGATACATCAGTAATAAAGATTCTATTATAATTTCTCTTAAAAAAAATTCAAATTCCAGTTCCACTTTTACTGTCTATGAGCCCTTGGGAAAGTCATTTTACATCAACAAGCTTAAGTTTTCACATCTGAAAAATGGGGATAATAAATCTATTAATAATAAACTAGGGCTCTTGTGAGGACTAACAAAATTGTGTCACATAATAAGCACGTAATAAATGTTATTTCCTTCTTCCTTTAAACGGTTTTACTTTGGGAGACTTCCCTGGCGGTCCTGTGGTTAAGACTCTGCATTTCCATTGCAGGGGGCATGGGTCAGGGAAATAAGATCCTGCATTTTGGACATAATGTCTTTCAAACTTACCCATAACCTTCTCCTATAAGACCTTCTGCCTATCTTAGATATAACTAAACTCTGCTGGAAAAAAAAAAAAAGAATGTTGTTCACCATCCAGTTATACATGGATTAAGTCATTAGCCACTGCAGTTTCTGACCGATAATGAACCCTGAGAGGAGTTCAGGACAAAAAAACAGGATGAGGCACACTGTACTGTGGAAAAACAGGCCCCTTAGATAGTTCTATGTACATCTCAGGAAGAATTTTAATAAAACCAGATTCTTGCATCTTCCCATATCTAGAAAAGCACCAAAATCATTAACAGAGATATCTGTCCCTTGTGACTAGCTGTCATCTTTTACTGAGATGTAGGCTTGACTGCACATACTCCCCAGCCAACAATCATGATTAAACTGGCTCCTCCCCCTACCTCTTCGGAGTTTACTCAGAGCTACTGAGTGGCTGTCTCCCAGGATATAGTCATCAGTAAGGTCCCTCAATAAAGCTGAAACTGACAACTCACACCTCTTACACTGTGCATTTTTCATTCAACATAGGCCAATTTTTAAATCTTTATCTCACAAATAAGTTGTGAACTTTGGAATGTAAACATATTACCTAGGACCAACACAAAAAATTCTCTGATACAAACTAAAAACTACTTAAAGTTTATTTCTTCTACCATACCTCATTTGCTCCAAAAGAGCTCTGAGGGGGCTTAAACCATAAAAATAAAATGGAGGTATAAAATTGTGCCAGCAAACTCAAGCTAATCAGGCTTCTTGGCAACCAAGGTGCAAAGGGAATCTACACAGCACTTTTTACCTCGTAAGAGATCCAGCAAGTCAGTAGGAACAAAGTTTTCCTAAAAGTAAATTCTAAGACCAAGTTATATACACATGAAGATGCGTAGACCAAAATAGAAAATACCTTCAATAGTAATTTTACAAAGGCACAGAAACATTCTTATATAATGTAAATTTAAAAAAACAAGAAGAAAGGGACTGGGGGAAAAAGGAGGAATGGGGAGTAACTGTTTAATAAGGACAGTTTCAGTTTTGCAAGATGAAAAGAGTTCTGGAGATGGTTGGTGGTGATGGTTGCATAACAATGTGAATGTACTTAATGCCACTGAACTGTACATTTTAAAATGGTTAAGATGGTAAACTTTATATTAGAGAAATGCAAATCAAAGATAAAATGAGGTATCATCTCACACTGGTCAGAATGGCTATCATTAAAAACTCTACAAATAACAAATCCTGGAGAGGATGTGAAGAAAAGGGAAACTTCCTACACTGTTGGTGGGAATGTAAGTTGGTACAGCCACTATGAAGAACAGTGTAGAGGTTCCTCAGAAAACTAAAAATAGAACTACCATATGATCCAGCAATCCCCCTCCTGGGCATATATCCGGAAAAGATGAAAACCCTAATTTGAAAAGATCCATGCATCCCAATGTTCACTGCAGCACTAATCACATAGCCAAGACATGGAAGCAACCTAAAAGTCCATCGACAGATCAAGGGATAAAGAAGATGTTACATATATTCAAGGGGATACTATTCAGGCATAAAAAAGAACGAAATAATGCCATTTGCAGCAACATGGATGCAACTAGAGATTATCATACTAAGTGAGTAAGTCAGAAATAGAAAGACAAATACCATATGATATCACTTATATGTGGAATCTAAAAACATGACACAAATGAACCTATCTACGAAACAGAAACAGACTCACGGACATAGAGAATAGAGTTGTGGTTGCCAAGGGGGAGAGGTTTGGGGAGGGATGGAGTGGGAGGCTGGGTTTAGCAGATGTAAGCTATTATATATGGAATGGATAAACAACAAGGTCCTACTGTATAGCACAGGGAACTATATTCAGTATCCTGTGATAAACCATAATGGAAAAGAATACAGAAAAAGTATATATATGTATAAATGAATCACTTTGCTGTATAGCAGAAATTAACAACATCATAAATCAACTATACTTCAATAAGACAACAAACCATAAAAAAGATGTTAAATTTTATGTTATGTGTATTTTCTCACAATTAAAAACAAAACCCAGAAAGACTTTGGGATTAAGTAGTAGAAAGAAGTCTTCTTTACATAATCTCCCATTTCCTACCCATTATCAAAGTAAAATGAAAAGGAAGGAAGAAAGGAGAGGAGAAAGAAAGGAAGGTAGGTCATAGGCTGGTTGGTTCTCCAGCAAAAAATACACATGATAGGCATAGCCCAAAGTTATAAACTTCAAAAGTGGTAACCAAGCAAAGATACATCAGATTCTGAGAAGAAATGGGGCAGCCCTGTTTGGCAAGGCTCCTAAACTGAATTAACAATTCTCATTAATTCCCAAATCTGGAGAGAAAACACTGAATGAATTCCATTATTTTTTTCATCTATGCCTGAGAGATGCTACAGAACTGCGGGAAAGAATGAGTAAAAGAGAGAAGTGATTTCCAGCACAAGTGAAGCTTCTAGGGCAGAATCTGAGGGTCTCCCCAGTGGAAACACAATACATTCCCCAATTACAGGGAGTAAATCCTGATATTGTGCTGCACGGGCAGGAAGAATCAGAGGAGGAACTTTTATAGGAAGATGGAAAAATATCAGAACTAGCTAGCAAAAATATGCCAAGTCAGAATTCAGGAGTAACGTGTACAGGTCACCACGACCTCCTGGAGAGACAAAAGAGGAGTGGAAAGCTGCAGAGTTTATATTTTTGTAATCACAAAAGGGAGGTGAGCCAAGAACAATTCTGAAATGGAGAGTGAAGAAGTCACCCACACAATGCGGAAGCAAATATAAAGTCTGGGCAGAGCTGTCAAGCACTGGTAAATGAAAAATAGGCATGAAAAACAAACAAACAAACAAACTGAAAAAGAGAAAGAGATATGGAGAGGGAGGGGCAGGGACTGAAAGAAAAAGACAGTATGAAAGGAATGTGGCATACAGGACATCAAAGAACTCTAAAAGAAAAATATAACAATACATTCTTCATAAGGGCTTCCAGATTTGTGAATAAGCAAGAACTGAAAGACGGAAAAACAACAGAGTGAGATAAAAAAGGAGTCTAAAGATTAAATAAATTGATGAACAAACATTTATTATAGAACTATTAATTAAGAAACACAAAGAGTGTACTCAGAATTGAAAATAAAAGTATAACAAATAAGGGCTAAGATAATCAGATAATACAGATTTTAAAAAACATAAAGACATCAAAGATAAATAAAACTGGGTACAAGATAATCCAACTTTAGGATAACTGGTGTCCCTAAAATACAAAAAGCAGCAGCAAAGAAGCAAGCAGACAGGAAGACAGGTACTTTGGTTCTCCAGCAGCATTAAGGACAGAGAGACAAAGCACAAAGCCACACTCTTCAAAAAGTGATAGCCAAGAAAAGATACAAAAGATTCTCAAGCAGAATGGAGCACCCTTATTTAGCAGGGCTCCTACCTTAGTCTTATTTCCCAGGAGCCATAAAGATGAATGAATAAAACCCAAGAAAAATAAAAGTATTCATAGATATATATCTTGGATCCCCAAAAGCAGGGCCTGGGAAAAGGACTGTGCGCAGGTAGGTAGTTTATCTGGGAAGTGATTGCTAAGGGCAGAAGTGATATACTGGGGAGAGTGAGAGAGGAGAAAAAGTAAATACAAGATTGTGCTATCAAGTTCACTGCTATAGGCAATAGGGGCTTAATTTCTATCTTACTTTTCAAGAGGCATACACAATGTATATCAAAAGTGTCTATCCAAAAATAGGGAGCAGGAGCTTCTATCCCCCAGTGACTGAGGGGTGTCCTTGAGGATGTTCACTCCACCACACTTGAGCCAAGTATGGGTTGGTAGCAGGCTTTTTGACAGCATGAAGTGCTGTTAACAGTAAGTGGATGGAAGCACATGTGAAACTGTTCACTAAAGTGGCAGCTAGAACCAGGTGTGACCAAGGTGATAGGAGACTGGGCATAATAGCCAATAAAAGGGAAATCGTCCCTGAAATTAAGAACGAAATCTAAATTGTATATTACTGCAATGGCACACCACTCAGCAGTAAAATGAAAGAACTGGACCTCTGTGCACCATTATGGATAAATCTTTTTTAAAATTTGAAGGAAACAAACAAACAAAACCCCAAGGTGCAGAAGGATAATTACAGTTTGATTACCACTTATATAAAATTTAGTAACTTGCAAAAGAATACTATTTAGGGATACATTCCTAGGTAGTAAGTCACATGCACAGGCATGATAAACAAAACCTCATATGTGAGGAAAGAGAGCTTGCATCCAGGGATGGGTACCCAGGAGATTTTAATAGTGTTTGTAATAGTTTATTGCTCAAGCAGGGTGAAGGGTACATGGATACTAACAGTATCCTTCTCCATGATTAAATATTTCCTAAAAAAAAAAAAAAAAAAGAAAGAAACAAATGGAATCTATAGATCAAAATAAATGACTATGTCAGGAAAACATAATACAGAAAATTCAACACTGAGACACATCCTGGTCAAGTCACTAAATTTCAAAAATAAAGCACCCAATCAAGAAAACTCCAGAGATGAAATAAATGTACTTTACTTTGTAGCCATGTTACCTAATCACAAAGATCATGATCTGGTTAAAGTAAATAATTTAGCAATGATATTGTATAGGGCAAAATTCATCTACTGGAGAAGCTGCAAACTGATTTGTTTAATTTCACTTGCTCAGTTCTTAATTTGAGTTAGTTGCCACCATATGAAAATTGGAAAAAAATTAAAATAACATTAGATTGTTATATGACATTTGCATCTGTAGTATCAGACTTTGGAAAATCAAAAATCAGAACTAAACAATCTGGTGTTATTGCTTTATTTCTAAAAGGAAGATTTTTAATATTATTTCTAAATTTATTATTTTCATATTATTTCTAAGCATGCTAATTTTCTAGTTATTAACCCTCCTTTTGATATGTCTAGGACTATTTTATCTGAGGAGTCATAATTTCTTAAAAAAACAAAAGTAAAGTTAAAAAAAATAAACCCCTTCTTGAAAAATCTACTCATAAAGAAATCCAGACAATTAAGCCATGTATCAGGAAAAGGATTGGTGGTAAGCAATGTATCCAATTCAAAATAAAGTGAATAAGAGACAAGTCATGCAAATACCACTAATAAACAGACTAAGTGTTACAAACTTTGAGAAAGTTACTGAAACAAATTAGGAAAGGTAGAGGAAAGTTATACCAACTATAAGAGTGCTAATGTTCTCTTCTTTCATGGCAAGGATTGATACTGCCTAAATCTGAAACATCAAGATTTTTAAAAATTTATAATTAACATACAATATTATATCAGTTTCAGGTGTACAACACAGTGATGCATGAAATGATCACCAAAATAAGTGCAGTTACCATCTGTCACCATACAAAGTTGCAGTATTATTGACTATATTCCTTAAGTGTATGTTACATCCTGTAACTTAACATATTTTACAGCTGTAAGTTTGTACCTCTTAATTCCCTTTACCTATTTTGTCCAACCCCCTACCCGCTCCCCTCTGGTAAAAACCAGTCTGTTCTCTGTATCTATGAGTCTCTGAAACATCAAGATTTAAAAAAATAAGCTCCGAATTGTGATGTTCTTCATAATCTCTTAACTGTAGAGGACTCGTTTAGGAAATTGATCAATAATTCTTTGAATTGCACTTTGGATTCTTTTTTTTTGTTATATTCAAGCTAAACTGTGTTTAATACTTTTTACTTAAAACTGCATTTAGGTTATGAGTACGTGGGGAATCACAATAGTATTATACTTTTAGCAGTTGCACATTTTCCATTGTAAAACTTAAAAAAATAAAAGTTTGTTACAATACAGTCCAATTTTTATAAAACGCATATCTGTTCTGTCTTCCCATCTTCGTTCTTTTTTCTGCCTGTATATCTGCAAAAAAATGCATCTAAAATAGAGGTCAATCAATGTTAGTGATGATAACTTTATTTTTTAAATTCTTTGCACCTTTTTGTATTGTAATTCTTTACAATAAGCAGGTATTATTTTTGCAAAAATGAGAAAGATTTTTTTCTTTACCAAAGCACAACTTTATAAAAGTATCTACTGTTAAGGAATTCCTACTGAAAATTAAGCAGTATGGTTCAGATATATAGCTTTCTGTTTATTTAACTTCATGTAGGGGCTATTGGGCTGCACCCTGCAGGCCTGCAAGCCTTGTTGGATGCCCAGCCTGGAGACCGAAGAAAGAGCCCAGAGACAGCTATAGAGACACTACTGATTTATCGGATAGAGGATCTTACACGTCTGAAGCAAAAGGTCCTGGAGCAACACCCCACTGTGTATGGCTGACGGCAGACAGGACATGGCAGCCATCTTCGCTACTTGGGAGAGAAGGAGGCTACCATTTATAGGGGGAATTGACGTCAGGTTGGCTCAACAGTTACCAGAAAAACCAGCAGCTGAGGCAGGGGGCAAGCAAGTAGGCGGTTACTGATTAAGCCCTATAATTAAGAGGATTGGGTAGTTATGTGAGTGAAGCAGGGACTGGTCAGCAGGGAATATAGACAGCAAGGGCACAGCCATCTTGAATGGCCTGATCATACAGGTGCTAAAGCTTTCACCTAGGGTAATGGATAATAATTAGGTCCCCAACACCAGAAAGCCTCTGGGGTGGTGGTGGTGTGGAGAGGGGCTTCAAAATACCCCATCCTCAGAACTCTAACAGATAATATAATGACTAATGAATACTGCATGCATACAATACAAACACAATTCTAAATACCCTATTTATATTAATTCATTGAACCTTAATGACAAGCCTATAAGGTAGCTAAATAATTTTCCACATTTTACAGATGAAGTACAGTGAACTTACACACCTATCAGAGAAGCTGGATTTAAACCCACGTGTCTTCTGTTCTTAATCACTATACCAGTGGTTCTCACATTTTGCTGCACATGGGAATGACTCAGGGATCTTTAGAAAACACCGATGTCTGGCTTCCACATGCAAATATTCTGTCTAATTAATACAGGGTATGACCTGGGCAACAGATGTTAAAAAGTTCTGGGGGTTGATTCTAATGTGAGGTAGAGCGTGGGGACCATTGAACTACACCTTTCTGCTTCCTGGTTGTCCTTGGCTAGTGGTTATCAAGCCCGGATGAACACCAAAATCCCCTGATAAGGTTGAGAACTTCAAGGCCCTCACCCCACCCCAGCCCAAGGGGCCTGGGCTTAGGTATTTTTTTCAATGCTTCTCAGGTGATTCCAGTCTCAAGTAGACAAAGCTTGAGAAGCACTGCAGAGGGAGACACCAGCTGCCTTCCACTTTAACGATCAGTGCCCAAACTAGTGAGGGATCTTAATTAATTCGAGGAGTACCTTTCAAATGGGGTGGGTACACACACACACACACACAAAGAAACCAAGAAAAAGGAACCACTGTCAAACGTCAGAGAGCGTGGTTTTTAATTCACCTACAGTCTCACAGGTTCAGAACTATTCTGGAAATAACAGGACTTGTCTCTGAGATTGAACTTAGTGTTTTCGCTGGTGCAAATGTGACCTATGAGTTTCCTTAGCTACAGATTTCTTTTTTCCCCTTTAGGTAAAGGTGTTTCTCCTGGCGACAGGTGAAACAAGAGCCTATCGATAACTATCTACTTGAGGCCTCAGATTAGTGAAGGAAAATATTTTTACAGAATATGCTAAAAGTTTACTCAGTTGAAAATAAAATAATAAAAGAAGACTAAGGCTCAAAACTTTAGAGCTAAAAACAGAGGAATAAAATCCACAAAACAGGGGACTTCCCTGGTGGTGCAGTGGTTAAGAATCTGCCTGCCAATGCAGGGGACACAGTTCAATCCCTGGTCCGGGGAGATCCCACATGCCGCGGAGCAACTAAGCCCGTGCACCACAACTACTGAGCCTGCGCTCTAGAGCACACAAGCCACAACTAACGAAGCCCACGTGCCTAGAGCCCATGGCTCCGCAACAAGAGAAGCCACCGCAATGAGAAGCCCACGCACCGCAAGGAAGAGTAGCCCCCGCTCGCCGCAACTAGAGAAAGCCCGCATGCAGCAATGCAGTCAAAAATAAATAAATAAAATTTATATGAAAAAAAAGAACGCCACAAAACATTAGTCACAGTCCTTGAGAAATAAACTAAATAACTTCCAACTGAACGAAGAGGAAATCTGAGGTTGAAAGCAAAAGCACTTCTTAAAGGGAGTATCAAAAGTGAAAATATACATATGCCAGATCTGGGTTGGGAACCTAAGACCAGAGATTCTCATGTATAATATAATAATGACTAATATGTATTGAGTGCTCACAATGTACCAGGTACAATTCTAAGCCTTGGATTTGACAACCTGAAGTCAAAGATTCTAATGTAATAGAATCTTTGGCTCCTAGGGTACCCAGCATGAGAGAGCCATTAATTAATCAGCTTGTGGGCAGTTCTCAACCATTTCTTCCCCTGGCACACAGGCACACATAAGTCTTACGCTTAATACTCAGGTACTGAACACAAAGCCAAAAAATATCCTATCAGTCTGGCTCTAGATAGGCTCTAAATTCATTTAGGAGCTAAGCTTGCCAGGTTCAAGATCAAAATCTCCAATAACCACATAAAAACCCTAATTTTGCAGATGAAAAAGAGATCCTTATGCTTTAGCAACCAAACATGTAGGTAGCAGAACTGATATCTTATGAAAATTAGTTCTGTATTTTATAACACAGTCTACAAGGCAATTAGTTTTAAAATTCTTGAAAGATTATCAATCACTCTTCTAGATCTTAAATTACTTAAACTGTCAATTACCCCTGGTTATTCCTCAGTTCTGACTCTCTAATAAAACCAGGTCAGCTGTGGATGTTTACCACCAAGAGCCAATGCACGAGTACTCCCACATCTGCAGAGATATTCTTCAGGTCTGAATTAGCTCAAAGACTCAAGCAGTAAGCAAACGAGGTATCAACGGAAACTTCAGGGTTCAGAAAAGAACTTCCGAAATGATTTGATGGGCAAGTCATTCGCAATTATTTATAATGAAAGAAATTTAGCATGGCTCTTACAGAACTTGTGGTTTGAAGCAGAAATGAATGCTAGTGGGCCTGTGAGAATAGGTTAGAAGCAAAGCACACACCTAGATAATTCAGTCAGTTACTGTAGCTCATCTGAATGTGGATGAGTAATCTTCCCAACGTAACCAGTTCTAAACTGAAATATTTATGTTGGGAAGATATTTCAGCTTAGGACTGGATGACAACAACTGGACAAGTTTAACTGCTCCTTGAGGTTACACCTGAGATCTGACAATAAAACTCCTCAGCAGTCAAGGAGACCTCTCCTCTATTCACAGTTAGCAGTGTATCTCCTCTATCAAGTTAGGTAGATATAAATTAATAAGGAGGGGAGCTTAAGGCCCTTAAAATGTAACAATTACATAACAACGAAATGCAGTTTGTGAGCTTATACTGGAAAAAAAGGCTGTTGAAAAACATCAATAAAACTAGAATAGATTGTAAATTAGATAAAAGTGAATCAGTGTGACTACCCAAAGCAATCTACAGTTTCAGGGCAATCCCTAGCAAACTACCAATGGCATTTTTCACAGAACTAGAAAAAAAAAATTGCACAATTTGTATGGAAACACAAAAGACCCTGAATGGCCAAAACAATCTTGAGAAAGAAAAACAGAGCTGGAGGAATCAGACTCCTGGACTTCAGACTATACTACAAAGCTACAGTAATCAAGACAGTATGGTACTGGCACAAAAACAGAAATATAGATCAATGGAACAGGATAGAAAGCCCAGAGATAAACCCACGCACATATGGTCACCTTATCTTTGATAAAGGAGGCAAGAGTATACAATGGAGAAAAGACAGCCTCTTCAATAAATGGTGCTGGGAAAACTAGACAGCTACATGTAAAAGAATGAAATTAGAACACTCCCTAACACCATACACAAAAATAAACTCAAAATGGATTAAAGACCTACATGTAAGGCCAGACACTACAAAATTCTTAGAGGAAAACATAGGAAGAACACTCTATGACATAAATCACAGCAAGATCCTTTTTGACCCACCTCTTAGAGAAATGGAAATAAAAACAAAAATCAACAAATGGGACCTAATGAAACTTAAAAACTTGTGCACAGCAAAGGAAACCATAAACAAGACAGAAAGACAACCCTCAGAATGGGAGAAAATATTTGCAAATGAAGCAACTGACAAAGGATTAATCTCCAAAATTTACAAGCAGCTCATGCAGCTCAATATCAAAAAAACAAACCCAATACAAAAATGGGCAGAAGACCTAAACAGACATTTCTCCAAAGAAGATGTACAGATTGCCAACAAACACATGAAAAGATGCTCAACATCACTAATCATTAGAGAAGTGCAAATCAAAACTACACTGAGGTACCACCTCACACCAGTCAGAATGGCCATCAAAAAATCTACAAACAATAAATGCTGGAGAGGGTGTGGAGAAAAGGGAACCCTCTTGCACTGTTGGTGGGAATGTAAATTGATACAGCCACTATGGAGAACAGTATGGAGGTTCCTTAAAAAACTAAAAATAGAACTACCATACGACCCAGCAATCCCACTACTGAGCATATACCCTGAGAAAACCATAATTCAAAAAGAGTCATGTACCACAATGTTCATCGCAGCTTTATTTACCATAGCCAGGACATGGAAACAACCTAAGTGTCCACTGACAGATGAATGGATAAAGAAGATGTGGCACATATATACAATGGAATGTTACTCAGCCATAAAAAGAAATGAAATTGAGTTATTTGTAGTGAGGTGGATGGACCTAGAGTCTGTCATACAGAGTGAAGTCAGTCAGAAAGAGAAAAATAAATACCGTATGCTAACACATATATATAGAATCTAAAAAAAAAAAAAGGTTCTGATGAACCTAGGGGCAGGACAGGAATAAAGACACAGACGTAGAGAATGGACTTGAGGATGGCGGGGCGGGGGGGAGAGGGTAAGCTAGGAAGAAGTGAGAGAGTAGCACTGACATATATATACTACCAAATGTAAAAACAGATAGCTAGTGGGAAGCAACTGCATAGCACAGGGAGATCAGCTGGGTGCTCTGCAACCACCTAGAGGAGTGGGATAAGGAGGGTGGGAGGGAGACGCAAGACAGAGGGGATATGGGGATATACGTATGCATATAGCTGATTCACTTTGTTATACAGCAGCAACTAACACAACACTATAAAGCAATTATACGCCAATAAAGATGTTAAAAAAAAAAAGAAAAAAAAGTGTATCAGTGTGACATGAATGTAGTAGCTGTATTGTGGTTATATAAGGTAAGCCTTGTTCTTAGGAAGTAAACAATTAGGCATTAGGAGGTTACGGAGCATGATTTATGAAACCCACCCTCAAGTGATACAGGAAAACAGATTATACAGATATAGAGAGAAAGATGAAGCAAATGTGGTAAAATGTTAATTGGTGAATCTGGATAAGGGTATATGGAGTTCCTCTGTACTACTCTCATGACTTTTCTCTAAGTTTGAAAATACTTCAAAATTAAAAGGAATTAAAATCAACCAGCTGAATTTATTCTAAACTTAACATCAAAACCTAAATGAAAAGGAAGTGAGAAAGGGAAACAAATCTACACTCTGTCATTATGTTTCTGAGCCAGAGATAGTGCTGAACATTTTACAAAAGTCATTCTACAGAATCCAAAGAATTTCGATTTTGAGTCAGACAGTTGGGTTGGTTAATCACTGAACTCCACAATTTTGTAGCTCTGTGACTTTAGATTATTCTTTTCATCTTCTTGAGTCTCAGGGTCCTCCTCTATAAAATGGAGATAATGCTACCAAGAGCACAAGATGACTGAGATGATTAAGTGAGATGATAACATCAAGTACTGCACACCTTATCTGCATAGCACTGTGCTAAGGGTTGGGAGAGAAATCTCTATGGGACTCTTAAGTTTCTGCGTGTCTTGTAAGCAAAGCCCAAACTGCTCTTTGTTCTGGACTATCTTTCCAAGGAGGTTTATATAACAAACAGCTTTGTGAGACAGAAATAGTGTCCCACATCAGAACAAAGGGGAACATGCCTGCTGCCATTATAAAGGTCTCAGGGTCCTCTCCTATATAACACACACAATGCCTGTGCAGGTATCATCTGACCCTCTTCACCGTGCCCTGTGGGAAGAAGAGGAGCTTGGGGAACCCACACAAGAAAACGTTGATACTCTGGCTACTACTTTTTCTGGGAATAATAAAATAATAAAAGCCTTTTATTTCGCCCAGGGCTCTCATATTTTCTGCCACCATCCATGAACTATGGTTGACTAACTTATAGGATAAAATCACAAACCCCTCACGGTTCTTAACACTAAGCACTTTCTGTTAATATTACCTCATTAAACCTGATCAATAGCCCTGTAAAGTTCAGCATAACGCTGCATGGTACAAGTAAGGTATTCCACAAATAGTTACTATTTTTTTTTTAATCAGTCATCAATTTTATACATATCACTGTATACATGTCAATCCCAATCGCCCAATAGTTACTATTATCTTCTTCATTATCATCATCATCATTAATCCTTGCAATAATCCTGTAAACGAGAAATCAATACCATCATCTGATAGCTGATGGGTTAATTAAAAGCTGCCAAGAGTAAGTCAGTCACATTCGTGAAGGGGCTGGAATTTGAATTCTTTCCACCATGTCATCTTATAGCTTTAAAATTATGAACTCATTTGGTGAAGCTGCAAGCTTTATATTATACCCCAACAGCTATGTTTCAGGCACTTCGCTGATCTGGGGAAATAACAGTGAATAAAATATGCTCTCTGTCTTCGTGAAGCTTATAGAGGAAATATACACCAAAACAAGTAACACAAGACCAAATAATCGTTAACTCTTATAAGTGTTATGGCAGAAGCAAACAAGGGACTGAGATAGAGGATAACTGGAGGACATAGTTTCCAAACTATAGGTTGTCAGTTGGGAAGAAATTCAGTGAGTCCCAACCAGCATTTTTTGGAAAAATGAAGCAGCACAGAATAGAAAAGAATGCACACACATTATAAAGTACTGTTCTGTGAAACTTCCATCTGGCATAGGAAGTCATGGTATAAAATCATTTCCTTTAGGCACAGGGAATAATCTATGCAATGGGAATGCAATGGCAATGGAAAGAACTTGCTATGTTGGAAAACCAGAAAATTAGTGTGGCTACCATCCTACAGAAAGAAGGGATAGAGTGGCATGAATTGAGGTTGGAAAGAAAGATGTTAAGGTTCTGGCAGTGAGTTTGTGTAGTTTTAAACAGATAAGTGATATGATCTGATTTACATTCTAGAAGTCACTTCTGTTGCTATAAGGAGAATGGATTGGAGAGAGGGCAAGAAAGGAAACAGAAAGACCCATCAGAATGCTGGTGTTAGCAGCTGATGTAGGTGATAATGGTAGCTTGGCTTGGGGTGTGGGAATGAAGAGACAGCAGCGATGGAAAAGAGTGGATGAATTCAAGGTGTTACTCTTAAGACAGAATCAGTAGAACTTGCTGAAGTGAGCATCAGAGGTATACTCTAAACAGTCAGCCATATGCAAATATTGTGGTTCCATGCACATGCCATGCTCTACCATGTCAGTGTCTATGCACATGCTCTTCTTGAAATACCCTATCCCCACCAAGCGCTCTACTCACTCAGTACACTTCTACACATCCTCTCCTCAGGATTGAGCCCCAACATAGCCTTCTCTGACACTAAGAAGCTGTCTTCTCCATATTCCCTTAGCACTTCACAAACGCTTCTAACATAGTGGTTACAGACTGCACTGCAATGACCTGTTTATACAGCTGTTTCTCAAGTTACTCTGGAGCCATGCCAGGGCAGAAACCATATTCCATTCACTTTCAACCTGGGGACTGATAGTGCTTAGAAAACTTTAGACTCAAAGAACCAGAGAAATGGCAACATAAAAAAATCCCAGCTTTGTCACTGGTTTTGAAGATGGAAAAATGAGGCCGTGAGCCAGTGTAGGAGTGGCCAAGATGACTGAGTAGGAAGACCCTGACCTCACCTCCTCCCAGGGGCACACCAAAATTACAACTATTTACAGAGCAACTAGTGATGACAAAGACCCAAAGACTAGCAGAAAATGTCTTCTTACAATTAAAGACATAAAGAAGGAACCACAACTAGATGGGTAGGAGGGGTGGAGAACAGTATAGGCAAGACCCATACCCCGAGATGGGCAACCCACAAAAGGGAGGAAAATTACAACAGCAGAGGTTCTCCCAAAGGAGCCAGGGGTCTGAGCCCCACATCAGGCTCCCCAGCCTGGAGGTCCTACACAAGGAAGACAAGTTCTCAGAACATTTGGCTTTGAAGGGTAGTGGGGCTTACTTTCAGGAGAGCCAGAGGGCTATAGCAAACAGACTCCGCTTTTAAAGGGCACACACAAAATCTCATACACTCTGAGACCTGGCAGAAGCAGTAATTTGAAAGGAGCAAAAATAAATAAATGAGCCGATGTCAAACTAAAAAACTTTTGCACAGCAAAGGAAACTACCAACAAAATGAAAAAGCCCACCTACTGAATGAGAGAAGACACTTGCAAATGATACATCTGACAAGGGGTTAACATCCAAAATATACAAAGAACTAATCAAACTCAACATCAAAAAAACCCCAAACAAACCCCCAAACCCCAAAAAACAAAAAAACCCAACAACCCAATTAAAAAATGGGTAGAGGACCTGAACAGACATTTTCCCAAGATATACAGATGGCCAACTGGCACATGAAAAGATGCTCAACATCACTAATCATCAGGCACATGCAGATCAAAACAACGAGATATCAATTCACACCTGTCAGAGTGGCTATTATCAAAACACAACAAATAAAAAGTGTTGGTGAGGATGTGGATAAAAGGGAACACTTGTGCACTAACGTTGGGAATGTAAATTGGTGAAGCCACTATGTAAAAATAGTTTGGAGATTTCTCAAAAAGTTAAAAATAGAACTACCATACAATCTATGAATTCCACTTCTAGGTATATATCCAAAGAAAATAAAAACACTAATTCAGAAAGATATATGCACCCCTGTGTTCATTATAGCATTATTTACTATAGTCAAGGTATGGAAGCAATGTCAGTGCCCATCAATAGATGCATGGATAAAGAAGATGTGGTGTAGGTATACCATGGACTATTATTCAGCTATTAAAAAAAAAAAAAAGGAGTCTTACCATCCGCGACAACATGGATGGATCTAGAGGATATTATGCTATGTAACATAAGTCACACAGAGAAAGGGAAATACAAATGAACAACCATAACCAAACAGGAACAGAGTTATAGCTACAGAGAACAATTGGTTGCTGGTGGGGAAGTGCTGGAGGGAGGAGAGAAATAGGTGAAGGAGATTAAAAAAAAACTGTAGATTCATTAATCAAAATTTGCTGAATGAATGTACCCTTTCGTGTAATACATTCCTTCACTCCTAAACTAGGTAAGGACCCTCATTCACAGAGGTATGTATTGCACAATTTTTATTTATTTTTATCCTTGTTTCAGATCATCTCTTTTTTTAATTAATTAATTAATTTTGGGGGCTGAATTGGGTCTTCGTTGCTGTGCACGGGCTTTCTCTAGTTGCGGTGAGTGGGGGCTACTCTTTGTTGCTGTGCGCAGGCTTCTCATTGCGGTGGCTTCTCTTGTTGTGGAGCACGGGCTCTAGGCGCGTGGGTTTCAGTAGTTGTGGCATGCGGGCTCAGCAGTTGTGGCTCGCGGGCTCTAGAGTGCAAGCTCAGCAGTTGTGGTGCACAGGTCTAGTTGCTCTGTGGCATGTGGGATCTTCCCGGACCAGGGATCGAACCCGTGTCCCCTGCATTGGCAGGTGGATTCCTAACCACTGTACCACCATGGAAGTCCCAGATCATCTCTTGATGACCTTTTGTTTGGGGAAATATATATTTACTTGGTTTATGTTGTCAGACAACTCTATTACATTCTGTTTAAAGATCAGATCGTGCTCCTTGCCTTCACAAACTAAACAGCATAGTGTATAAGAAGGAGCCGATTTTGAAGTCAGATCTCTGTTCATAAACCAACTCTTCAATTTATTGACCAGGAGATGTGGGTAGCTTATTTAATCTCTCTAGATCTCAATTTGCTCAACTGTATCATAAGGTTAATACTTCTCTGTTTTAGGGTTGTCCCAGGGCTTAAATGTGAAAGTGAGTGCTTTCTTTACAAGGAAGAATATAGCCTTTGCAAAACTAAACACAAATTGTTTCTGGTCATGGCACTATCTTGACCTAAGGGCTTTGAATGGAAACCACCTCACACACACAAAGCTTGGACACTGAGGTCTAAAACTACTTACGCTGGACATAGTTTACTGTCCACATTAACATGACTTCATTATTTCTTTGTCTTAATTAGCATAATTTTACTCTTCTCGGAGACTCCTGCCCAAATAGCTAGATTGTTCACTACAGGAACTTCCTGAAAAATCTATCAATTCTGCAATATAAAGAAAGCATCAGCAGTTTATGTCCTAAGAGTCCTTGCTCTTTCCATCAATCTTTTTTTCTTTTTGGCACTGTGCAGCATGTGGGATCTCAGTTCCCCAACCAGGGATCGAACCCGTGCCCCCTGCAGTGGAAGCGAGGAGTCCTAACCACTGGACCTCCAGGGAATTCCCCCATCAATCTTAAAACTGTTAAGATCAGTATCCTATCCTCCTCAAGCCATCTCCTCCACTTCCCTGTCCTCTCACCCTCTGCCACTGAAAGACCAGCCTTAAACCATACTTCAAATGCCTTCCCAGTGAGAGACACTACCAAAGCTCTGTTGTGTTAGCCCAGTAAGCCATGAACCCAGCTTTTTCTTATCAAATGGTCCATTGGTGATACTTGGGAAGCTGGCACTGGACAGGGCAGTACTGTTGCAGCAAAAATACAAATGAAGTTTTCCCTCTCCTGAGAACAGGAAAATAAAGGGAACAGTGAACAGGCTAGAGAAGAAACATAACCTGGCCTGAAAGAGTTAATCATTCCTAGTTTTTTGTTTTTTTTTTAACTGTTACTAATCTGTAGTGTCTGTAACTAGATTTGTACTTCACAAAGCTAACCCATTACTCTTTAACACTATGTGAATTACATCCTGGACTTCCTTGTAGCAAATCACCCTTGTAGCATTTGCATTTCCGAAAAGAGGTCACAGGCCGATAACCCACAGACAAACGGACCCAATTACGGGGCTGCCTGACGCCAGCTGTGACTATTTTGAAATAATGCAGGAAGAAGAAGAATGCAGGACCTTGACTACTTTGATCCTTATCTTATACCCCGGACTGCTGCGAGCCCCACATATAAAATCTTCTCCGATTCCCGAAGGAGAGGGGGACAAAGTTCTTGAGGCGCTAGCCTGCTGTGTTTTCCCTTCTGCCTGGCAGAAAAATAAAGCCATCTCTCTCTTCCTCCAAAATCTCTGTCTCCGTATTTCTGTTCGGTGTCGGTGCACAGGGAAGCCGATATTTCGGCAACAGTACATCTCCAAGCATAAAGTCAAGACAGAGGGATTTCCAGAAATACTGTAAAAATGAACTAAATGAAATATATATTATATGCCAGACAAAGTATGTCCACTAATGTGTCCATTAAAAGGAAATAGGTTTGTCAAAACTACAACGTACAGTTTTGTTGAAAAACTGCATAGTTGGCTGACGCGTTTTAAAAATTATTTCTGATGAAATCTAATGTTCCAGTGTTTTATTCCCATCCTCATTACAGAGCTGTTCAAATACTGAAACCGAGTCCCCCCTAAAACCGAGTCCCTCTGCCAAGTTTATGATTAACCTCCCCATCCAAAACGTTATTCCCTTTCTTGTCTAACACCTGTTCGCCTCAAGACTGAGGAGGAGTATCAAAGAAAAGGGGGGATTGAAACCGAGCAGGACCCTGCGGGGCCCTCCCAGGTACAAAAGACTTTCTGTTTCCTTGTTTCTCATTTGTAGGAAAAAGGCTTAGCCCCCTAGACCTTCCCCGAGTTCCAAAGGGCAGATTCAAACAGTTACTCATCAGAAAAGTGAGGGCAGACAGAAACAAAGGAAAAGCAGTGAAACAACAGAGCAGCGAAAAAGCGGAATCCTAGTTCCCCCTCAGGGGATACACACAACAATATACTGTATCTTAGAGTTTTTCTACTGGAACTAAGGCCCCAACCCAGGTGGAGCATGGTAACCAGTAGCTAAGAACCCACTCTGGTCAGAACCTAGGGAATGAGATGTTGATCTTTTCTGACCCCGGTGACTTCTACTAAAGCCTGTACTCTCAACCTCTGCCCCAATTCTATACTGAATTCACCTCTGCTCAAGCCCCTTCATGAATATGCAGATACCTTGAGCTTAAAACTTCCCCAATTTTGCCATCTGGGGAGATACTGCTTCGGGAAATATCCCCCCTCGCCCGTCCCCCTCCCCTTCTCCTTACTTGCTGCAAGTAATAAATCCTTCCTTCTCCAGGTCTTTGGTTTGGTTGTGTCTTTTGCCCCCATGCTCACCAAGAGGCAAACCCAGTTTTCCGGTAACAATATGCCTCAGAATCAAGAAAAACAGGGTCTCATGTTATCTTTGGAGTTACCAAAAATAATGCTAGGACAGGCAGCGAAAATGACTGGAAGAGAAATGACCAGTTTTTAAACTAGATCCTTTCAAATGAAAATTCAGATCCATCATCAACTTCACTAAGCGTATGGAGCACTAATTTCTAAAGGGTCTAATCATGCATGGCCCACTCACTGGCCACCCAGGTAAAGCACACTGAGCTGCCAGGCGGTAAGCCGTGAGGGAAGCAACATGTGCCTCTCAGGTTTACTTTTCACCCTGAGAAACTGATCTGGGCCGCAAGCTCGACTCTCGACTGGGTTTGCCTCGGCGGCTCAAGCAGCTCCAAAAAGGGGGAAGGAGGCAGCAGAAACAAAAACAGGGTATCCGCGGAACCCGCCCTCCCGATGACTGGGGACTGGCCCGTAGCGGAGTTCGGGGGGCGGGGGCCCTCTTTATGCCAGTTCCCGGGCCCGTACCTGACAGGCGATAGACCTGCGAAACCCGCACGCCATGTCTGTCTCCACGAAGCCCGTCCCAGCTGGATGGTGTTGAGCTTCGCCCCGCCCTCCTCTGCACGCCCCGCCTCCGCGCGCCGGAAGCCCGCCCCGGAAGGTGCTGCCAGCCAATCAAGGAGCCGCGTGGCCCACAACTAACCTCTGACCCGTTGCCGCGAGGGAGCGCGGGAAATCCCGGGTGCATCTGGAATTTCGCAGGTGGTGAGGACCATGGCCACCTCTTCGGTGTCCAAGGTATGTGGGGGCGGGCGCCCACTGGGACTCCACAGCTGCCTCATTCCCTTGTGAAGAAGGGATGAAGCGGAGGTTACGTAGACCTCGTTGTACCGGCTTGAGGGGAGGGGATGGCGGGCCGAGCTGAGGCGTCTTTGCTCCACGTCCAGTGGAGGCCAGCTTTGCTTGGGGAGCGAAAACGCCCATCTGCCTTAGTGTTCTTTCTGCCTCGGAGGAATTTTAAGTTCTGGTTTGTGGAGGTCGGATGCCCCGAGGATGTGTCCCAGTCTCCCCTCCTTTTTCCTTCTCATGTATATTTATTGTGAGCCAAAGGCTCTGTTAGGTACCGAGATACAAGTGGTAAACAAAATAAACACAGATATTTCCATCATTACCGAAAATTCTATTAGACAGTGCTGTTACAGACCAAGTAAAGTAAGACCTTTAGTAATATTAGGAGTACGGCCGGAAGCCCCTGAAAGTTAAGCTGTCTGATAAAGCTGAGAATGCAGATAAGTTGCAAAGACGTTTGTGCCGGTGTTGAAACAGTAAATTAATGAAGAAGGCTCTACCATGGATTCAGTTTTTAATTTTGATTAAAATTACATTAAAATAAAATGATGAGACTCAGTGCCTTCCAAGACTGCATATCCAGGAGGAACTACGAGCCATAGGATTTAAGCGTACTGAAGACTGACCGACTGTGATGTTAGGTGCAAATGCCAGAAGAGCTTAACTGCTAGTATTTTTTATGAGGGTTGGTACTGTTTTTGTTTTGTCCTGGTTATAAAGTTCCATAGGTTTTCAGTGGTCTGTCCCTTAATCCTTTTTGTTGCATAAGCCTTTCTTATTTTTGTGTATCTTGCAGAATTGTGAGAGGTTTGTTTTTTTGTTTTTGTTTTTTTCAGGAAAACATTTATGACAACAGAAATGCTTGTATTGAGATGATGATGGAGACCTTACATAAATAAGAATCTTTAAGGATTATTTCATTGGTTCATGGAACTGTCAGCTTCCTTTTTTTCCCCTGTCTAAACTTTCCTTGTCATATTTTTTGGCTCTTGGTTCTCCTCCTAATTTCTTCCATCTCCAACACCATCACTTGATCAGCAGTGAAAAGTGGATAACGATATTACTCCTGCTGCCATACATCGGGATCCATTCCCAGCACTCTTCATGTCTCACTCCTTCATAGCTCCTTTTCCTGCTCCTGAATTACAGGTGGCTATAGAAAGGAGGCAGTGACAAGCTTGTCATGGCACCAAATGATTTTTCTAAAAAAATTTGTGTGTTTGAAATAGTTCCATTAGTTGCAGATACAAGAATGTAAGGTACAATTCTTATTTTGGACCCTGTAATCCAAATGGCCAGTTTATATTTGTACAGCAGTCTTTAGGTCTATCCTGAGATGACTTTTTCTAGCTATATTTCTTTCATTCTTTCATTTTCCATAGAAATGGGAATCTAAGAAGCTGTCCATGATGTACGGCTTTAGAATTGGTAGAACAAATGTGGGGCCAGCAGCTTATGGCCTGTGTATCACTAGTCAAATAATAACATGAGACTAAATGTAGCTAGGAAATTACCAGAAAAATTATTTGGCAAGCGTTGGTCCATTATGTATACTGATTGCCTAATGTATGTGTTAACACTATCCTAAACATTGGGGAAACAATTATGAATTAAATGCAGTCTGTACTCTGAAGGTGCTCACAAGCTACTTGGGGAGGGACTTCCCTGGTGGTCCAGTGGTTAAGACTCCATGCTTCCACTGCAGGGGGCACGGGTTCGATCCCTGGTCGGGCAACTAAGATCCCGCATGTGCCACACACACAAAAAAAAGATGATAAAATATATATATATATATTAAAAAAAAAACAACTACTTGGGGAGACAGCTCCATAAATAACTATCATACATAGTAAGAGTGACTTAAAACAAAGTGAAATAAAGATATTCAAGTACTATGAGATATTAGGGGAAAGAATAATTCTGACTAGAGAATTGGAGAAGGTTTCCCAAAGCAGGTGAGTTTGAGTTGAACTTTAATGGACAAATGAATAAGAATTTATCTGGTGAAGAAAGGTATGTAAGGTGAATCAGTAGCCAGAACTGTCTGTGTCCTGTCAAGGTTCTAGATACTTGGAATTTAATTTAATAATAAATACTTCTTTTGAGATGAGAGGGCATCAGTATTTTTAATCATCTTGATTTTCATTTAATGTATAGTACTAATGTTCTTTCTTCACTAGGTTTTATAAAAATGGAACCTTTCTGGGTTTAAATTTCATCAGCTTTTATTTTCTTTGTCTGTCTCTTAGATTAGGTCCCAAAGAGCAAAATCAAAGATGAGCTTCCCATGGGAAGGAGGAGAAAGAAGTGGTTAGTCCCCTTGTTGTTTAAGAATTTTCCTTCTGTAATTCAGATTGAAGAAAGATGATTTCTTAGCACTTTAAAGAAATGCCTTAAAAAGAAAAAAATCTGCTTATCCATAAAATGCTAGGTTAATCAGATATGTCTACTTCTTGGCTGCTTTGACTTTATGCTTTTTTTCTCTCTTTCTTTTTTATAGGGTTGCTTTGTGTTTAAGCCAAACTTCAAGAAGAGAAAGATCTCTGTGCCAATAGGTAAGATGTCTTAATATCAGATTTGTTAGTTTTCCTCCCCCAAGTCTTGAACTAACCTAACTCTTACTGAATTAGTAATTCTCCTGTCTAAGCTTGCTTCACTTACCATGTTGTTATAGCAGTTATGTTCCAAGGCATAGGACAAAGCGATAAGGGGCACTTCCCAGGGCTCTAATCTAAAAGGGAATCCAAATGTACCATCAAAAGGCAATTCGAAATTTCCTTCAAAGGGTATGTCACCATTCTTTAAAAGAGATTGTCTTAAAAATCTCAGTGATTTCTTTGGATGAGGTAGGGAGTATTGACTGCAAAAGGGCAGAGGGACCTTTTGTTTTTTTGGCAGCATTTGGTCTTAGTTGAGGCATGCGGGATCTTTTGTTGTGCGAGATCTTCGTTGTGGCGCACGGGCTTCTCTCTAGTTGTGACGTGTGGGTTTTCTCTCTCTAGTTGTGGCGTGTGGGTTTTCTCTCTCTAGTTGTGGCACGCAGGCTCCAGAGTGTGTGGGCTCTGTAGTTTGTGGCACGCGGGCTCTCTCATTGAGGTGTGCAGGCTCAGTAGTTGTGGCGCGCGGGCTTAGTTGCTCCGTGGCATGTGGGAATCTTCGTTCCCCAACCAGGGATTGAACCCGTGTCCCCTGCATTGGAAGGCAGATTCTTTACCACTGGACCACCAGGGAAGTCCCAAGAGGGACTTTTGGAGTGATGGGAATGTTCTCTGGACAGAAGATGGTTATGTGAGTGTATACCTTTGTTAGGACATATCAAACTGTTAAAATGGGCATATTTTATTATTTGTAAGTTATACCGCAATAAAATTAAATTATTTATAAAAAATATTGTCTTCACGTTCTTTACTTATCTCCATATATCTGTTTAGTGATCAAGTTAAGAAGACTTGACTACTTCAAACAAATCAAGATGTTATTATCAGTCAGAAAATGTTTATTGTACTGGTTCTCAATGGGGCCTGCAGATTAGAATCACTTGGGGAACTTTAAAAAAAAAAAAACTGATTTTTTTTTTTTTTGATGTAATTGTAGATTCACATGCAGTTGTAAGAAAGAGTGTAGAGAGTTCCCTTGAACCCTCACCCAGTTATCCCCAGTGGTAATGTATTGCATGACTATAGTACAGTATCACAACCAGCAAACTGACAGTGGGACAATCCATCGACCTTATTCCGATTTCAACTTGGAGAGTTTCTTAAAAACACCAAACTGCAGCCCAGACCAACTGAATCAGTATCTTTGGGAATGGGACCCAGGTGTTGGTATTTTTTAAAAGCTCCTCTCAGGCATGTTGAGTATTTACACTCACTATTCAGCACTGTGAAGATTAATTCGGATGGAAAAATTATGATGTGCAATTAAGCATATTTATTCACACTCATTTTTAAATTTTGAATTAAAAAAGAAAAACTGGACTATACTATTGTTTGAGTAAGGAAATAAACAGCTCCAATATATAGAATTGGATTTTTCTAAATCATCTCATGATGTAGACCTTTAAGGTGTTAATCCTTCAGTTTGAGACCAGCTAGGTAAAGTACCTGTGCTCAGGGAGCAAATAATAAAATAATGGTCCATATTGAGGGCAATAGAGGGTAGAAAGTATGACTTAAAATAAGAATGCAGTTTCTCATTAACAGGAGAATAAACAGTGGTGTTGAACTTTACACTCATAGATTTAGTCTCAAAAAAACCTGAAGCTTTCTATATTCCTTGCCTTCCTCACCTCCCCAAATAAAAAGTGACAGTGATGGACTTGGAAATAGTGAACGAAGAAGAGCTACATTATAAATTATTTTGTTTTTAAGTGATTGACTTATCAACATATTTCTTTAATGTTGGAGATTGCTAAACTTAACTAGAAATAGTTCATTTTCAGAGAAAAATTCAAGACTTGTTCCCCTGTTATCCATGAAGGATACATAGCATGAAATGACATCTGATATCATGAGCAATGTCATTATAACTAATAAAAGCACTAACATTTATTGAGTGTTTTTTATGTGCCAGACAATTTTAAGCACTTTATATGTGTTAAACTATGAAGAAAGTAGTATTATCTCCATTAAAGTATATCAGGATATTCAGATGTAGAAAGAACTTTCTCAGTGATAGTGCTAGCAAGTGGCAGAGCTGGGATTTGAAACCAAGCTGTCTGATCCCAAAGCCTTAGGTCTAACCACTACCTAATACTGTTTCTCATAATACAAGGCAAGTTTTTGCTTAGAACTTTTTGTATTGAATTTCAGCTATAATTTATTAAGATTTGTGAGTCAATGACAATTAGAAAGAAAGTTCCTTAACATGGAAGAGAATTTCTGTTCCAAACTATCAGTTAACAAAACTTGTTGGGAGGATACTAGCAGCATCTCAGTGAAATCAGGAAAAAATGTGTACTTTCACAATTATTATTTAATACCATGAAAGTTCTAGCTGTTGCAATAAAATACCTAGCAGTAAACAACAAGAAATATGAAGGAAAGTAGAAAACTATAAGGCATGTAAACTATTTGATTAAAAAAAGAGAACTGTAGTGTTTTGGGATGTGAATTTTTTGAAACGTATTTAAAAATGTCATTTCTCCCCAAATCAATCTACAGATTTTATTTTATCCCGTCAAACACCAGGGTAATTAATTTTGAGAAATGACAAAATTAATTTGGGAGAATGTCTTAAATTTTTTTTTAAATTATTTTATTTATTTATTTTGGGCTGTGTTGGGTCTTCGCTGCTGCGCACGGGCTTTCTCTAGTTGCAGCGAGCGGGGGCTACTCTTTGTTGTGGTGCGCGGGCTTCTCATTGCAGTGGCTCCTCTTGTTGCGGAGCACAGGCTCTAGGCGCGTGGGCTTCAGTAGTTGTGGCACGCGGGCTCAGCAGTTGTGGCTCGCAGGCTCTAGGGCGCAGGCTCAGCTGTGGCGCATGGGCTTAGTTGCTCCGCGGCATGTGGGATCTTCCCGGACCAGGGCTCGAACCTGTGTCCCCTGCATTGGCAGGCGGATTCTTAACTGCTGCGCCATCAGGGAAGCCCTTAAATTTTTTTGAAAGAGAAAAATGTTTGGTGGCGCTGGGAGGAAGCTCTGGATCTGTTTGATGTTAGAATGCACTTCAAAGCTCTAACAGTTACAGGAGTTCAGGACTGCCATGGGAGTAGAACTGGATTCAGTAGAACAAAAGAAGTTCAAAAACAGTTTCAAGTGCATATGTAAGTATTCAGACAATAAGGGCATCTGACATGGGTGGGAGAAAGGGTGGATTATTCAATAAGTGCACCTCTTTCAAACTGAAAGTTATAACCCAAGTGTGAGTCATGAAATCAGTTTAGTGGATCTTGATAGTTTTAAAAAACAGAAGAGAAAACATTTGCTGTCACATGATAATGAGAAGTATTGTTTTATGGGGCTTCTGTTTTTGTTTTTCTTAGATTCATGTGTATTGGATTATGATGTAAAATGTGTTCCTTAATACGGATCATGGTTTAAAAAGTTTGAAAACCATTGTAATAAATAGTGTGTTGATAAATGGCTAATCATTTAGAGGAAGCCATTCAAGAATGATATAAAATACAGACTAAATAAAAGGCTGCACTAAACTATTTCAGCTAAACAAAGAATAAGAATAGTAGTAATAAGAATCATTTAATAAAGGAGAGTTCAAAGCAAATATGTGAAGCAAAGTATACAGAGCCTTAGCATAAGAGCAAATAATGAAAATACGTTAATATTAAATGTATATATCTCAAACCAAAACCATTAAATAAAAACTGTTAGAAGTTGAAAAGTAAATGATAGAAATACAATCGAAAAATTAAAAAGATTTTTAAACTTACAGATACCATTACTATAGTAAAAATATAAGATATATAAATAAAATTAAATATAAAGGATATTGAATGTTACCTATCCCCAAATATATATATTTTTGATACTTGTAAAAAAAATTCAACCCCATCACTTACTTTGCACAGAGATTTTCTAACTATTATTATGTAAAAAAGAAACTGACTTATTTCCTTCTGTGTTTTTAGAGGACTATTTTAATAAAGGGAAAAATGAGTCTGAGGACAGTACGCTTCGCTTTGAAACTTACCAGTTGATATGGCAGCAGATGAAATCTGAAACTGAGGTGAATACTTTTTTTTAATAGCTTAACATTTCTTTAATATCATAAATCTCATATTCCTTCCCATTTTCCTTTCTACCAATTTATAAGAGTGTTGATGAAATATATGTAATCTTGGTTAAGCGTAATCTGTGTATCCTAAAAAAAAAAACAAACCCTTATGTTTCAAGTATTAAGCATAGCTTCAGGTATTGGAACATATGTTTATAATTATCGCTGCTAATGCACAGGCCCTTTACATATCCTCACAGCTTTCAAATGGTGGCACTCCTTTAATTATCCATTCAGTTACACAAGTAAGAAATCAAGCTATTTGTAAACCACTTCATTCCCTCATCCTCATATTCAGTTACCATGTTCTTTATATTTCAGCCCTGAAAAGTTTCTCCACTGTAGCAGATTTGTAGATGTAGGGCCAACATTTTGAGGGAACTTGTTTTGTTCGACCAACACAGGATTGTGTTTCCTGTTTTTTAATGCCTTTGGAGGGTTACGCACTTTCCAGTTTGTTTCTGCTTCCCACCACTCTCTACTGCTTTACACCTGGTGGCTTTGCTCCTTCATGTATTCCTTGGAACCCTTGAAGCAATTTGGGTTTGTGATTTCTAGTTTAGGAAACCTAAATGGTCATAATAGATTGTCATAGTCTCCTCTTAACTGATGTCCCTGCCTCTGATGTCACACCCTTCTGGTCTGTCATTGGTCCCTATGCCACCATTAGCCACATCCCATCAGGCAGATCCAGGCTACAGGGGTTTTCCAGCCCCACTACCAGTACAGCCCCTCCAGTTCCCTCTAATCTGGTCTTCACAGTACTGCCAGATGAACCCTTCTTAACCTTGATTTAATCATGCCTCTGCTCCAAATCCCTTTAATGGTTCTCCCCATAGTACAAAATCTAAACCCTTTAACATCAAATATATATTTCCTTGGTATAGTCCCTTGAGTATTTGTCCAGCCTCATTCCTGGCCACTTCTCATGTTCTTATTCTTAGCTATATCTGTGGTTCCCCAGGTGTTTTGTGCTTTCTTCCTTGATTGCCTCCTCCACTTCCCATTCCTTCTTAACTTTCTTTTGTCCACCATCACCTCCTGCATCACTTGCTCTAATTCTTTTGCTCAAATATATCACCTGCTCAGCTTAAGGTGCATGATCCTCCTCTTTGTTCCTATATTATCATAGCACTCTGTGCAATGTATTTCAATTTAATTGTAAGTGTTCTAGCTCAATTTTTTCACTTTTTTTAGGGAAGAGACTCTTTCATTTGTAAGGTGGTTAGTAAATGTTTGTTGAATGAATAAATGAGATTCTTTAAGGAGGGAATTCAAAGCACTGTTCACTGGAGATTTAAGGAAAAACAGTTTTTTTTTATTTTATTTATGGCTGTGTTGGGTCTTAGTTCCTGTGTGAGGGCCTTCTCCAGTTGCGGCAAGCGGGAGCCACTCTTCATCGCGGTGCGCGGGCCTCTCACTATCGCGGCGTCTCTTGTTGCGGAGCACAAGCTCCAGACACGCAGGCTCGGTAATTGTGGCTCAACGGGCCTAGTTGTTCTGCGGCATGTGGGATCTTCCCAGGCCGGGGCTCGAACCCGTGTCCCCTGCATTGGCAGGCAGATTCTCAACCACTGCGCCACCAGGGAAGCCCAGGAAAAACAATTTTTAATTTCATCTATCTTATAATTATTTTACATGTGATCTTTGGAATTGAAATCATGACAGTTTTCTTTCCCAAACTTGGAAAGATGTATCAGATTACTGCTAAAAATAATTCATAAAGTTTTGTGGTTTTTTTGTAGCGACTACAAGAGGAATTAAATAAAAACCTGTTTGACAGTCTAATTGAATTTCTGCAGAAGTCTCATTCTGGGTTCCAGAAAAATTCAAGAGACTGGGGCTGTCAGATAAAACTCAGAGAAATTCCAACTGCTGCTCTTGTTCTAGGTACATATGTGTGTGTTTGTTTTTTGTAATAGTGGTTTTGTTGTTGAGAATAGTGGGAATCACCTGTTCTGATAAACTTGTTTTGTCTTTTTCATTTACAGAATTAAACCAATTAAAGTTTGCATACTTCCAAAACCAATAAAAGTTCCTTATACTGACCATACATCTGTAAATTAAAAGAAATTGACCTAGGGTTAGTTAGTACCCTCCTCACTTTTTTGTCAGAAAAATGAAGGGGAAATATAGTTGTGTTACTCTTTCTTCCTTAGTTATTTGAATCTGAGATTTGAATTCAGTAATAAAGAAACTATCAGTATGTTGATAGATACGATTTTTATACTTTATCATATCTTCAATGAAATTACTCTATGACCTTAATTTTATTTCCCTGTGCTTATTTTTTCAATCTTGGATTGTTTTGTAATGCTGTATTAATATTAATGGTGTGAAGGGGGTTTGGATGAACTATATATAAGTTGCTTTCAGATTGCAGATTGTAAACTTTTTAGGTACTTAAGTATCCATCATTAATATCCCATTTTAATCAAACATCTGGATTGCACGATAATGGAAAACATTTCTTTGGAATATTAGCAAATTTTCTTCATTCCTTCTGAAAGGAAAGTTGGATTTATTTGGATTCCAAACATACTCTTCATTGTATTTCCAATTTGTTGTTTATTCAAGGTTTTTATACTAGTGAGCTCTGAGATAAGAAATTAATTCTGTTGTTTAATACTGCCTCTAATACTGTTCATTACCTAAATCTTACTCCTGATATTCAGGGCAATACTTCTCAAACCTTAATTATACCTACAGATAACCTCCAGGGGATCTTAGTAAACACAGATTTTCGTTAATAGGTCTAGGGTGGGGCTGGAAACTGCATTTCTAACAGGCTTCCAGGTAATGCCCATATTGCCAATCCCAGGATCCCTCTGAGTAACAAGACTCCAGGGAATGATTTTTATAATGCTGTGGACCAGCTTTTCAGTGCAGCCTGCCACTTAATTTCAAATCCCTTCCATTTGTGGATGAGAAACTGAGGCCCAGTGATGACTGGCTTGTACTGTTGGGTGCTTTGTTTCTCTCCCGCCAGGTTACAGCAATTGGAAGTAGAGTGGGGGAAACACAGTCAAGAGGGAGGATTGTTGTGAGATAACTGTTTAAATCCCTTCTCTGCCTGCTGTCATAAGGGGAAAAGAAGCTAATGGAAATCATAAGTTTCAAAGTCAGTGGTCTGAGGAGAACATTTTTCCAGTTGAAGACATTGTTGATTATCTTGTTTTCAATAGACAAATCCATTGTTTTAAGGAACATAGTGTTAAATAGCTAATAAAGTCTGTCAGTGAAAGACAAGAGAAGCCAGTGTTTTATTAAACTCCCAAATTTGTTCAGTGATGCAGTATCACATTCCTACACCATAATGCATGCTAAATACCATTTTGATATCTGCACTCAAAGAATACTTATACAGTTACACAGTTATACATTTTCTGTTTTCAAAAAGGTATATATGTCCATTTTAAAATAGCCGGCCTACATTTTTATTTGTCTCCTAGAAAAAAAATTTGCTTACTGGTGGTCTGGATGATTCTGAACCTTTTCTTTTCCTTCCAAGCACTTGAAGTTTTTTTTGTTGTTGAATTTTTGAATTTTATTTTATTTTTTTATACAGCAGGTTCTTATTAGTTATCCATTTTATACATATTAGTGTATATATGTCAATCCCAATCTCCCAATTCATCACACCACCACCCCCTCCCCACCACTTTCTCCCCTTGGTGTCCATATGTTTGTTCTCTACATCTGTGTCTCTTATTTCTGCCCTGCAAACCGGTTCATCTGTCCCATTTTTCTAGGTTCCACATATATGCGTTAAAATACGATATTCCAAGCAGTTGAAGTTTTATAGTAGCAAGTCTCAAGCAGTTTCAAGATGTCTGCCACTGGCACCAAAGCACTTTCTAAGCACCAAAGCACTTTCTAGAAGTCACAGATTGTGACATTAGGTATCAGTGAGTAGAATTTTTTCCAAAGTAGTGGGGAAATTTCCACTCAACTCTGTTACCTGCATGCAGAGCACTAAAACTGGTTTGTGGAAATGAGAACCAGGGATTCAGTAAATACTTAAAGGACTTAAAGTTTTAATTTGTTTTTAGACTCTTCCCCTAGTATACACTTACCTTTTGTATTTACTACTAAGATCATTAATAGAATTGATATTAATGATTGGATTCTCCTCAGTTGTTAAGTCAGGGTCACAGTAAGGCCTTTGTTTTTGAATGATTATTTTAAAGTGCTCTTTATGAATTTGAAATTGCTTTTAAAATGTTTTCAAGGGTCAACTACACATCCCCAGTAGTTTTTTTAAAGAAAAGTTGTGCTAAATACCTTTTCTGATAAGCATAGTGCGTGCCTCTATATGTATCTGTTTTTAATGGAGAGCTCTTCATTTATGCAGTACGTTTTTAGTTTCTATTATTAATCATGTTTTTAAAATATTTTATGAATTCACTTGACATGTTAAATAGCTTTTCTTGTTGTTAAATTATTAATGATAAAAATGATGGTGTAATATTGATTTATTATCCCATAGGTGTGAACGTAACAGATCATGATTTAACATTCAGAAGTCTAACAGAAGTCCTTCAGAATAATGTTACTCCATATGTAGTTTCATTGCAAGCTAAAGATTGTCCAGGTGAAGTATAAATGCTATAACAACCTTGATGAGATGTTACATATCTCTTCCGTCCTTCCGTCTCTCTAGCTTTCTTTATCCTTTTTTATTTGCGGGAGGAGCATGGCACTACATTTTTGGCAGGACGAGGTTTAGTGCCTCCGGCGTAATCTTGACTATTGTAGGACTCTCTGCCGCTTTAGTTTATTCTGGCCCCACCCCTACCAATCAGCTTCACCTCCAGTAATAGTCCAGGCACTCACAAGATGTGTTCCTGAACCCAGTAAAATTTTAATAAGTTGGAAGGTTTGGGACAGGAAGTTGAGAATTGAGGACTGAGGAGCTCTTATTTAGCCCAACAGAGAAGAGACTACATACATAGGCTCATATATACAGCCTCAAATCATCTTATTATCCCACTTTGAAAGGCCACCGTGGTAAAAAACAGTCCATTGCCAGAGTTAATCTTGGGTATCTGGAGCCATTAAATCATAAAGGATGTGGACAGTAATAGAGTAAAATGTGCTTAGATTTGGGCTGATACAAGGGCTTTAAGTGCTTATATTTATGTTCATATTCATAAACAGTTTGGAATTAAGTAAAAGCCCTTAGGGCATCTTTAAAAATGACTATAAGGAAGAGTTGTAATCAGTAGAATAACTTATGTAAATAACACTGTTGATCTCTTCTTAAGGGTCTTAAAAACCTTTTGCTGTCCAGTGTAATTTAAATACATATTATTCCTAATATAATTTATAGTTTTCATGCTTGCACATTTGCTTAGGTAACACTTTTATTACAGACAATAAACATAACTTTGACCTAGTGTTAGTCTGAATTAATGAAATTAAAATATTAGGGAGAGGATACTAATGAACCTCAATAGTTAATATGTTAAATGTTACGTTAGGTTAAGTGTAGAAAAACACATTCTACCCAAATAGTGTAATATATTGATCAAGAAGTTTCAGGGGTTTTAGATGTGTTTTAAGGGGATATGCTTTCTTATGTTTTATGTTCTGCAGATATGAAACATTTTTTGCAAAAGCTGGCCTCACAGTTGATGGACTGCAATGTAGACGTCCAATCCAAAGAGAAAGAAGGTGTTCAGGTCACCCAGAAAAAGATACATTATTCAATGGATTCTCTTTCCACTTGGTATATGAATGTCACACAGGTAAATGTAAACTGACAATTTTTTTTTTTTTTTTTTAGATAATGATTCTGTATTTGTTTATATTGCAAAATGATCACCACAATAAGTCTACTTCACATTGTCTTCATAGTTACAAAAGTTTTTTTTTTTTTTTTTTTTTTTTACAAAATGGCTTAAGGAGTTTAATATGAACATTGTGGAAGGGTATTTTAGGAGATGAAAGTTCATGAGGAGACTGAAAAAAAATATATCTTGATTGGGTTTTGGCCTTTATCTCATAGACATAACAATGGACAGCCTTTGGTGGTTTTAAATGTGGTGATGTTTTTTTTTTTTTTTGCTTTAAACAACAAACATTTATTTCCCACAGTTCTGGAGGCTGGGAAGTCCAAGATCAAGCTGCCAGGAGATTCAGTGCCTGGTGAGGGCACTCCAGCTGATCTGCAGAAAGCTGTCTTCTCCTCGTACCTTTATGTGGCCAAGAGCAGAGAGAGATCATCTCTCTTTTTTTTTTTTTTTTTTTTTTCACACACACTGTATTTTATTTTTACAAGAGATAAATAGACTGACACCAAGCATTGTACATGGATGACCACAACAAAAGCAACAATGATTGCAATTACCAAACATGAAACACACTCATACTATGTCATAATATTGACATTCAGTCCAGTAATCCTCCACTGCAACAGCTCCTTTACTTTGCAGTGAAAATTGATTTGTATATTCTTTGCCTCTGAGTTCTTGTGGGATTTTTTCTTTTTTTAAATTCAACCAGAAAGTCACAAAAATTATACTCATCTTCATCAGTTCACTCAGTCCCATGTAATTAATTTTTTTTTTTCATCTTGATCTTTTGTTAGCACTTTTATGAGCTCATCAGTTTTTCATTAGAGTTCTGAAAATGCTTATTCATTCAGTTCAGCAGTACAGTCAGGTACCAGAAACCTGTACTTGTCAGAGTCTTTTCCATTAATTTCCTGAAGATGAAACCCTTTTATAGGAACATATTTACAAAAGCATCAGAGTACACCCAGAACTGTCTGTAAATGACAAAAGACTTAAAAATGACCACGGTTAAAGATTTGATGAAAGTTCATAATAATGCAGTTGACAAGAAAATTAGTTATTTCTGAGGTATACATTTTAAAGTAATAACTAGGATTATGACTTATAACATTATACCAGAACATATAAGATTTTTAGAAATTTCATGTAATGTCTGAAACATTTATATTAACATATTTCCATACAAATAACCCAATGAAAGTTTAGTATTAGTTGTTTTGTTTGTTTGTTTATACTGCAGGTTCTTATTAGTCATCAATTTTATACACATCAGTGTATACAAGTCAATCCCAATCGCCCAATTCAGCACACCACTATCCCCACCCCACCGCAGTTTTCCCCCCTTGGTGTCCATATGTCTGTTCTCTACATCTGTGTCTCAACTTCTGCCCTGCAAACCGGCTCATCTGTACCCTTTTTCTAGGTTCCACATACATGCGTTAATATACAATATTTGTTTTTCTCTTTCTGACTTACTTCACTCTGTATGACAGTCTCTAGATTCATCCACGTCTCAACAAATGACTCAATTTCGTTCCTTTTTATGGCTGAGTAATATTCCATTGTATATATGTACCACAACTTCTTTATCCATTCGTCTGTTGATGGGCATTTAGGTTGCTTCCATGACCTGGCTATTGTAAATAGTGCTGCAATGAACATTGGGGTGCATGTGTCTTTTTGAATTACAGTTTTCTCTGGGTATATGCCCAGTAGTGGGATTGCTGGGTCATATGGTAATTCTATTTTTAGTTTTTTAAGGAACCTCCATATTGTTCTCCATAGTGGCTGTATCAATTTACATTCCCACCAATAGTGCAAGAGGGTTCCCTTTTCTCCACACCCTCTCCAGCATTTGTTGTTTGTAGATTTTCTGATGATGCCCATTCTAATTGGTGTGAGGTGATACCTCATTGTACTTTTGATTTGCATTTCTCTAATAATTAGTGATGTTGAGCATCTTTTCATGTGCTTCTTGGCCGTCTGTATGTCTTCTTTGGAGAAATGTCTATTTAGGTCTTCTGCCCATTTTTGGATTGGGGTGTTTGTTTCTTTAATATTGAGCTGAATGAGCTGTTTATATATTTTGGAGATTAATCCTTTGTCCGTTGATTCGTTTGCAAATATTTTCTCCCATTCTGAGGGTTGTCTTTTCGTCTTGTTTATGGTTTCCTTTGCTGTGCAAAAGCTTTGAAGTTTCATTAGGTCCCATTTGTTTATTTTTGTTTTTATTTCCATTACTCTAGGAGGTGGATCAAAAAAGATCTTGCTGTGATTTATGTCAAAGAGTGTTCTTCCTATGTTTTCCTCTAAGAGTTTTATAGTGTCCAGTCTTACATTTAGGTCTGTAATCCATTTTGAATTTATTTTTGTGTATGGTGTTAGGGAGTATTCTAATTTCATTCTTTTACATGTAGCTGTCCAGTTTTCCCAGCACCACTTATTGAAGAGACTGTCTTTTCTCCATCGTATATCTTTGCCTCCTTTGTCATAGATTAGTTGACCATAGGTGCGTGGGTTTATCTCTGGGCTTTCTATCTTGTTCCATTGATCTATGTTTCTGTTTTTGTGCCAGTACCATATTGTCTTGATTACTGTAGCTTTGTAGTATAGTCTGAAGTCAGGGAGTCTGATTCCTCCAGCTCCGTTTTTTTCCCTCAAGACTGCTTTGGCTATTCGGGGTCTTTTGTGTCTCCATACAAATTTTAAGATGATTTTTTCTAGCTCCGTAAAAAATGCCATTGGTAATTTGATAGGGATTGCATTGAATCTGTAGATTGCTTTGGGTAGTATAGTCATTTTCACAATGTTGATTCTTCCAATCCAAGAACATGGTATATCTCTCCATCTGTTGGTATCATCTTTAATTTCTTTCATCAGTGTCTTATAGTTTTCTGCATACAGGTCTTTTGTCTCCCTAGGTAGGTTTATTCCTAGGTATTTTATTCTTTTTGTTGCAATGGTAAATGGGAGTGTTTCCATAATTTCTCTTTCAGATTTTTCATCATTAGTGTATAGGAATGCAAGAGATTTCTGTGCATTAATTTTGTATCCTGCAACTTTACCATATTCATTAATTAGCTCTAGCAGTTTTCTGGTGGCAGTTTTAGGATTCTCTATGTATAGTATCATGTCATCTGCAAACAGTGACAGTTTTACTTCTTCTTTTCCAATTTGTATTCCTTTTATTTCTTTTTCTTCTCTGATTGCCGTGGCTAGGACTTCCAGAACTATGTTGAATAATAGTGGTGAGAGTGGACATCCTTGTCTCGTTCCTGATCTTAGAGGAAATGCTTTCAGTTTTTCACCGTTGAGAATGATGTTTGCTGTGGGTTTGTCATATATGGCCTTTATTATGTTGAGGTAGGTTTCCTCTATGCCTACTTTCTGGAGAGTTTTTATCATAAATGGGTGTTGAATTTTGTCAAAAGCTTTTTCTGCATCTATTGAGATGATCATATGGTTTTTATTCTTCAATTTGTTAATATGGTGTATCACATTGATTGATTTGCGTATATTGAAGAATCCTTGCATCCCTGGGATAAATCCCACTTGATCGTGGTGTATGATCCTTTTAATGTGTTGTTGGATTCTGTTTGCTAGTATTTTGTTGAGGATTTTTGCATCTATATTCATCAGTGATATTGGTCTGTAATTTTCTTTTTTTGTAGTGTCTTTGTCTGGTTTTGGTATCAGGGTGATGGTGGCCTCACAGAATGAGTTTGGGAGTGTTCCTTCCTCTGCAATTTTTTGGAAGAGTTTGAGAAGGATAGGTGTTAGCTCTTCTCTAAATGTTTGATAGAATTCACCTGTGAAGCCATCTGGTCCTGGACTTTTGTTTGTTGGAAGATTTTTAATCACAGTTTCAATTTCATTACTTGTGATTGGTCTGTTCATATTTTCTGCTTCTTCCTGGTTCAGTCTTGGAAGGTTATACCTTTCTAAGAATTTGTCCATTTCTTCCAGGTTGTCCATTTTATTGGCATAAAGTTGCTTGTAGTAGTCTCTTAGGATGCTTTGTATTTCTGCGGTGTCTGTTGTAACTTCTCCTTTTTCATTTCTGATTTTATTGATTTGAGTCCTCTCCCTCTTTTTCTTGATGAGTCTGGCTAATGGCTTATCAATTTTGTTTATCTTCTCAAAGAACCAGCTTTTAGTTTTATTGATCTTTGCTATTGTTTTCTTTGTTTCTATTTCATTTATTTCTGCTCTGATCTTTATGATTTCTTTCCTTCTACTAACTTTGGGTTTTGTTTGTTTTTCTTTCTCTAGTTCCTTTAGGTGTAAGGTTAGATTGTTTACTCGAGATTTTTCTTGTTTCTTTAGGTAGGCTTGTATAGCTATAAACTTCCCTCTTAGAACTGCTTTTGCAACATCCCATAGGTTTTGGGTTGTCGTGTTTTCATTGTCATTTGTCTCTAGGTATTTTTTGATTTCCTCTTTGATTTCTTCAGTAATCTCTTGGTTATTTTGTAACGTATTGTTTAGCCTCCATGTGTTTGTGTTTTTTATGCTTTTTCCCCTGTAATTCATTTCTAATCTCATAGCGTTGTGGTCAGAAAAGATGCTTGATATGATTTCAATTTTCTTAAATTTACTGAGGCTTGATTTGTGACCCAAGATGTGATCTATCCTGGAGAATGTTCCATGCGCACTTGAGAAGAAAGTGTAACCTGCTGTTTTTTGCCAGGAAATTGGCATATGATTGAAGAGGTCTGGAATTATAGTAAACATAGTACTGTTTTGTTCTAATAAGGATATGTTTATGCAGCACTAGCTGTTAATTTAATAGAAGCTACTTATTTTTCCTAAGGCTACTAGAATTTAGAAATTTTCTTTTATCAGAATGTAGCCTAATTCCTGGGAGGTGTTTAGGTTCTTAAAAGGCCATTTTATTTGTGGGAGAATGTCATCTAATGACAAAACAGCATCAGGAATTTGTTCTGCTGCAGATTCTATCTCTGTGACAATGTCTTTAATATATTATCTCTTAGGTTCAGTATTTACTTTTGTGCAGTAGAACCATGCTTTCAGTACCCACTGTTGACTTAGTTTGATGAGGAATGGTCATACACACACACACACACACACACACACACACACATATATAATATATATGTAAATCTCCTTTGTTCCATGTTTAGAATTCTTGAGGAATAAATGCTCTGTAAGTAAAGTATGTTTAACAAGCAGATACATAAATAGAAGTCTCATTCTACCATGACAGTCTCTGGTGAAACTAAATAACCTAGATGATTCATGGATAACTGCACCATAAAACCACAGCCTTAGTTTATGATGCTGTGTAGCCAGATAGTATGGGAAAAGTTACTGTGGTGACATTTTCTGCAGAACGTATTTGCTGAAGTCATCATAAGTGAAGTTTATTTTGCTTTATATAGGGATTAAACTGGGTCTAATGCTTACCATAATATCTTAATTTGATCCACAGTTTTAGATTTTTCTAGAAATCAAATACTGCCTGCAATTTAGGTCAGAAATCTTTAAAAGATTGGGATTGGACCAGATGACATTTAAGATGCTTTTCTTCAACTTGAAATTTCATAATAGTAGAGCAGCATGTAGTGTTATTCATTACAGTTTTTAATTAAAAATACTGCTTCTCACTCTAAAGCAAAGCAAAATATAACATTGTACTAACAGAAAATCAATTTTATAGAAAATACTCTCTTCTCCCCATGCTCTTCCTGCCATTTTCTCAGATAGCAGAAAATATAAATATTTCATATGAGTTATAGATTTTACTGAACTTTTTTCTTCTTGGTTATTATTCCCATGTCAGACACAGAAAGATTCTGCTAATAACTGTTGGAATGAATTTCTCTTTATTATGTGGGAGAAATAAAAGAAACAATGTTACTGTGAAATATGATGGACGATATATCAACTTGTGGCATTATAACATTGTTTGGGTAGTAAAGTTTACTTTTAACTTCTTCTTTCCACAATGGCTTAAAAGAAGACCGACCCAAAAATACCAAGAAAAAAGAGGACTCCTTCTAGCCAATGGCAGTCTCCTCCTGTTGTGCTTATCTTAAAGGATATGGAAAGCTTCACCACAAAAGTACTCCAAGACTTTATAATTATCAGCAGGTAGATGGCATATCTTCTGGCTTTTTTTCTCAAAATTCTTCTTATTAAGAAAACATACAACTTTAATCAAAAAGCAACCTTTTGCAGAGAAAATGAGTAGCAGTTTAACCCTCATTTTAATACTAATGGATTGAAACCAGGATGATTTCAAATTCCTTATAAAACTGAATGTTTGAACACTTCCTGTACGATTTTCATTTGCTTTTTGATCCAAAAATGAGAATCAGAAGTTAACCAGTTTTTAATTAGAATGATAAGGCAGTATAAAGTGTAGTTTCTCTCACCAAAGTTGTCTGTTTCTTACTTGCCCACTAGATGGATAAACTACTCCAGGTTGAGATATTTTTGTCATGTCTTATTTTCTGATACCTGTCCACCCTTAGAAGCTCTGAGCTACATATGGCTCTACTGAGCAAGAATGTTTTTTTAAATAACATTATTTTATATGGTATTTCTTTTTATTTATTTATTTATTTATTTATTTATTTATGGCTGCATTGGGTCTTTGTTGCTGCGCACGGGCTTTCTCTAGTTGCGGTGAGCAGGGGCTGCTCTTCGTTGTGGTGCGCGGGCTTCTCATTGCGGTGGCTTCTCTTGTTGCAGAGCACAGGCTCTAGGCGCATGGGCTTCGGTAGTTGTGGCACGCAGGCTCAGTAGTTGTGGCTCACAGGCTCTAGAGCGCAGGCTCAGTAGTTGTGGCGCACGGGTTCAGTTGCTCCGCGGCATGTGGGATCTTCCTGGACCAGGGATCGAACCCGTGTCCTCTGCATTGGCAGGCGGATTCTTAACCACTGCGCCACCAGGGAAGTCCTATATGGTATTTCTAATGAGAAACTACTTTTATGATCTTATTGGATCTTCAAGGCAATCCTGTGAGACTTGGAATTGAAGTAAATAACCCTATTTTTTATAAATTTTATTTATTTATTTATTTATTTTTGGCTGTGTTGGGTCTCCGTTGCAGTGCACGGGCTTCTCATTGCGGTGGCTTCTGTTTTTGCGGAGCACGGGCTCTAGGCGTGCAGGCTTCAGTAGTTGCAGCACGCGGGCTCAGTAGTTGTGGCTCATGGGCTCTAGAGCACAGGCTCGGTAGTTGTGGCTCATGGACTTAGTTGCTCCGCGGCATGTGGGATCTTCCTGGACCAGGGATCGAACCCGTGTCCCCTGCGTTGGCAGGCGGATTCTCGACCAGTGTGCCACCAGGGAAGCCCTAAATAACCCTATTAAAAAACCCCGTGACGTGCTTTTCCCATGGTACATTTTTTACAATATAAATTAATTTGGTTTCTTCTCTATGTTAACTTGCTTAATAGTTACGGCTACATTTGCCTAAAGATGTATTGTGTGATAATCTACTAGTAATAATTCCTACTTTGATAGTCTTTTTTTTCCCCATTTGAAACTAAGATTTCCAGATCCTAAGACTTTTCTTAATGCTAACACTGAACTGATTAACATGCTGAAAAAATGCACAATACAGAATAGTGACAGAAAAGCTGTGCTTTTTTGGAACTCAGACTTGTGACTATTTTTACCATCAAAAGTAAGAAAGAAGAACTTAAACAGTAAGATAGTTCAAATACTTCAGTACTATGAAAGTAGAACTGCATACAGCTAGAATACTGAAAAGCAATAGCTAGTAGGAGGGAACAAGCAAAATTATCAGCTACGATACAGAGGGCTCTGACCTACAATAGCCCTCAGGGATATTGATGTTTTACTCTGTGGAAGTCATTTATGTTCATATTGGTAATGCTAAGAATAAATCATGTTCAATAAGTTTGAGTTAAGACTGTGGGGAAGGAATGTAATATTTTTTTAATGATGTCCATTAAAAATATCTTACCTATTTGTAAGAAAAGTTTTCTAAAGCTTAGCTGTTATGGTGGGGTGACATAGTGTCTGTTAGAAATGTCCATAAATAGAATAAGTTACCTTGAAAATTAGTGCGCTTCATGTTACTGAACTCTTAAAGCATAGTCTAGATGTCTAACTGTGAGGAAGACTGTAGGTAGGGCTCAAACTTTGGGCGAGAGATGAGTAGCATCTAATGCCTCTTCTAACACTTGATTTTGTATAACCTTAGAGGGAAGCACTTGATCTCTCTGGACCACCATGTTCTTATTGCTAAAATGAGAGGATCTATTAATAGATTGATTTCAGAGCTAGAATGTCTGGGAAATAACTATTTCTGTGTTACTGTAACAGAGGAAAATGAGTGACCTAAAAATTCTTATTATTTAGTATGATCTTCCTTAGCAATGTCTTATAAAGTAGGCCTTAAAATAAAGGTGGTCTTATTTTAAACTATGGTGTATTGAAATATATTTGCTAAAGACATTCCACTTTTGCATCTTCCTTTGAAAACTAGTCAGCATCTACATGAATTTCCACTAATACTCATTTTTGGAATCGCCACGTCTCCTATTGTCGTCCATCGGTTGCTTCCTCATGCAGTATCATCTCTATTGTGTATAGAACTATTCCAGTCTTTGTCTTGCAAGGAGCACCTGACTACAGTACTTGATAAGGTAAAAAGAAAAAATTTTACCAGTGAAATAGGATGAAAAGAAAACTGCCATGGACAGTTTATAAATATAAATGTTAGTGATAAATTTCTCAGTATGATATTGTATATATTCCTTCACATATTTTACTATTTTTATTTAATGATTTTCTCATGTATAGTATTGCCTCTTCACTTAAAATATAAGCTTTATGAAAAGAATGATCATATCTTTCTATATCTACCTACCTATTTATCTATCAACCAGTCATTACTCAATAGAAACTTACAGGTTTTTAAAATAAATTTTTACAGAATTTAATGACTTCCTAGTAACAATAACAATGTTTTCACACTTACATTTTATATTAAATGATTTGAAGTTTTTCATGGACTCTTTCCTGTCATGCTGCTCGTGACAAAAAGTAAATACCAACGCTTTCCCAGACCTTACCTCTATGTTTCTATGTAAGTGGAAATACTGTTCTTTAGTATTGACCTTCCGTGAACTGTTGCTAAACTCACCTCCTTGAAGATGTCCTTTGTGCTGCTGTGTAAGGTAAACTAACGACCACCTTCCACTTATTTAGTAACCACTTCTGCATTTTTTTCCCTTAAAGGTGGTAGCCACTGACTTTAGGGAAATTTTTTCCAGCTACAGTACTTAAAGTTGCTAGGTTGTTTCCAAATTCCGTTGGCCTTCTATCACTGTTTCTGTTTGAAAAGCCTAGTATGACTTTTTGTTTTCAGCTGTAAAATCTTCAGTGTAGGCCATTGAAAATTAGCTGAATAATGCAAATTCAGCTATTTAATATTTTTTAAATAGACACCTGTTAATTTGGGGTTTCTCATTTAACAGTACGTAATGTGTTGTTACTCTTCGTTAATGTGCATCAATATGGATGAAAAAGAAATCTAATAACAAGAATTGCCAAAGCCTACGGCTTCTTCAGTGGCTTCTGTTGGGAGAAAAGAGTTTGTATAGATGATATTTTTTAATAGAATTTTTTAAAATTAGGAATTGAATGAAGGATGATGGACATCTGTGATTCTGAAGATATAGTAGGAATAGCTTCTTTTGTTGTTGTTACTGTTGTATAAGTTTATTTAAAATTTTGGTTGATATCTGACCTAAAAAAATCTAGCTACTAGTATAGCTTTCATAGGTACTGTGTTTTGGTATCATTCGTTGCCTCATTATTTATGCTTGATGTTTATGAAGAGGGAAGACTAACCAGGAATATGTCCTGCCTCCCTTTTCTCTTTCAGCTACTTCTTACAACTCAATTTCCGTTTAAACTAAGTGAAAAAGTGTTGCAGGTTCTGACCAACATCTTTTTGTATCATGATTTCTCAATCCAAAACTTTATAAAAGGACTTAAGGTAAGAAGACACTAATGGGTTTGAAAATTCGCAAGCTGATTCTAAATAATTTGCATGTTATTTCAGACTGACTTTTTAGTGTGATAATTGGGCATTTTAAATGGCAAAATCTGAGTAAGTAAGTTCAAGTTATATTATTCTAGATTCTATGATTCCTTTGTTACCTTGCAGCAGAATGTAGAGAATACGTTAATTAGAATATCAAAAATGGAAAAAGACCTCTCCATTCCAGTGATTCTTAACCATTTGGGGGTGAGGAGGAAGGGACCTTTATTTTTGAGAATCTGATGAATGCTAATGGACTTTCTACCTAGGAAATACTATATATATGGGGTCAGCAAACTTTTTCTCTAAAGGGCTAGATATTAAATATTTTTGGCTTTGCATGCTACCTGTGGTCTCTGTTGAATGTCTTGTTATTTTTTTAAAATAACCCTTTATAAAGGTATAAAAATAATTTGTACTTCCTGGGCCATACAAAAATAGGATATGGGCTCTAGTTTGCTGTGCCCTGCACACATGTGTGTGTGTTCATTTATATTTATTCCTATATATTGTGAATGGATTTTCAGTAAAGTTTCATAAATTTCAAGAAGAAAATTCATGAACTTAGCTTCATAACACCTAATCTAAAAAAGGACTCCATTCTCCAGTTGTTTCAAAGTTGATAGTATTTCCTTCTTTCGGCAACTACCTAAAATACCTTAGCAAAGTATAGTCGTGAACACACGCCGGTTGTCAGGTTCGTGAAAACCTATGTAGTAGTAACCTTCAGTACAAAAGTGCAATATGATAATACCTCATGTAGTGCCTTGAAGATTATGAATTATTTCTCATATGTGTTCTTCCTCTACATTAAAAACTATAGTATTTTATTACATAAGAGTATTAGCTCTTATGGCTAAAATGTGTTTTTTTTTCAACTTAGACTTTTTAAAAAGAGTATTTTAAAGCAAGAAAATATTATTTACCTTAGCAATATGTGAAATTAAATGAAATTGAGATGTAACTTTCTAATTTATTTCTCATTCATTTCATTTTACTCATTTTATTTGCTCATGAGTGTTTATCACGGGTCTACTGTAAGTCAAGCACTAAGCTGAGCCCTGGAGATATAGAGGACAAAGAAATCTCTGTCTTCAAATTGCTTATTTAGTGAAGCAGGCAGAAGAGTAGAATGGCAGTTACAGTTCTGAGTAGTCAGTGCTGTTAAAGAAACATGCCCGGGGTTCCATAGGAGAACAGAAGTGTATCCTAAGGAACAGGAGCTAGCTGGGTCAAAATTGGAAAGGCCACAGTAGAGGGAGAGAGCTCTGTTAGAGGGCTACTGCAGTTACCTAGATAAGATACAACAAGGGCGAAACAGGTAGTGATAGTGAGACTAGGGAGAAGGAAACAGATTTGAAGATGAGATAGAATCTTGTTACTCGGTGGATGATAGGGTGTGTAAGAGAGGAGCATCTTACAGACACACAGGTTCTAGCTTGGCAGATAGTTTGGAGGTTGGTACCCTTTATTAAGTGTACATGTTAAAATAAAGAGCCAGTTTGTCAGAAAAGGATAAGTTTCTTTTTATGTATGGTAAATTCAGGGCATGTGGGATATAAAGATTTGGTACCCAGGAGAAAGATCTGGACTAGAAATATTTAGGATTTATCATTAAAAGGTGGTGGTTGAAGCTGTGTAATGAGGATGAAGTCACCTAGAGGAGTGAGGAAGGGACCAAGAGTAGAGCCCTAAGGCAAGCTGACTGTATGAGTGAGCAATAGAAAAGGAGACTAAAAACAATAAGGAAAACCAATAGAAGGGAGAGATCACTGAAGTTAAGGGAAAAGAAAATATAAACTGTAGGCTCAAATACCATTGAGAAAGTCAGTGAAGAAAAGCATATTAACCAGATTACTTAATCTTTCTGTTTCTCAGTTTCCTTATCTGTAAAATGAAGGGATCTGATTAGATGATTTTATAGGTTCTTGATAATTTTTTTATGCTAGGCATTTTACTAAGTATTAACATTGCTTCATTAATATGTATTATTCTCAGTTTTGCACTTGGAGAAACAGAGGCTTAGGTTAAGTAGCTTGGCCAAGGTCACACAGCTAATAATTGGCAGAGTCTTTAGACCCCATTTGTCTAGTTTTCCTAATCATCAGTGGGAAATATGTGTAAGTTTTTACTTCTGTAGAAGGTGCAGTAGGGCATATAATCATTCGGTATATGTTTGAGTCCTTCCCTTATTAGGTGGATGTGTTAACCAACTTATTAATTGACCCAAATATTGGGAACACACTTGGACCAAATAGTTAGGTATTACTGGGTTCTTGTCCTATCTATAGCTCTACTGTAACTCATGTGACTTAGTCCCATTCCTCCTCCCCAGCAAGTCCGTTATTGTGTTTGGTTTTTACTTTTCTCATGTTTAAAAAGTAGTGTTAACATTGGAATAAATATTATCACATTAATATAATTGGAAATATATAAGTAAGAAATAAGATCATGTTGATATGTGCAAAAATACTTTAGCACTTAGCATGAACAGTTGCTTTCAATTTTGTACTTGTTTCTAAGTTAGGCTGGCCCTTTGCCTTATAGCCTTATTTTGGAGGATGGACTATTTTGGACTATTTTGGAGAATTTCCTCTTGCCTTGGATATCTGGTCTTCAGCTCTACAGGTTCAGAAATTCATTATCAGTTTACCCAGGAAGGATCAAGCTCAAATACCTTAAGACTGATATATAAGCTAGCATGTTAATTTATTAATTTGTGATGCGGAATGCTATTTTCCAGGGACAAGGATGTGTTTTGTCCACTATCTAGGGAACTGTCTCTTTGGTACAAGGTATCTGGAAAAACCAAACTGGTCATGAGAAGCTTGCTTAGATTCAGAGCTTTTAACATGTGGATAGTCTTGTAAAATATATCTTACAAGTTATGGTAGGATCTGGAAAATCAATCACCCTTGTACTGCAGAGGCCACAGCATTCTAGACTGGAATACATGTATCTACCAGATACTGTACCATCTTTTCCTCCATGAAATAAAACTGAATTTAAAAAGATACATTTTCTTTGGACGTCCCTCTTTTTTCATATTGTTTTTTATGAGTAGGCAAAATTTCTGCTATTGTAGCATTTTTATTTATTTAGCAGACCAGTTTTTACACTGATTCTAGATTGGTATTTTCTTAAGAGTATTTGAGCATCTGTTAGGCTATTAGGTCACACCGCAGTCACATCCCCACCACATTTACTGTTATTGTAAGTGAGTTGCTCCTGCAGATAGCTAAGTTATTTATATTAGTTTCTTTTAGTTTCTACTTCAGACATTACAATTTTCTGACCTTGTCGACAAAATTGGAGTCTTAAAATATTCAAAGTATATAGCCATTTGTGCATTATTTGCATTGCTATTGTGACATTATTAAATATATTAGTGCCATAAATATTTTTGCTGTTTAAAGAAAACCTTAAAATTGAGCAAACATAGGGCAAAAGAGTTACTGTCAAAATACAGCAAATATATTTAATTTTAACATTTCTTTCAGCTTTCTCTATTAGAACATTTCTATTCCCAGCCCCTCAGTGTTCTGTGCTGTAATCTCCCAGAAGCCAAGAGAAGAATAAATTTTTTATCAGATAATCAATGTGAAAACATCCGACGTCTTCCATCGTTTAGGAGGTAAAAAGAGAAGTACATATTTAACACATCTTATAAAAGAGTTTGGGGCAAAATAAGGGATCTCAGACCCAGTTATTTTTGAAGTGGGTAGAGGGAAAAATAACTTCTTTGTTTAGAGCAAAATAAAACACTTTTGTTTTTAATTGAGACATTTCTTTGTTGGATTTGAACACTTGGCATAAAGAAAAATATTTTTACAAGGGGACATAATTTGCAGGTTCTCCAGAGTTACTTTTTATGAATAACATTTCCTATTTCTGGAGTTTATGGCTTTTGTTTATTATTAGACCCCTAGACTGTGAAATGCAGCTGGTTTAAGGAGTTAAAAATTACCGTAAACCATGACTGTCATCTTGAACTTATGTTTGAGAAGAAATAAAAGAATGTGGCCACCAATCTACGTAGTTCTTTTTTTCCATATACTATTCAAATATTTAGAATTCTAATTTTCTCTTTTTGTGTATGGGATGGTAAAAATTTTAGGTACGTGGAAAAGCAAGCTTCAGAAAAGCAAGTTGCACTGTTGACCAATGAGAGATTTTTGAAGGTAGGAATATGGATATATTTGTTTCAGTGTTATTCTCTTTTTTTTCTTCATGGAAAAGAACACGCACATAAAATTTATTGAGTTAATTTTATTTAAAAAAATTTGTACATCCTAATATGCTTTGCACAATGAAGTAGTGGATCTTGATAATTGTATAGGAATGTGACTATTAAAGGTGACACAAAACTTCAGTTCTAAAAGGAAGACTTTTTTTTTTTTAATCAAGTAATAAAACTGGAACGTGAGGTTTCTCCTGTGGTCTGTTTTGAAAACACTTGCAGATCTCAGCTTTCTTTCCACATAGCAGTTTTGGAATCTGTAGGCGGTCTCATTTTAGTGTTCTTGTAAAGACTGTCATAAATAAAAACACATAGAAGCCATGCAGCTTAGAGACCCACTGCTAAGTGGGTATTGATTTGATTTGAAAAAAATGTCATTACATATTGATAATATAGTGCCAGGAAAGAAGTAATGAGCTTAGAAAATGATGAGTTAGCCATACAACATAGGGAATATCAAAAGAGGGGTTTTTTTTTTTCTTTCTAAAATAAATAATACTTGGACATGATACATAATTCAAAAGGCAAAGTTAACATACAGTGAAAAGACTCCATTCCACCTTTGTTCTCCAACTACCCACTTACCCTCCCTGGATTCAGCCAGTGTTACTAGTTTCTTACGTATTATTCTAGAGATATTCTCCACATATACAAGTAATTATATATATTTTGGGGATTTACTCCTCTGTCTTACAGAAGGTAAGTATATATACTATTCTGTACCTTGTTTTGTTTTGCACTTAATCTTGGAAATCATTTTATATCAGTACTAAAGAGTGGCATTGTATTATTATTTTTTTAGATTACCTTTTTTTGTTTTGGTATAGTTGATATACAATATTGTATAAGTTTCAGGTGTACACCATACAGTGATTCACAATTTTTGAAGGCTATACTCCGTTTATAGCTATTATAAAATATTGGCGGTATTCCCTGTGTTGTACAGTATATCCTTGTAGCTTATTTATTTTATACATAGTAGTTTGTACCTCTTAATCCCCTACCCCTGTCCTGCCCCTACCCCCGTCCTGCCCCTACCCCCTACCCTTACCCTACTGGTAACCGTATCTGTGAGTCTGTTTCTTTTTTGTTATATTCACGAGTTTGTTTTATTTTTTAGATTCTACATGTAAGTGATATCATACAGTATTTGTCTTTGTCAGACATATTTCACTCAGCATAATACCCTCCAAGTCGATCCATGTTGTTGCAAATGGTAAAATTTCATTCTTTCTTATGGCTGAGTAGTATTCCCACTGTATATATATTCACCACATCTTCTTTATCCAGTCATCTGTTGATGGACACTTAGGTGCCAATATATTGGCAATTGTAAATAATGCTGCTATGAACATTGGGTGCATGTATCTTTTCAAATTAGTGTTTTTGGGTTTTTCCGATATATATCCAGGAGTGGAATTGCTGGGTCATGTGGTAGTTCTATTTTTAGTTTTTTGAGACCCCTCCATACTGCTTTCCACAGTGGCTGAACCAATTTACATTCCCACCAACAGTGTACGAGAGGGTTAGCTTTTCTCCACATCCTTGCCAACATTTGTTTTTTGTGTTCTTTTTGATGATAGACATTCTGATAGGTGTGAGGTGGTATCTCATTGTGGTTTTGATTTTCATTTTCTGGATGATTAGCAATGTTGAGCATCTTTGCATGTACCTATTGGCTACCTGCATTTCCTCTTTGGAAAAATGTCTATTCAGTTCTGCCCATTTTTTAAGTTGTTTGTTTTTTGAAGTTGCGTTATGTGAGCTGTTTATATATGCTGGATATTAATCCCTTATCAATAATATAATTTGCAAATATTTACTCCCATTCAGTAAGTTGTCTTTTTATTTTGTTGATGGTTTCCTTTGCTGTGCAAAAGATTTTAAGTTTAATTAGGTCCCATTTGTTTATTTTTGCTTTTGTTTCCTTTGCCTTAGGAGACAGATCCAAACAAATATTGCTGCGAATTGTCAGAGTGTTCTGCCTACGTTTTCTTCTAGGAGTTTTATGGGTTTCAGTCTTACATTTAGGTCTTTAATCCATTTTGAGTTTATTTTTGTATGTGGTGTTATAGAGTGTTCTAATTTTATTCTTTTACATGTAGTTGTAAGAGTGGCATCATATTTTATTGAATGAATTTACCTTCATTTATTTAACAAGTCCCTTACAATTAGAATGCATAATGTCACACTTATTTTCATACTCTTTATAACTTTTTAAGGAAAAAGTTATTAGAAAATTGTAATAAAATTAAGATGAGATTGAAGTTAAGCCCTAGTGCTCTGTGGGTTATACTGATACAAACTATTTTCAAATTTTGAATAAAAGAGTATTAGTTCCTAGTGGGCATGTGTTCTATATAGGTAAATACTAATTTACCTCCTTTTTTTTCTTTTTAATAAATTTATTTATTTTTAGCTGTGTTGGGTCTTCATTGCTGCACGCAACGAATTATGACATACATAATTACAGTGGAGAATGGCTTTTTTTAAACGTTATTTCTGAGGCAGAATCCACACTGAGCCATAATATATAATCACTTCTAGATTGGGTTTAATAATCATTTTAATAATCTCTGTCATCTTTTCAGAGCAGTATAGAAAGTCTTCAAACCCTAATATAGGTTATTTCAGTAGAGAAGAAACTTAAGAACCAGTGGGAAAGGATGTGTGCATGTTTATTGAGTTTTTCAAGATTAGGTAGATTAGCTCTTTGCTGAGTCAGCTAGTTGCCAAGTGCATTTCCTGCTAGAACTTTCTGTCAAGAGTATTTTCAGAAGCCAGGAATAGATTTTTTTTAAATTAATTTATTTTATTTATTTATTTTTGGCTGTGTTGGGTCTTCATTGCTGCGCAGGCTTTCTCTAGTTGTGGTGAGCGGGGGCTACTCTTCGTTGGGTGCACGGGCTTCTCATTGCGGTGGCTTCTCTTGTCATAGAGCACGGGCTCTAGGCACGCGGGCTTCAGTAGTTGTGGCGCGCGGGCTTCAGTAGTTATGGCGCGCGGGCTCTAGAGCGCAGGCTCAGTAGTTGTGGCGCACGGGCTTAGTTGCTCCGTGTCATGTGGGATCTTCTTGGAACAGGGCTGGAACCCGTGTCCCCTGCATTGGCAGGCGGATTCTTAACCACTGTGCCACCAGGGAAGTCCTAAGGAGTAGATTTTTAAAGAGTACCTTTAACCATTGAGATAACAAAGGGAGAGAATGTCTAGGCTGGTCTGTTACAGAAATAGCCTGACATTTAGCTTTGCTTTTCAGTAACTTTTTGTGTATTTTCTAAGCATTAATTTATACTGTGATTGTATTTGTTGCACTTATCAGCCCTGTTTGTTATTATCCTTGCTGTATTCATTTTGGGATCGCATATTTAATCATTTAGAGGCATATTTTCTTGAGACTTACATAGTAAGAAATATGAAGGCGCACAAAGATTTGTACCCTTAACCTGAAAAAGTCATCTGCAGGCTACCTGGTAAATTCAAAAGACAGAAGATATCTCTGAAAAAAATCAATCAGTATGTCTGTTGATTTTTCTGGTTTAGAGCAAAAGTATCTTTGACTATTTTATTCTTATAATGCTTTTCTTTTTCTCTTTTTATAGTTTTGTTTTAAAATACATGATAATTTTATGTGTATTTTTCTACAATAAAAAAAAAATTAAAAAAACTCCATATGATAATCAATAATATGGTACTGCATGACACAGGGGAAGATCCTGATCTTGACCTCAGAAATCTTGCATTTGAACGCTAGCTGCTCATCAGCGATGTGTACTTAAGGAAATCACTTACCCTATTTAAGCCTCAATTTCCTTAGCTCTGAAATTGGATGATAATTTCTTAGTATGATTTCCTCATAGGATTAGTGATAATCAAAGTTTGTTCAGCAAGTGAGAGTGAGTTAAAAACAAATAGAACAATAAAACTTATAAATGTAAATCATATTGTTACTATTTATTTTTCACTGATAAAAATTAAGATCAATATAAATATACTGTTTTATATATTCTATAACATACATACTATATATAATACTCTGTTATACAGTCATATAGATTATATAGTTATATAGACTTACCTACTGTTAGAATTGATCATTTTGTGCCCATTTTCTGCATTCAGATTTCTAAGACGTAGACCTCATAGTGTTATTGAGAGAAATTTATACTCTTTATATCAAGATTGTTTCTGCCCTAAAAGTCTGGTTTGCTTTCTACTCTGATAAACTAAATGAGTGATTCTCAGACCTTAGCATACATCAGAATCACTTGGAGGACTTGTTAAAACAGAGATATCTGGGCTCCATCCCCAGAGTTTCTGATTTTGTAGTCCTGTGCTGGGCCCCAGGAATTTGCATTTCTAGCAAGGTCCCAGATAATGCTGATGCTGCTGGTCTGGAGACCATTCTTTAAGAACCACTGAATTAGACTGACTCCCTAGGAGGAAACGTTATTTATTGTTTCCCTTACCCTGTTTTCTTAAGTGTAGAAGTAAGCTACTAAATTCCAACCTAAACAAATGATTCATCTCAATTATCTTCTGACTGGAATCAAGATGTAAAAAAAAAAAACTTCAACTCCCTTAAAATTATGGACCCTTAGTTTCATAGATACTGCTTTAAAACTGTGTACCAGCTTTGTATTTCGTAAACTTAATGAATTTTTTTAATGTACTTGTAAGTTTAAAAATTTAGCTAACCCAATCATGTACATTTGTAGAAGATTCACTAAGAAGTTCAAACTAAGGTGGGACCTTAGAATCTTTACTCTTTCATCATACAGCTGATGAAAGAGTAAAGATTCTGTGCATTTTCTCATTTCTGAGTAGTCTGTCCTTGAACAGTTGTACAGTGCAGCTGGGTACAATGGCCAGAACGTGTACTCTGATAATCAACAATCAAGTTCTTCTAAGTTTAAGCAGAATAAGCTTGCTCAAGCTCCCATTAATTCAAACTTCTGATAACTCAGTAGCTTTCAAAGCCTGTAATAGAAGTTTAACCAAATAATCTTTAAAGTTCCTTTTGGCTCTAGAATGCTAAGATTGTATTTACTTGTTCATTAAACAGATTAATAATATTTTTTTTCTGACTGCTTAAATCATTTAGATTCCTCATTAACATTTCATTTTAGTGCGTAAGTTTAATTGAAATTAAATTTGGTAAAATATTATGGTAAACAGCTGTAGGTTTTAAGTGAAATAGGAATAGTGACTAGATATATTTTTACCATGTTTTTGCCCCATAGTATTGCTTTAGTAATCAAGCTTTCTTTTTTTTTTAACTTAAATCTTTAATTTATGAAACTATGTTTCATGAGAAATTGAGCTGTCAAAAGTGCCTTAAACAGGACTTTCAAATTCACCATAATTACAGAGATACAATTTTTACTCTTGCTTGTGCCTGAAATTTTGTTTCAAGTCAGGTATTAAGGAGAGCTTTGAAGAAGATTTTGGCGTCATATCACATTTGCGTAACTGTTATCATTATCCTATAATAAAAAAAACCCTAGTTCTTGAAATACTGGAAAGATTTTGTTTTTGGCTGTGCCAGGTCTTAGTTGCAGCATGCGGGATCTTTTAGTTGTGGCATGTGGGATCTAGTTCCCTGACCAGGGGTGAACCTGGGCCCCCTGCATTGGGAGCGTGGAGTCTTAACCACTGGGCCACCAGGGAAGTCCCTGGAAAGATTTTTAATAGTGAAAAATTCTCTTCCTTTCCATGAGCAAATGTTTTGGGTGGGGGGGGAGAATATTAACAGCTTTTCCCAATTAGTGGTTTTTATGCATTGTCCGAATACCATATCTAAGATTAGGCCCATTTTAATCTTGTGCTCTCTACACCGACCACGTTCTATATTACTAGTAGTGATTTGCTGTTCATGTTGGTCCTGTCTTGCCAAGAAATTGCATTATCCTCAGTATATTTAATGAGTGACTAATTCCAAGTACTTCATCTAAGAAAATCAATTTATGTATTTTTATTCAAATCTTACTTAAAACTATGTGGCATGTTCTCAGCCCTTAAAGGGTTAAACTTCATGGTATGTAGAAAACTTAGATTCAGTCTCTTGCAGGTGACAGTTGAAGTTTTATTATTCTGACTTTTAATGTTTCATGCCACTATGCCTATGTGCCCAACTAGATTTTAACTCCATTGAGAATGGGAAGTAATAGAACGTCTTAAAGTTGTAATATATTACTATTACGAAGATAATCTGATTCAGCATGCTGATTTTACAAGTGAGGAACTGCAGCCAAGAGAAAGGAAGTGAAATATCTGAAATCACAGAGCAAGTTAGTGGTAGGGCAAGGACTTCGGGTCACCATTTAGTATGCTTATCATGAGCTTGTTGCAGACCTGCCTTTCACCTTTGCCCATGCCTCTTCTTTCTGTTTCTTTTGGCAGAACCAAAGGGCAGAAGGAAGGGGGAAATCTATTAGAAAGAATAATAAAAGGAAAAGAGAAGGAAAAAAGAAAACCACTGCAAACAAACTACCAAACGTGATCAAACAAGCTAGGCATTATTAGCCTGGTAGTGTGTGAGGAATTGACACTTTAAATCCAAACCCTTCATCACGTGCTTCTGATGTAAATGCCGGGGTAGGAGTATGGAGGACAAAAGCCTGAGACAGATGAGAGGACTGGCACTCACGCCACTCAAGAGCTGGGAGAAAACGGTGGTTTGCTGTTCTCTAGGTAGCTGCCATGTGATCGGGGAAACACTGTCAGCCAAAATTTCTCTCTAATGAGAAAAATAACACTTAGTTCTATCAAGATGATAAATAAGAAAATGCTGTGTTCTTGGACAGCTGATGTGTTTTCATCCAAAAATTCAATATGTTTGTTTTACCAGCTTTTAATGATCTGAAAGGAATAAATTGCAGAAATTTAGTCACTTTTACATACTTTCGTGTAATCTTCTTGAGATCACTCTTCACCCCATGCATACAATTCTAGACATGAAAGTGATAAATACTGTGGAAATAAGAGAAATAAATGCAGAAACTAAGCATCATGGCAAATGTAATTCTACTCAAGTTTTCTTTACCTATATATATATTTAAGTTTTACACAGTCATTGGCTTCTCCAAAAAAAAGTAACTAGATCAGTAATGATAGAGGCCTTGTCATGTAGGTAAACAATACATGAATGATTTTTGAATGAATGACAGAATTGATGTGATTGGAGATGGCTGATTTAAAAGGGTGTATTACACGTTGACTGGCAGCTGACAGCCTGCTATAAATGTGATTTTTTAGGTCCATGGTGGTTTTTGTTTTTAATCTGAGGCAACATTTACAAATTGAGATATTTTACATCACAAATTCAGACTTCTGTCTTCTTTTGAAAAATTATTTAAGTCTGGCCCACACCCAGCAAGACAAAAGCGGTTGCTTTTATTTAGGAGAGAGACTGCGTGTTGGCCTCCATTCATTCATGCACTTCCTCATTCAACAAGTATTTTTTGAGTGACTGCTGTATGCCAGGTATTAATCTAGTACAGGACTGAACAAAACAGTCAAAACCCCCTGCCTTCGTGGAGCTTATCTGTTACCAAGATGAGTAGGTAAAATATCTATGTTAGTGATAATTGCTAAGGTGAAAACAGTGAAAGAAAGGGAATATGGACGGTGTGCATGGGGAGTGGGATTGAAATTTTAAATAAGAGCCTCACCAAGAAGGTGACTTTTTAATAAAGAGGAAGTTGTAGAGCTTGCCATGCAGGAATGTGTAGGAAGAGAGTTCCAAGCAGAGCAACAGTAAGTGGAAAAGACCTGAGGTTGGAGCATGTCTGGAGCGTTTGAGGACGAGCAAGGAGGTTGTTTCTGCTCTGCTTTTTTTTTGTTTTGTTTTGTTTTTTAATTTTTTTAAAATTTATGGCTGTGTTGGGTCTTCGTTTCTGTGCGAGGGCTTTCTCTAGTTGTGGCGAGCGGGGGCCACTCTTCATCGCGGTGCGCGGGCCTCTCACTATCGCGGCCTCTCTTGTTGCGGAGCACAGGCTCCAGACGCGCAGGCTCAGTTGTTGTGGCTCACGGGCCTAGTTGCTCCGCGGCATGTGGGATCTTCCCAGACCAGGGCTCGAACCCGTGTCCCCTGCATTGGCAGGCAGATTCTCAACCACTGTGCCACCAGGGAAGCCCTGCTCTGTTTTTCTTACAGCACACTGTTCCTATATCTGTTTTGAAGATCAGTAGAGACCAAGAGGTCTTCATGTTTCAAGAACAGAAGAAAACATATCTCTTTGGGAAATAATAAATATTTCTAGGCAGTGTATCTCTGTTGAAAAGGACCATCCTAAACACAATTATGAAATAAAACAGTGGCAGCTATGACTAGGGTACAGAAAGGATGCCCGAGGAAAAGTTTAATGCATGGAAAACAGGAGTACTGTTTGAACAGGCTTTGCTTTTGTATGAGCATAGTGTGATGCTGCTGTAATGTGTTTATTAAGTGGGAAATTTTCTCATACATCAAAACCAGACTTAAGTTTATGAAAAAGTGTTCCTAAAGTGCATTAGGATTGTTGCCCTGCATAGATAAAGGCATTTGCAGATAGGTGTCTCAGTAAGACAAAGAACTTAGAGAACAGGTTACGTGAAAAAGTTAAATTAGTCATTTGTGATGTTTTCTGCTGCAGCTGATAAGCACACAGATATAAATAACAGTGGAATCTTTCTTATATGGAGATTAGGTTCTAAAGTCAGCACATAAAGCAAAGATTTGGGATGGTCAAAATTACTCTTGAAAATCTCTTAGAAAGATATCACAGATCTTCTCTCAATTAAGTCCCATGTAGCCGGTTTTATTTCCAATGTTGGAACCAGAACCCCATTTCCTCACATGGAATAGTCTGCCATGTTATAGGAACAAAACCAAACAAAACGTTTTTTAAATGCTAGCATTCCACTCAGCACAGGGATGTGATCCACAGTGGGAAGTGTGAAGAGACCAAGACCGTATCCCTCCTCTCACACTTATTCCAGGGCATATAGTTCCTTGAGCGTGTAACATTGCCCATACCATGTCAGGTATTTCTTTTCTCTCCACATACAAGTAAATTCAGTGAAGATGGCATTCATTTCTACTGTATCACCTAGTTATTTGTATTTACAGTTACTCCACAAAGCAAAAGTAATAGGTAGTGCATGAAGCAGCAAGAAGTATGATTATTATTCAGTAATAGATTCCTTTTTCTCCAGAATATTGCCCCTGTTTAAAAGCTGTTTAATCACACATCAAGGCAAACAGTTAGTGGCTTTATGCAGTCTCTGTCATAGCTTACAGTGAAAATAGAATTAAAGTATACCTTGCCAGTGGTGGTTAAAATACCCTTTGTTATGATAGGAGACCTAGATTTTTGTAATTCCAACTAACTCAGATACTGGTGGGAAAACATTTTGATACTAAAAGCTTTTCTTTCATTTGCCCTATGCTTTCAGGTAATGGTCCATAGATCGCTGACCAAGGAATTGATTTCTGAGTTAGAGTTTAGGAAAATATATCAGATTTGTTGGTTTATATATGTTGGATTTGCTTGAATTTATTCATATCTGAGGTATTTTTTGATTTATTGATATCTGAGGTATTATTTTCTGCATGGTTGACCACTGAAAATAATGGGTATCTGCAAGATATTACTGAAAAAAAAGACAGCTCAGTAGTTAAAGTCCTTTGTTTGACTTCTTCTCATTGGAGAAAAAAATTTGAAGACCATGCCACAGATCATAATCCTCTTAAGAAAATGTTACAGAAATAAGCAGTGACAAAAGTATTTGAGGCCTGAAAAATGCTTGATAGGATGTAGTGTTTTAAAATCATTTCTAAACCATTTCAGAAGGTTCTAGAAAACATAATCACTTCCAACCACCCCCCGCCCCCAAGAAAAACCTTTTGAAACTGATTTGTGAGCTCAGTCATCCCATAGGTTTCTTAAGACACTATATCCCATATCATACTTGTTGGATTCTAAACTATAAAGCTTGTTGGCTTCACATTCCTCTTTTTCACTTTTTTTTCCCCTTAGTTGGTAAAGTGACTAAACCAGTATTGGAGATTCCCAGCAAAAAGCAGGGGTTTACACCTGCAGTATTTCTTCTACAGTCTCTCCTTCTTCCCTTTCAAACACAACTTTACCAGGACTTTAAGAAAAGCATACATACATCTTAAGCGGAACCTCAGCAACCGTTAATTACATTGGTAGTGGGCGCTCTGGTGATCTCCTCACCCTTCTGATGCCAGTGAGGTAGAGGGTAATGGGCATACCTTGCTGTGGTACACACCAGGTGACTAGCATGGGCAGGCATCCAGCGGGCGCTCTTTTGCACACTTGTGTTTTGGGGAGCCAAGTTATTGTGGCAGTGCTGTAGATAGGAGGAAATTAAATTACAATATTAATTTTGGTGTGTGTGAAATATTGCCAGAGTTGACACTAAATACAAAATATCCAGCCTTTATCCTAGATTTTGTGTGCATTAAAAATTCTCAGAATTAAGGTTAATTTGTAATTCTGAATCTTTTCTCATCAGTTTTCTGGAAATTTTATATATATATATATACCCATGAATTAGATTTTAGTATTTTATTCTTTTAATTGCTGGCTTACATATTTGTAATGTATTCTATGATTTTTTTTTTTTAGGAGGAAACACAGTCATTACTAGAAAACCTGCATGTTTACCATACAAATTACTTCCTGGTTTTGAGATGTCTTCATCAGTTCACCTCTTCTCTTCCCAAGTACCCACTGGGTCGACAGGTAACCAGAACTTACTCATTTGGAATCTACGAAGTAGGAATATTAGTGGTTTTTTGCTTTGAGTTTGGTAGCATTCAGGCATCAGAATTTGAAATGGATCCAAATCTTGCAGTGAGTACGCAATCTAAATCCATTCCAGCTGTACACTTTACTCGTTATTGAAACAGTATTTTTTGTCTGATGGCCACAACTAGAAACAGCCACATGAATCCAAGTGGTGTTGCTTTCTCTCCAATGTACATGTGCTAAGGCATTTAAACTTTTTTTCTTTAACATTTCTTTGTCACTTATACTGAGAGAGCTGATCCTCCGCTTTAGTGAAATGGAAAAAGGAATCTGTTTGAGACCATTTAATGGTTAACCTTGCATTACACCCAGAGCTAAAGGGAAGCAGTTTAAGAATTTGCTCCTTGCAAAATTATGCTCTGCTGGCCTTCGTGTCATAGCATAAACCTATGAACCACCTGTCAAGTGAATGCAGTGGAAGAATTCTGTATTCCTAAATCTTTGCATCCTTAACTCAAAGGTTAGAGAACAAATATAAATATGTAAGAATGACTTGTTTATAAGACATTTTCTGCCATTAAACCTTTTTAGTAATCACATCATCATTTTAATAATTTTCTTATTGCAAAGTGACTGGTGATATCAGCCAATCCCAATGTGGTCTCATTTTGCTTTCATGTGAATGGTGTTTTATGTAAATGCCTGATCCATGTGATATATGCCAAGTCTGTTGTCATCTACAGAAAGTGGCTGTTTTTAATAACATTATTTTTTTTGACTTGACCATTTATGATTTTTCCAAACGTAGTGTGCAAACTTAGGAGATCACTTTTGATTCCTCACAAGTGTGCTATTCACTTCCAGATCAGAGAGCTGTACTGCACGTGTTTAGAAAAGAACATACTGGATTCAGAGGAGTATGCATCGGCTTTGCAGCTGCTGAGGTAGTTTGTTTTTTTCCTTTTTTGTCTGCTCTAAGCCTGCCAATAAGTAACACCTGCCTCCAGAACTCTGCCTGCCAAGGAGTTTCATAAGTAGCCATGTTGTAGCTAATATTTGTATATGTCTTGAATTTATGTTTGTAGCTTATAGTGTTTTTAATGTAGCAACCATCCATTTCTTTGCTGGTTTTACCTTGTTTTTGAACTTTTGATTTTTTAAGTAAAATGAGTGTTTATTTAGTGAAATATTGACACTGCACAGGGAGAACTTACGTATGGATCATTTCCATCCAGCCAGCTTGCTGTCATGGTAGGGAAGGTGGTCATGGAAAGCAAACCCACGTGGCCCTGACCTGGTTGGGCGGAGGAGCAGCATCACTGGGTGAAATGCATCCTGTGAAGGAGGCCACGGCTGACGTTGATGAGGAGCAGCTACCAGTGGGCAGTGGCCCTGATGCCTTCTCCCATCCCACCTGAGCTGGCTCTATCCACATTCATTTAATATTGGCTAAGTCATAAATTATTTGTCTAATATTGTATGAATAAATAAGATATCTTGGTGTTATCAGATATCAAAGATCACTTATTATCCGTGACAGATTTACCTTTTAAAGTTATAATTATTTGTTTTCCTTGGCTTTACTTCTTATATGTATGGTGACTTCTTAGTCTTTCATAAAAATAATGACCACTTGGATAGTGAGAAAAGGGAAATCGAGTGGAGTTAAGTTTCTGAACACAGTCTTATAATTTTCTTCAGTGGATATAAATGCTTATATGAAAATATCATAAAGAAGTCTGAGAACTGAATATTTATTAAGTCTTGGCTTCCCCTGGGCCCACAAGAAAAGAACAGATGGGCACAGTAGGAGGAAAATTCACATTAAAAGCACTTTAAGTCCGGAGACTTAATAATACAAATGTTAGTAATCTAGCAGGTGCAGCTTAAGATAGGAAACGAATTTTATGCTATCTGGAAAAATAACTCCTCATGGAAACTAGATTGCCACTGAAAAGCTATGTTTTATTTCATTTTTTTAAATGCCAATAACAGATTTCTATGTATTTATATACTTCAACTGGAATGTTTCTGAGACTTCTTTTGTTTTCTATTCAAGTCAACATACTTATCTCAAACACCCAGTTGATTCTTGCTGGGTTTCCTCTTTAACCTTCGTGATTAGTAATTGCCTTCCTTTTCCAGTTGGGTATTTCCAAATTTGTAGATTTCTTTGTCAGGGAGGGACTTGTTCTTCTCCTTCTGCATCTCCCTGGCACTGGCAATCTTGGGGTTCAAGTCAGGGATCAAGAATGCCAGTTCCAAATTAGGGTAAGGAAATGTGAGCAATAATAGTAATGGTATGCACTGTTGAACAGTAGTAACCAGGGTTTATGAAGGCTTGCTGTGTGCCACGCTGTGTTGGGCACTTGCAGTACATTTTACTGAGTAGTACTGAGTCTAATACTCAGTGCACATTTGTGGCAGACACTGTTAGCCACACTTTACAGCTGAGGAACCTGAAGCATAGATAAGGTTTAAGTGATTTGCCTGAGATCTCATAGTTGTTGATGGAACCAGGATTCTAATCCAGGTCTGACTTCAAAGCTGTTATACTTTCCACTGTTCTTTGCTAAGCTCTAAAATAGGGATGTGGGGATCTGAGTAAAGCAGAAACAATGAACAGAAAGCAAAGTTTCAGTCATTTTGCTAAGCTGAGGTCAACTTAGCTTAGCTGAAACATAGGAATATTAAAAACACTAAGGATCAAATATATAATAGCTGCTACAGCAAGGGCAGGCAAGAGTCTGGGAACTACAAGAGAGAAAGGAATCTGGCAACCTCCAAACTGGAATTCTTCTTTTCCCCTTTGTACAGATTAGATGTGGAGAAAAAGTCAGGGACACTCATCAGTTTAGGCGTTCTAAGTAAGAAACATCTGAATTTAGGAAACCAGACATTCTTGTCATCTGTCGTCAAATAATTGAAGTCATAAGAGAAAATAAGGTTAAAGTGATCACTGAATGTTACTTTGGAAAGAAAAACTAAGGTACTGTTAGAAACATAGTCTAGTAACATTTCTAATTTGAAATTTTTGTTAAGAAGTACTTTAATGGCAATATTTCTCTTGAAAAATCCGTTTTATCTGGAAACTGACGTGTTTAAATAACCATAGATCTACTTGTTGAAATATTTTTTGACCATTAAAAAGTACTTAATTCCTAACATTTGTGTGGAACCACAAAAGACCCTGAAGAACCAAAACAGTTTCGAGGAAGAACACAGGTGGAGGCATCATGCTTCCTGATTTCAGACTACATTACAGAGCTATAGTAATCAAAACAGTATGATACTGGCATGAAAACAGACACATAGATGAATGGAACAGAATAGAGGACCCAGAAGTAAACCCATGTTTACATGGGCAATTAATTTATGACACAGGAGCCAAGAATATACAATGGGGAAAGGACAGTCTTCAATAAATGGTGTTGGGAAAACTGGACCACTATATTCCACCATACATAAAAATCAACTCAAAATGGATTAAAGACTTGAACATAGAGTTGAAATCATAAAACTAGAAGAAAACATAAGTGGTAAGCTCCTTGACATTGGTCTTGGCAGTGGTTTTTTGGCTTTGACACCAAAAGCAAAGGCAAAAAAGCAAAAGTAAACAAGTGGGACTACATCAAACTAAAAAGCTTCTGCACAGTTAAGGAAACCATCAACAAAATGAAAAGGCATCCTACAGAATGGGAGAAAATATTTGTAAATCATATATCTGATGAAGGGTTAATATTTAAATTATATAGAGAACTCACACAACACAATAGAAAAAAAAATCTGATGAAAAAATGAGCAGAGCATATGAATAGACATTTCTCCAAAGAGAACATACAGATGGCCAACAGGTACATGAAAAGGTGCTAAACATCATTAATCATCAAGGAAATGCAAATCAAAACCACAATAAGATATTGCCTGTTAGAATGGCTATCATCAAAAAGACAAGAAATAACAAGTGTTGGACTTCCCTGGTGGCGCAGTAGTTAAGAATCTGCCTGCCAATGCAGGGGACACGGGTTCAAGCCCTGGTCCGGGAAGATCTCACATGCCGCGGAGCAACTAAGCCCGTGCGCCACAGCTACTGAGCCTGCGCTCTATGGTGTGCGAGCCACAGCTACTGAGCCCACGTGCCGCAACTACTGAAGCCCGCATGCCTAGAGCCCAAGCTCCGAAACGAGAAGCTGCTGCAGTGAGAAGCCCGTGCACCACAACGAAGAGAAGCCCTCGCTCGCCACAACTAGAGAAAGCCCGTGCGCAGCAAGGAAGACCCAACAATGAAGACCCAATGCAGCCAAAAATAAATAAATAAATAAATTTATTTAAAACAAACAAACAAAAAAACAAGTGTTGATGAGGGTGTGGAGAAAAGGGAACCCTTGTACCCAGTTGGTCGGAATGTAAATTGGTGCAGCCACTATGGAAGACAGTGTGGAGGTTCCTCAAAAAATTAAAAATAGAGCTACTTTATGACCCGGCAATCCCACTTCTGGGTATTTATCAGAAGGAAACAAAAGCACTAACTCAAAAGGATATCTGTACCCCTATGTTTATTACAACATTGTTTACAATAGCCAAGACATGGAAGCAACCTAAGTGTCCATCAGTGGATGAATGGATAAGGAAGATGTGTGTGTGTGTGTGTGTGTGTGTGTGTGTGTGTGTGTGTATTATTCAGAAATAAAAAGAAGGAAATCCTGCCATAACACCGAACTCATAGATACAGAGGACAGATTGGTGGTTGCCAGAGGTGGGGGGGGGGGGGGTGGGCAAAGTTGGTGGTGGTCAAAAGGTACAGACTTCCAGTTGTAAAATAAAGAAACCCTGGGACTGTAATGTACAGCAGGGTGACTATAGTCAATAACATTGTATCGTGTATTTGAGAGTTGCTAAGAGAGTAGATCTTAAAAGTTCTCATCAAAAGAAAAAAAAATTGTAACTACGTGAGTTGACAGGTGTTAACTAGACTTATTGTGGTGATCATTTCACAAAATATACATATATTGAATTGTATTATATACCAGTAACTAATGTGTTATATGTCAATTATATCTCAATTAAGAAATATTTACAAAGAACTTATAATAATGTTGAAAAATGTCAAGTATTCATGAGTGGAAAAAGACCTATAGAATTTTATATCACAGTTATTTTAAAATGTAGGCAGCAGACACTGATGTGTGGAGAGCATGCATTTTTTTTTTTTTAACTTTTTTTTTTTTGGCTGCGTCAGGTCTTCATTGTGGCATGCGGGCTCTTTCTGTTGCGGCACGCGGGCTTCTCTCTCTAGCTGTGGTGTGCGGGTTTTCTCTCTCTAGTTGTGGTGCGCACGGGTTCCAGGGTACTTGGGCTCTGTAGTTGTGGCGTGTGGGTTCCAGAGCGTGTGGGCTTTGTAGTTTGCCTCACGCAGGCTCTCTAGTTGAGGCACGTGGGCTCAGTAGTTGTGGCGTGTGGGCTCAGTTGCACCGTGGCATGAGAGCATGCATTTATAATATGTCATAATCTGACATGAGTACAATGGTTCTGCATGTTTTCCGTAACCTTTCCTCTCTCAGTCAACTCTTGGAGCATGAAGACCACATTCTTTTACAGGATATGAGTTGGTTAATTTTCACTCAACTGTGTGTCTTTAAATAAGGGTGTATTTAAGTTAAAACACCATTTGGGAACAGAAAGTGGTAAAAATTATGCTAACCGAGCATTGAGCTGGGTGAGTGGCTTTTCCTGGTCAAGTATGAAAGACATTAAGAGGAAGGATTTACCTTTCTATTGGAGAAAATTTCTAGACAGCCACCTAAAAATCCAACACTAGACAAAGAATTTTTAAAATTCGAAAAAACATGCTTCAGTAATAAGGTTTTATAGGTTGACATAAATCATAAAGTCCTCAACTTATAGGCCCATGAGAGCTCAGCTGGACTGAAGCACACTGCCCTCTGCCAGCAGTACCAGTGGAGCGCCACAGCAATGGTTCTTAGATTGGGGGTAATGAAAAGTCTGCCCCTCTTCTTAGGAGAATTTACTGTGCCCCCCACCCCGTCAACTGAAAATCCCTCATCTAGAGTTATCCCATTGTTTTTCCCCAATAAGGAAACCAAAGCCAGAACCGTTGAGTGACTTTTCTGCAGTTGGCAGAGCTGGAATTTAAATCCGAATCTTCAAAGTTCAGTCAGTTTTTCAGCCCTATTCCAATTATTCGAGAGGTAGTATAAAAAGAAATTTATATGGGTTTGTGGCCAGTAGTCCATGATGAGAGCGTACCCAAAATTTTAAAATGAGGCAGCAGAGCAAGCTTCTGTGGCCTCACACCCCCTCCCATCTGGACACAAGTCATCTTGGCACAGTGTGCAGGCATGTACATGAAAGGAGCCACAGTGTCTAGTCTGCTTATCCCAAGTGCAACCTTATGAGCTTGCCATAGAAACACATTTGTAAATTGAAGTTGAGTGATAGCTGAGGGAATTTACTTTAGGCTCTTTAGAAAGAGATTATTCTAATTTCTGAATAAGGCTTTTGAGTTAAACAGTAATATATTAGCAGGTCAGCTCAGCTTTCATTGAGTTAAAAAAACATGACTCAAGTAATAATATTAACATTTGATCACTTTAGCTTAGTTCAAAGAGGCTAGAGATTTAGAGTCTAAATAATGCATTGTTTCCTGACTTTGCAGATCAAATTTTGATGATATTTAAAGATCTTGTTATGAAAAATGACGCAGCTCCACAGTATATGAGGTGCTTCCTAAATAGCAATAATCAGACTTTTGATGATCAAGATTTATCCATGTGGAAGCTATATGAGACTGCACCACTAAAATATGATTTCTTTTAGAACAGAGATTGCTAATCCTGAGTTTGCATCATATCAGGCCCTCCACAATTTTCTGTGTGCTGGTGGTAAAATCAAACAGCTGAATTGTTGAAGCTCATTTTAAAGCAGAAGATGCTGAGTGGCACTGTTTTTGGAGTAATGGTTTTCAGACTTTAGTGTACATAAGAATCAGTTGAGGTATTAAACATGTAGATTTCTACCCTCCCCCCAAAGATTCTGAATCTGAATGCTGGGCACTTGGGTGTGGTGGTCAGCAGGAATCTGCATTTAAGAAGCACTTCACATTTGGACAGGTGGTCCAGGGACCACACTTTGAGAAACGCTGTTGTAGACAATAAAGGGGAATAAAAAAGGAGTACAAAAAATTGAGGGAAAAAAATGAAGCCATCAAAGAAAAAGAAGCTGATGGCTTTAGGCAGTTGATCTCAAATTAGTTCCAAAACTAGACTAAGGTATTCCACTGCTAATAGTGAACAATGGTTTTTATCTCAATAAACAGAAACAAGATCTGCATTTGTATTTTGTTTTTCTTTATTAAAAATTTAGTGCGTACTGCCAATTTTCTGCTAGTAAAATTTAGTGCGTACTGCCACTTTTCTGCTAGGTAGCTAAGAAATATTAATTTAAAAAAATCAGAAATTGCTGATCAAACTGAGTTTGACAACTTTATTTCTTCTGAACTTAGGGTTGTACTTTTGTAGTACATCAACAAAATAGGTATATATTTTATGTTGCTAAAGTTGTCTCTAACCATATGGTAGAGTTAACTTGATTCATTTTGACATACTGAAAAGAGCATGGTGTTCCACAAAGGGCCCCGTGACTTCCAGGTGCTCCCCTACATGAGCCAGTTTGAAAATAGAGAAATTATTCTTCACATTAGGTCATGAAATTATTTTTCAGTGCATGGCCATTGCCTTGTTCATCCATTAAAAAAATGTTTTTTTAATACTTGATACGTGGAGTCACTGACTGAGGACAAAGATGACACAGCGTGGGTCCTTACCCACACTGAATTTTGGCCAAGTGGGAGATTAAGGTGGATAAGTAGACAGGCAGGTAGAATACAGAGTAATAAGTGCTGTGCTGGGTGAGGTCTAGGGCACTAAGGAACTAATAGACTGGACAGTTAACCTCTGTTTGGGAGGTCGAGCAGTTTCTTGGAGGAAGTGGCGTCTAATATGAAATATCAAGGTTAAAAGGAATTATGCATATTTTTGGTTTCTGTTTCACTTGTTAGGATCATATGTGATTACTTTGTGGTATTGTCTTGGAAGAAGACAATCTCTGTGAATGTTTTTTTGTAAGCCTTTTTGTTTTGCTTCTAGTCTTTATTGGTATATTTGCAGGTTTGAGTCTTTGAATATTTTTTGAAGCTGTTTTATACTGGTAGTATCTGTTTAGAACTTGAGAACTCATTATTCGGAAGATGTTTGCATTAGCCATGGATTGGCCAGTTTCTCCTTCTAGCCTGTTCTCAATCAGACGTTTATATAATCAGTACTTAACCAGAAATTGTTGCCTTTCTGCATGATGAAGCAGAACACTCACTACCCTGCAGGATGATTGCTTTTAAATGGTTGCTAAATGATTCTCTTTCTGTCTTAGTTAAGGAAACTTTTTAAAAAAAATAACAACCTATAAAGCTTTCAACACATGAAGTATCACAGTCTGTTTTGAACCATTTACGCAAAAGTGATATAATCATTTAATCAAGTTGGTTAAAGATAAATAGCTTTTTCAGCATTAATGAGACATGTCTTAGATGCGTTTGTTTTTCCTTTCTCTTTAAGGTAGCCCGGTGTGCTGGGTTTCAAACTTTTAGACTTTGATACAGTTTGTTCTCTGTATCTGCAGGTTCTACATCCATGGATTCAACCAACCACAGATTGAAAATATTAAAAAAAAAAAAAAATTCCAAGAAGTTCTAAAAAGCAGAAAAAAAAGCGTGTGAATTTGCTACGCACTGGCAACTATTTACATAGTATTTATATTGTATTTGCAATTATGTGCATAGCATTTACACTGTATTAGATATTATAAGTAATCTAGAGGTGATTTAAAGTATCTGGGAGGATATGCGTAGATTATGTGCAAATATTATGCCATTTAATATAAGGGACTTGAGCATCCTCGGATATTTGTATCTTCAGGGGTCCTGGAACCGATCCTGCATAGATACCGAGGGACAACTGTATTTGCTTTTCAATTTTATTCTATTTCTTTTAAAGTAAATGCTAGATGGAATCCACCAAAATTTGAAAGCATTGTCACACTATCTCCAGTTTCTCTCCTCTCGTTCTCTCTTTAGCTGATTTGGTTTTTCCACTCTAGCAATATACTTTGATCAAGGTCACCGGCGACCCTCATGTTGCTAAATGTTTCTAATGATCAATTCTGTCTTCATTTGCATTAACCTATTATCAGCATCTAACACAGTTCATCACTGCTTCCTTAATGACTACTAGGGCCTAGAGTCTCTTGGTTTTCCTCTTACCTCAGTGCATGCTCCTCCCCCTCAGTCTTCTTTGGTAATTTCTCTTCTCCCTGACATCCTAACATTACAGTGCCCCAGGGCTTAATCAAGAGCCCACACTTTCCTCCTGAGTGCCAGACTCTTATGTCCATCTACCTGTTTACACCTCCACTTGGATATCTGACATACAGCTCATGGTTAACATGTTCAAAATTGAATGCCTGATCCTCCCCTGAAACCTAGAATCTTCCTGCAGTCTCCCTATCCTTCCAGTTGTTCAAAGCCAAAAACTTGGGTTCTGCCTTCAAAATATTTCAAGAACCAAACCTCTTCTTGCCACCTTCCCTTACTGGTACCACCATTGTCCAAGGCACTGTCACTTCTCATCTGGATTATTGCCATCACCTTCTAACTGGCTTCCTTGCTTCCACGTATGCTCCCTTACAGGTTTTTCTCAAAATAGCAGTCAAAATAATCCTTTTAAAATATGTCAGATAATGTCACTCCTTTGCTCAAAACTCCCGTTTTCACTCAGGGTAAAACCACCATCTATACAATGACCATACATGATCTAGCCCTTCATTCCTTCTCTCTGATTTCATTGCCTACCACTCGGTCTCGACTTCCACTTATGTAACCTCAGCCTCCTTGTTTTTTTTGAACAGGCCAGACATACACCCACCGTAGGGCCTTTGCATGCATTGTTTTCTCTCAGGAAAAGCTCTTCTCCTACGTTCTTATATGGCTCTCTTACCTCCTTCACATGTTTGATCAAATGTCATCTTCTCAATGAGGCCTAATAACTATTTTTAAATTGAAACCTACCTGCCCTCAAACCCTCCCCCCTAACTGCTCAATATTTTTCCATGATACCAATTTTTAACATATATATAGTAATATGAGATAGTGTTTGTTATCTCTGTACCACCCCCCAGCCCAGCTAGAATGTCAGTTTCATGAGGACAGGGTTTTTTGATTCACTGAGGTGTATCTTAAATGCCCAGAACCGTGCCTGGTATTAGTAAGTATTCAATAAATGTTTATTGAATGACTGACTGACTGAATGAATGAATGGTTTCTTGACTAAATAATGGTTGAAACCCATTTTGAAAGCCCAGTTTGAAAAACGCTGGTGTGGTGGCTAGACTCAATCCTAATTTTCTTCTTTTTTTTGGCTGCGTTCGGTCTTCGTTGCTGCGCATGGGCTTTCTCTAGTTGAGGCGAGCGAGGGCTACTCTTCCTTGCGGTGCGCGGGCTTCTCATTGCGGTGGCTTCTCTTGTTGTGGAGCACGGGCTCTAGGCGTGCAGACTCCACCAGTTGTGGCACATGGGCTCAGTAGTTGCGGCTCACGGGCTCTAGAGCGCAGGCTCCGCGGCATGTGGGATCTTCCCGGACCAGGGCTCGAACCCGTGTCCTCTGCATTGGCAGGCGGATTCTTAACCACTGTGCCACCAGGAAAGTCCCTCAATCCTTAATTTTCTATTTGGGCTGCTATATGTAACAAACTTTGGGGGGATAAAATTAATTTTTATTTTTTAGTCATTTTTAGTTAATTTTGTTCAATTAGGTCTGGTTTGTCCAAAGTGCTTGCTGGAGTCACTCTAACAGTAATCTAAATGAAAACATAACAGTACTTTTCTGACATTACCCCTTGTGTTATATAACTTTGAAAGCCAGTCATCCACTGTTGGCAGTTTGTACTTTCAGATTTTTTTTTTCAGGCACAAACATATATTAAATCATACTATACAGTGTTCCACAGTTTGCATTTTTTTTGTTTTTTGGATTTGTCTGATTGATTTTTGTCATGGTAGTTATTTGTTTTGCTCCTAATATTCTACCATGGACATTGTGTCTTGAGATGCACTATAAGATCATTGGTAAGAGCACGGGTGCCCAGCCAGACTGGGTTCAAATCCCAGCTTTGCCAACCAGACTCTGGGCAAGTTACTTGAGTCTTCTGTGCCTCTGTTTTCTCATCTCTTAACATGGGAATAATAATAGTATCTCATCATACAGTGTTGTGGAGATCAAATGACGCCTGGTATACATACCTGTGCGTAGAAATATTAGCTGTCATCACTTGTATTACTTCATTATTTATCCCCACTATGTAGTATCCCTTGTTTTGAAAGTGTAACACTTTATTTAATTAGTCCCTTGTTTGATACATGTTTAGGTTGTTTCTAATTCTCTGTTGTTACAAACAGTAATCACCGAGGGTGAGTTTGTGTTTGCACATTAGTATATTTATTTCCACAAAATAAATACATAGACTTTCTGAGTCTAAAATATAAACACTATTGTACACTTGCACCTACAATGTATCAATATTTATTTCCCTGTACTCTTGCTGATGCTGGATGTTATCAGACTTAAATAGTTTTCTTTCTTTCTTCTAGTAGTTCATGATTGATGGACTGGTTCTTTCCCCTCCCCAACATTTTTATTCTTTCTGAAATATATTGAGGTAATGATCTGTTTTTTTCAAACTAGTTATTTCCAATACTCCCCATCTCTTCCCCACTGATTTGAAGTGGTACCTTTGTGTCATGTACCAAATTCTCGTATGTACCTTGATCTCTTTCTAGACTCTTATTTCCTTCTATTGTCCTGTCTATTCCTATACAAAGTACCATCTGATTTTAATCACTGTAGCGTATATCTTTTGATATATTAATAGCCCCACTCACTACATACACTCAAGTATACACACTTTGTTCCTCTGTTTTAGGAACAATTATTTTTCCAGATTAATTTCAGAGTGATTTTTTTGGGGCTTTTAAAAAATGCCCACTGGAATTTTGTTTCAAAAAGTGTTAAATTTTGGATTAATTTGGAGTGAATTTATATCTTTACAGTATTGAGAGTTAGAACTTTAAATGTCTATTCAGGGCTTTCATTTTTTTGCTATGTCTTACACGTTTGTCATAATATTCTATAGTTTTTGTTGCCATTTTGAACATGCTCTTTTTTCCATAGTTTAATGTTAAGATATTGATTACATGTAAATGTAAGGTATTGACGTGTGTGTACATGTACACACACATATGTATTTGCCTTATATGCACCCACCCTTTTACACTCTTTAATACTTCCGTAGCTTTCTTAGACTTCCTAACCTTACCGTTGTATCCTGTGCAAATAATAAATTTCATCTCCTTTTCTGATGTTTGTACCACTTGCTTATTTTTTCTTGTTGTAGAATAGATTCTAGAATGATGCTGAATAATAGTGATGATAGCAGGCATCTGTGTTCTTTGTGTAAATATATATAATTTAATTGAAAAATTTTAATTAATGACTTTATTGGGTTGTTCACATTATTTGCCCTAATCAGCTTTACTTCAAGTCTTGCTTTATATTAAACCTGAGAGTACTTGGGAACGTATATGGTCTTTTGTTACTCTGGAAACAATAAGAACATAGTCTTTGGCTAAGAATAAAAAGAGTAATAACTGTCTGAATCCCTGGAAGTTTATACCTGAGATGAAAGAGCTACCCCTTCCAATCAAATGCCACATTAAACATTATGACTAGTAAAGTTAGATTTCAAAATTATATGACATGATGCCATTTTCTAGTGCATCCTGAAAATGAATAATAGGCTGGGCTTTGCCCTCCTCACTATTCAATTCTGTAAGCTGCAAAGAGATGTGAGGTGTGGCTGCCTGTGGCCTGGGGAGCTGGTCCTCAGGGGGCTGCTCTTGCGGGTTAGACCTCCTCTGGCGTTTCCTCAGCCTCTGCCCTTACAGCAAGCCAGTGCCCGGGATTCCTTGGAGCCTGGAAATGCTGATCTAGGCTGAGTAGGGCTAAAGTTCGGGTATGACAGATTGTTCAACCGTATCTGACTTTGAGTTAACTCTCTTCTCTTAATAGTTTGACTCCATCTGGGCAATAGAAAGCCAGAAATTTTAAATAATCTCAAATGTAATCAAGAATTAAATGTGTTGGCTTGGTTGTCTTTGACCTGTTTGTTAGCTGCCTTTCATTCACAGATAAAGATTACACTTTGGATAATTATTTCATTGTTGTAGAAAGAGAAAGAGAAGATTTTATATTCTTAAAACTAGGGAAGAGTTTACGTTTTGTCCACCCCTGCCAGTTTCTATATTTATTGGTTGTATGAGTGTTTTCTTCGTTTGTTTTTGTTCTGGGTTTTTTTTTTTGGTTTGGGTTTAAATTTTAGTTGAAGTAACCAGCTTAATTTTGAGGTAATCATAGTCTACATAGCTTCATTTTTTTTCTCTAACTTAGTAATAATAGTATTTTCCCCAAATTTTTTACTATGAAAAATGTCAAACATAAGATAGTTTTCTTACAGAATGACCCATATTCTGGGTTTGGCTGATTGTTTTCTTTCATGATTAATGTAAGAACTTTTAATCATTGTACTTTCATCTGTTACTGAATATGATCTTAGGGGAGAGATCCTATAAGTAATGACCCTGAAAACAGGATCTTAATTTTAGAATATCTGTGTTCATTCTCCATATCTAACAAAGATTTCCTCTATGGCCTTGAAGGAATTACACAATCATTCCACCTATGCTATATAGAACAAGCAGAATTGCCTGCTAGTTTTAAAGTTCAGTGGATTTACTGATTGGTGTTAACAAAGCCCATAGAAGATATAAAGCCTAGCTAAAATAATAAAGAAATCACTGATAATACTTTTTTGGTCATTTCAAACAAGGTTTCATTTAGCATGAGTGTTATATCCTCAGCAGACGTTTCTTGTCTCTTATTTACGTTTAGATCTGAAGGAAAGGGAAACTAATCTTAAATGCCTGCTGTGTGGTAAGCACTGTGCTAGAGTCTTCATTCAAATGCATCTTCTTATTGAATTCTTAAGCTTCCATCTGCCTTGTGAAATAGGTGAGTTCCTATTTCCATTTTACAGGCAAGGAAGCCGAAGATCAAAGATGTTTAGTAAAGTGTTCTATATTACAAACATAGTAAGTGCCAGAGCCAGGCCATGAACCCAGATTGTAAACTTTCCAAGTTGAGCTTTATCATGAGAACTCTTCTGAATACTTCTGAATATCACATACATTGAGGAAAGTCTCCCCCCAAAAAGTTGGTAGCTACCAATGAAGCATTTTACACCATCTTCTTCTGACCAGAAACATTTAAAATGTAGACAGTGCTTTTTAAGTATATGAATTTTCCAGTTATATTGCATCTCCTGTCACTGATTCTGTTCTAGGATGTTGGCAAAGGATGAACTGATGGCCATGCTTCAGAAATGTTTCAAGGTTTTTAAGTCCTCTTCTGAAAAGCAACTTGGCAACACAGCAAAGAGAATAGAGGAGTTCCTGGCCCAGTTTCAGAGCCTCGATGGTGAGAATATAATAGCTGGCCAATTCTACTGGCTATGACAGTCATTTAACTATAAAATAACATGGAAAACCCCGCGTTCTGATGTGTTGAGAGATGAAGAGGTAACGTAGTTTGTGATCAGTCAGTATACCAAGCCTCAGAATAGCACAACGTGACAACCACAACTAAGCCAAATGGTTCTCTTCCAGATTTGGTTTAAACAATGAAAACTATCAAATGGGCAGGAAAAAAATTTCTTTCTCCAGATGGACAGTTTTGAGGACTCACCTTAGGGGAGAAAACAAAAAGGGCAGCAAAAAGAAATCAAAAAGACTGGAGAGAGTAGCAGGGCATCATAATTAAGGACTCCTTTTAGATGTTTTTCTTACGCATTTCATCAAGTTCTTTATAGATTTCAAAAACACTGCATAAATTATTTGTAAGCCTGAAAATTAATAGCTGCGAACTGCTTTCACAGCAGTGAGGCTCCTTGGTATGCTGATTACCAAAATATGCATGAGGTTTGCTTTAATCAGGTTTACAAAGCTTGAATCTTTCAGTCCTCAATGAACTGCGGCAGCCTGGCATTCCTCAGTGTTGGAGGGCACAGTTTCCTTTACCTTGCATGACCTGCACAGGATTCGTTATGTTTGCCGAACGCTGGGTGCCTGCTTGTGCACAGGTAGCCTGTTCAGCACTCTGATGCTCCAGGACTTCTTTGGTCTGAGGGGGCTCCGTGGATTGATACTGATGTTTAACTTTTCATGGGCTCTTCCCTTGCTCTGTTTCTAGCACCAACGTATAGTACTCTTTCAGTAAAACAAGCAAAATGACTGTGCACTTCTTAATTTCCCCTATTTAGGGAAATTTTTAATGGGGTCTGGGGAAAAGAGGCAACTTGGTGTATAAGCACACGGATCGAACCATGGCATGGTGAAAACATTGCACTTGGAATGTCCGTATCAATCTTTTCTGTGTTTGGCAAGTGTCCCTTTGTCTTTAAATCCTTTGGATTTAGGAAACTACTTTTGCTGAATCCCTCCCTCTCTCTCCATAGCTGCAGCACTAGGCCCCATGAGTGCTGAGCCAGTGCAAGATGAAAGAGCCAGCCTGCTTGACTGGAGGGGCATGAGCGTGAGGAAGTGCCACCCCATGGTACCAGGGGCTCCTTCCAGATCACGCGCAGGCATTATTGCTCTGCGGTGCATTTGCAGGACAAGTGAGCCGAACCATTTTCAAATCATAAACATTTTAAAGGGCTGGAAATTGGTACCATAGAGATTATTGAGTCCAGCTGCAACAGAAACTAAAGCCCAGGAAGAGGAAGGAGCTTGCCTGAGATCTCGTAGCTAGCTAGGGTAGTACCCAGCCTGGAGCCCACCTCTTTCTTAATCACCAGCTCATTGTTTTTTTCTCACCGATTCACAGTCGCCACCTAATTAGGGTCACTGGGACAGTGAGGGGCCGCCCTTAAGGATATAAACAGGGTAAAAGACTTAGAAGAATATAAGATAGATTAGGTAAATTTCAATCTTTTACAAAATCGGACTCAGGGATTTTTGTAAAATGAAACTGCAGATATTATAATAATTTTAATTAGAGTTCATGTAACATAAGCTAGTGAACAAATCCTGTGATGTGCTAATATTAAATAAAGGAACGCAGCTTTTAGAAATGGGAAGGTTGGTAATTAAGATGATTAACAGTCTGAAGAATAAAGAATTTTGTAAGTTGAAGCAAAACCAGTGTCTTGAATAAATGTACTTTTCTATTTTCAAAAGTGGCACAATATTAATAATAAAGTGAAATTAACCCCACCCTCCCATATTGGACAAGCGTACAGTTTGACTGTATGCTATCTCTAGTTCCTTGACAGTTATTACACATTACAGTTTAGGTTTAAAATTACATTTGGAGGGTTAAGTAGGTCAGAGTGTCATATCAGATTTATTTTTAAGGCTCTGCTACATGTTAATGAAATGGGACAGGGAATTTATTAGATATTTTAACCTTAAATCATATCTTTCTTGAACCAAGATTTATCAATAGCTAAAAAGAAATTTATTCTTCGAGAACAAGGCAGATTCTCTGGCTGCATCTTCCTGTCTTAGGTTTGGCCGAATAAGCCGTGTGAGTGTGAGGTTCCTAAAACCTGCCCTGCACCAGGAAGAGGCTGTTAGAACCTCATGTTCTTTGGAAACACAACTACACCTTTTACCAGATACGGTTTTCTGTTTCCTTTGCTAAAGAACCATGATGCAGTTTGTATTTCAGTAGATTATTTCAAAACTTTTATGCACTACCCACTTCAGACTTAAATAGCATGTCAAATATAGTGAATGGGAAGATCCAGGCCAAGTTTGCCAGGGTGTAGGTTTGTATTGTTTACATCAATCATGGCATAATCAAAGGACCATAATTTAAGTTTGTTTGTTTTTTAAAAGCTATTTATAACAGCACAAAGATTTGGAGATTTTTTTTTCCTGTTGGTTTGAGGGGATTTGTGTGTATTTTGTTTTGTTCTCACTGTTGGTCACATTTTTAAAATTCAGTAGCTGGTTTCTTTGAAGACCTCTCTGCAGCGTAACTTATGTAATATTTATTGACCTTCAGCTTCTGGAAGAAATCATTTATGTGATGGAACCTTGATCCCCTGCCACATTAAAAAAAAAAAAAAAGGATGAAATTTTATTTCCCTTGGAGTAGTAGAAATGTTTGTTCTCTTAAATGGATTTACCCAAGCTGCTGTATGTTGGTTTTGTATTAAAAGCAGAAGCCAAAGAAGAAGAAGAAGATACTTCTGAGTCACAGTCAAAGGGACTTCAGAAGACAGACCTCTATCATCTTCAGAAGGTCAGATCACTTCCTTATCCTTCCAGCCACATCCCTTGATGCTCCCGTGTGCTCTAGATTAGCTCTGCCTGCATGTTTTTGTTTTCATTTTTAAACCACAACTAGGAACAAAGCAGACTTTGTAACTCACTTATAAATTGAACATCCTGTTTATCCCACTGCTATCCTCATTCTCCGTGTAGAAGTCGGTGGAAACTGTTCCGATAGCCTCAGAGGGAAAGAGAATTAACTAGTAATAAGGGAAAATGGGAACCTGGTTGCAAAAAGGAATCTGATGATTTATCTGATGTATTTGTTTGTCAGTTTGATCAAATTGAGAGGTTCAGAAGAGACTCTTTAGTTTTAGATACTTTTCTTGATTTTTTAAAGAAATGCATATTGAGTATAGAGCAGAAATTGAGCCACAGTGTGTCTAGTATAGCCTTTTTCAGATAGTTCTAACTTTAGGATCTTGGTTGTCAAAGTAAAGAACCTTCTGTAAACCATGATACCAAGTTATGATAAACGTAGAATAAAATATCAATCTAAGCAAAACAAAGCATGTGGAATCTATTCTGTTAGCATGACAAAGAGCAAGCGTTTTCTCCTCTTCTTGGAAGTCCTTTTCTCAAATGAATGAATGGGCTGTGGCTCGGGAGCACTCTGCCCTATAACTTAGTAACGACGTAAACTGCCCTTCTCCTCTTTCCCTGAAAAGTCACTTGGTATTTTTTGAAGCAAAGTACCTAGGAGGAGAGATTCTTCCCAGTCCTGAAAAATAAAAGATAAACACAACCCCTTTTGATCTGGTTCTTTCTCTGTACATTCCGTCGTATGGAAAGGGCATCAGCTGCCTCTGCGTGAGCAACAGAGCTGCCCTCTGAGGGGCTTTCTGTCTCAGAATCACCAGAAAAGGTGTGTTCTTCCATCCACAGTCATTACTGGAAATGAAGGAGTTAAGAAGAACAAGTAAGAGGCAGACCAAGTTTGAAGTCCTCAGAGAACAACTTGTGAGCTTCATCGACAGTCTGGTGAGGTGAGTCCGTTGTCGTTCTTCAGCGCTAAAAATCAGGCTATTTGCCCAAATCGCACTGGTGTGACAGCTGTCCGCAGCCAGTCCGGGACACTTCTGGATTAGGCTTTTTGCTCCCCGAGGCCCTCCGTCCAGCGCAGACTTGTAATTTCTATTCCTTTCCCATCCTTATTAAGGTGGCTCAGCAGATGGCTTAGTTCATTCTTTTACTGCCAGTTCGAGAACACAGGTTTAAATTTGATCTAGTTCTTTAGGCCTGGGCGGGGGTGGGGATGGAAACAGAACAGGAAACAGAAAAGTGAGTGTTTTCCCCCTAGTAGCAGAGTGTTTGCATTACACTTAATCCTTGCTCTGTCTTTGCTCAAAGTATGCTGGATCTGAGCCAAACCCAGAAAACAGCCCAGCCCAGCTGTAATACCCTATTTTCTCCTGAGTAAAGGGTTTCTAATTCTGAGGGATACCGGTGCAACTCAGGATCATGGCAGCACAGACGCATGGTGAGCAGGGCACTCAGAGTCAGTCTAGAAGTCCACCAGTCCTACCTGTATTTTAAGGAGATTCCTTTCTTGGGAAACCCAGATCATTCTGATATTTGGATTTCCCAAAAGCCAGCTCTGTGTAGCTCTTTAAAATCACATACCTAACCTGCAGGTGGGACATGCCATATAGGAAAAAAATGAGAGGTCTGAAAAATAAAATGATTTAATAGTTAAACAGGGAAAAAACTGTTCTTTGTCATTGCTTATTCTGTTTTTTAATGGCAGTTGAAACTCAGCAGCAGGCTAGGCACTGACTAGAATCAAGTACTAAAAAAAAAAGCAGCTCAGTTATTGAAGACAAAGAGTGGTTTTCTGATAAATTGCCTGTCCTTCTTGAAAGTGAACAGTTCCATTTTCCAGGACAGTTTTGGGGCAGAGTCATTTTTCCTGGTCGCTGGGGGAGAAATTACTAATGTCAGGACAGAGGTCGAAACGATCAACCAAGTATGACAAGAGGAAGGTTAAAGTGAGAGAAATGGGTCACATAAAAGTGACCTACTGGCTAGAAATGACCTTGGAAAACTCATAGAATTAACCTTGCCCTACTGGGCCTTCCTGTTCTTGTAGTTTCTAGCCCCAAGTTCCTGGTTTTTCCCTTTTACCAAGTTGTGACCATTGTAGTTGCTAAAAATGATTTTACAGTGTAATTTGGCATAATTTATAGGTCAAATGTCATGTTCCTTTCTGCATTCCCACAAATCCCCAATTGTAGGCTCTGAAACCAACCAACCATTCCCCTTTTATGATCTTTGACCTAATATGCCTGACTTTTCACCTTCCTGAGCAGTTATTGAAATAAAGCTGGGTGGGCATGATTGAAATGTGTTGTATTGTGAAATCACAAAAATTTCCATGCCAGGATTTACTATCTTTACCAAGATTGAGTATCCCAGCAGGGAAGAGATTATGACTGTAGCATGTTAGAGCTAAATGGGACCTGAGGAGTCATGTGGCAGCTAAAGCCCAGAGAGAGGCTATGACTTTTGGAAAGTCACATAGTTAGTCCCAGTCTGCTGACATCTTTCAGAAGGCCCGCTCTCTCTCCCCACACTGTCCCCAAAGACCACACCACAGATGTTTGAACAGAGCTTGGAGTTCTGGAGAAAAGAGGTCCTTGAAAGATAACTATAAGCAACCGACTCCAGGAAGTAGAGTTCCCCGTACACCATGAGCAGCTCTTGCTGAAACTACTGAGAAATGAGAATAAGTTGCCACTTTCTAAGTTACCGTTTTCACCAAAATACAAGCTTCAACTTTGTAGCCCTTGTGGATACTAAGTGGTCCTACCAGCTCCCCCAGACCACCGGCTCTTCTGCTTGTGGACTCCGCTCTGAGTCTAAACTGAGCATCATGCAGAGCTCCGGTGCCAGACTCACTGCTGATGTCCGCGCCAGCCTCCAAATTTGGAGTTGGATAAAAATTCTAATATATGATGTTGTTTTGTCAGTATTTTTCAACTAACATAGCCCAGTGGAAACAAAATACAGGCAAGTATTTGGACTCTGGAGGTTCTTTGAGGATATCTAACAAGGCCTTTTACCTTGAGAATTATCTGAATCTCTGAAAATTAAATAAAGATGTTAAAAAGGGAGAGGAGGACAAATATGAGACAAAACTTTTTCTGAAACTGACTCTTACCTGGTTGCCTTGTTAGATTTCCAGTCCTTATTACAGAGCAAGGACTCCAACGTGATCTTTTAATGACCATTATGTATAATGACTGGGGAGAAAACAGCCTGAGGTTGGGATTGGAAAAGTTTATGGTCAGAAATTACAAATGGGTAGCCAGCCATCCAGGGAGGCAGCTGACATCACAGAAACCATTCCTGAGACTACAGCTAAATAGCTTAATCTCGAGTCAGATGTTAGCAGTACTTGAGGTATAGAATGCTGGTTCTTAGGGCCAAGTCAGAATCATAATGCTCTTTGCACATGGGCTTTATTCCAGTGACTCTGAAGAAGGAGCAGCATCTGGAAGCTAAATGAGCAGGGGGCCAGGAGCTCTTGAGGCGGGCAGGACGGAGATGGTGGGGAGGGAGGGACATGGCTCATGCCCTCTCTGCGTCCTCTCTTCCTCAGAGCCAGACCACACGGGTGGAGCAGGTGTGGTGGGATTTTTCTAGGCCCTGGTATCCTCTCCAGGAGGGAAGAAAGCCAGGACACCAGGAAGCAGAGTAATTTCCCCAGTGGCTGGGCTGAGGGAGCTGCTTGGTTCTGCCTGCACCGGTGGGAAAGGGAGCTGATACAAATCTCTCATGTGACCAAAATACTTTAGGCCCAGGACTAACTAAGCCCCAGAAATCTTTATGAAGGCATGTGAGTTAACTGCTTTAATCAAGTTAGTGACTTATTAATCTGTCTTTGGGTTATTGGTGCCAGAGCTTCTCCCTTCCAGTTTGCTACCCTCTAGGCCACCCAGGAACCACGGCTGTCACGGCTCATACCAGCTGATAGGCTCATTATATATTCAGATGAAATTTTTAATGCTTTATTTTTTAAGTTCAGATTTCATTAAAATTGGTTTATTATCTAGCTCATAAATAAGACAGAAGAATCCCAAGTTACAGTGGTATTTTTTTAATAATTGAAATTTTAATGATAAATGATTTCCTTGTTTTTAATACTCTGAAGCTAAAATTTAGCCTTTTCTGCCTATAAAGTAAGGAGGAAGTCTAACACATAAAAAACTTTATCTATATTACTTCTATGAGAGATATTTCTGTGATCAAAAAAGAATTTCCTGAACTCTTAATTCCAGGTCTGAGGCCTGTGTCTAACACTGCCAGGAGTTGAATGTTTGCTATGATAAGGAATATGGATACCTCTGTTTCCTAAGTAATTTAAGAAAGTATTCATTTATACTTTAAGAAATTCTACCTTAAATATTTTGAGCAAAGTGGGAAGCAGGCACATAGCACAGGGAGATCGGCTCGGTGCTTTGTGTCCACCTAGAGGGGTGGGATAGGGAGGGTGGGAGGGAGACGCAAGAAGGAGGAGATATGGGGACATATGTATACATATAGCTGATTCACTTTGTATTAAAGCAGAAACTAACACACAATTGTAAAACAATTATACTCCAATAAAGACGTTTAAAAAAAAAAGATTTTGAGCAGAAATGTAATTTATATACATTTGTTCCTAGAAATTTAAATCAGAACTAAAATATAGTTTCTTGTACACCAGAGAGTCAAAGTTTTAAACAATATTACATGGAGAAGTAGAATTCGGAGTGCAGCTGCACTGGATTTGATATTTGGTTGGTTTTGGCTATTGTTGATTTTGCTTTTTCGGTAAGTTGCTCAGCCCTCTACAGAGGACTGACAAAAGTGGTTTATTGAAAATAGACCTGTGCTTATCTAAAAGCTGATACCTGACTTTGGTGGTTTCAGAGAATACCTCCTGCTTCCAGAGACACAGCCTCTGCATGAGGTGCTGTACTTCAGTGCTGCCCACACCCTTCGCCAGCACCTGAACGCTGCCCCGCGGATCGCCCTCCATACCGCACTCAACAACCCATATTATTACCTCAAGGTAAGAAGCAGTCATTTCTCTGACAATTTAGTTCAGACTCCAGGCTTTATGTATCACAAAAATATTGTAAATTTGCAGTTCTAATGAACAGGGAACTGGCAGCTCAGGGTTGCACCTCTTTCAGATATTTTTAAAAATTCTTTAGATTTTTAGAGGGCTTTTTCTAAGCCAATGAACTAACACTGCCAACTTTTGATCATGCGTAATTGTCTTCTCCTTCATGTGATAAAACCAGATCATAGGCACTAAGACTTGAGAATAATGCTACTACTCTTGAAAATAAAGGAAAGGTTTCTTACAGACATAACAGCAGATAACAGGTCAAACCATATGGCCCAGTGAAATTACTTAAAAGATCCAAATGATTGTTTCTGATGCAAAAAAAAAAAGGAATTTCATCTTGGATTTTAAACCAAAGAAAGATCTGCTCTGAGATTATCTCCAGAGCTGAATATAGGGGACAGCCAGCAATATGCCAGGGATAAAACTGCTAAACTCCAGACACATTTGCCAGTTCCAAGTTGTTCTTTAAACGGAGAGTTCAAGACAGTTCAGAATTTTTAAAACTAACTTTCTTATGACCAGGTAACGTGATCATTTTAAACAGCTCAGTAAGCTATATTTCAGTTATATACAAAGTAATTTCTTGATAATTTGCTAAGTTAATATTAAATTGTTAATTTGTTAATAAGTTATCAACTCAGTTAAACACCTAGAAATCTTGCAACAGAGGATACTTAAGAAGTGACTCCATAAAACCTATGAAGAGAGTTCCGATGTATTGGTTTCCTGTCCAAAATGGCACACAAACACGCTAAGCCTTACAAGAGAATACTGAGTAGGAAGATGTAAATCAGTGATTTTTCAATGATGGTGGTAGTGGGGTACTTGAATAATTTCATATTTAAGGCACAAAATATCAATTATTTTTATTATATAAACCACAAATTAAAACTCTTTACATAATCTTTTTGGCTAGTAGTAAGTCACAGAAGAGAACTGGTGCGATTTCAGCAGTTTTGGGAAGGATATAATTCCCATGTGTATGTTTGAGAGAGATTTTGTTTCTTAATAAGAACCATCATTTTCACATAGGTTGAAAAAACACTGATGGTTTTGTAGAGGTTAGGATCTGCAGTGTTGACAGTAGTCTTCTTTGAGAGATAACTTATATCCCTGGTAGTGGTGTGTTCGTATTTATTAATACAGTATAGTAATTGCTAGAATTCATGTAATTACAAATGTTGGAAGTGGCATTTTATTGAAAATCCACAAAATTCCATAAACTTTTATGGAAACCAGAAATGCATTAAAGTCTCAATAATGAATAATGTATGATTAAAATGAAAAAAATTAATAATTTATGATGAAAATGAAGAATATGCTTGTCTTCTGATCCTGGCTGTATTCATCTAGTGATTAGGAGCTAGAGGGATTTTGACCAAGACCTCATCCTAAACAACCAGCTAACTATTGGAGAGTAGGTGCAACTCACAAAATAAAGGAAACCAAAGACTCCACTTATTGGCTTACTAAATTCAGGTTAGCAGGTTAATTAATGTCTGATTTTGTTCCTCATCATTTCTGAAAGGTAGTTATCTTAGTTTACTGTTATTTTTAGAATGAAGCACTGAGAAGTGAAGAAGGTTGTATTCCAAATGTCGCCCCAGACATCTGCATAGCATATAAACTGCACCTGGAGTGCAGCAGGCTAATCAACCTTGTGGACTGGTCGGAGGTAGGTCAGGGGGAAAGAGCAAGCTGTCTATGTGTCTAACCATCCATGACAACTTTCCTGGAATGTTTTTATACTTTTGGTACTTTGAAACTCACCTCTTATTTTTTCAATGCCCTGTCTTTGGTTTGGAAAGCATTATAAATCACCTGGCAAGTTTCTCCAGAAAAGCAGCTAACTGCTCAACAGTCCCACACAAACCCCTGCACTCTGACCCCACACCTTCAACCGAGCCAATTCTGCATCCATGCCAGGTCAAAATAAGTACATTTTAGTATGTTTAGCAAAAGCTAAACAGTTTAGGTCAGTTCCGTTATTCCACAGAATAAAGAAGTACATTATTAACTAGCATTTCCCTTATTGCATAAAAGAAAAGAAAATATTGGAATAACTACACAAAAGTTAACTCTGTTAAAGGCCCTATTTGACAAATGTCACCATTTAAAAATATGCATAATTGGCTGCTTCCAAGAAAAATAGGCATTTTCCTGGGAGATGGAGGTTAGAGTAGAGGATACAGGGCATCCTTTGCTTTTCAACTTTGAATAGTTTTGCTTCCTGTTTTTCTCTGCACATTTCTTAGTTCTCTGAAATATAAGATTATTCAGAAACCATTCCATTATCTTTTGATTTTGTTTTCTTATGCAGAGCGCGCAATACTTTATTTTTAATAGCTCTTTATTGGAGTGTAATTGCTTCACAATACTGTGTTAGTTTCTGTTGTACAACAAAGTGAATCAGCCATATGCATGCATACATACGTCCCCATATCCCCTCCCTCTTGCGTCTCCCTCCCACCCTCCCTATCCCACCCCTCTAGGTGGTCACAGAGCACAGAGCAGATCTCCCTGTGCTATGCGGCTGCTTCCCACTAGCTATCTATTTTACATTTGGTAGCGTATATATGTCCATGCCACTCTCTCACTTCGTCCCAGCTTACCCTTCCCCCTCCCCGTGTCCTCAAGTCTCTTCTCTACGTCTGTGTCTTTATTCCTGTCCTGCCGCTAGGTTCTTCAGAACCATTGTTTTTTTTTAGATTCCATATATATCTGTTAGCATATGGTATTTGTTTTCCTCTTTCTGACTTCACTCTGTATGACAGACTCTAGGTCCACCCACCTCACTACAAATAACTCAATTTCGTTTCTTTTTATGGCTGAGTAATATTCCATTGTATATATATGCCACATCTTCTTTATCCATTCATCTGTCAATGGACACTTAGGTTGCTTCCATGTCCTGGCTATTGTAAATAGTGCTGCAATGAACATTGTGGTACGTGACTCTTTTTGAATTATGGTTTTCTCAGGGTATATGCCCAGTATTGGGATTGCTGGGTCGTATGGTAGTTCTATTTTTAGTTTTCTAAGGAACCTCCATACTGTTCTCCATAGTGGCTGTATCAATTTACATTCCCACCAACAGTGCAAGGGGGTTCCCTTTTCTCCACACCCTCTCCAGCATTTATTGTTTGTAGATTTTTTGATGATGGCCATTCTGACTGGTGTGAGATGATATCTCATTGTAGTTTTGATTTGCATTTCTCTAATAATTAGTGATGTTGAGCATCTTTTCATGTGCCTCTTGGCCATCTGTATGTCTTCTTTGGTGAAATGTCTATTTAGGTCTTCCACCCATTTTTTAATTGGATTGTTTGTTTTTTTGATATTGAGCTCCATGAGCTGTTTGTATATTTTGGAGATTAATCCTTTGTCTGTTGTTTCATTTGCAAATATTTTCTCCCATTCTGAGGGTTGTCTTTTTGTCTTGTTTATGGTTTCCTTTGCTGTGCAAAAGCTTTTAAGTTTCATTAGGTCCCATTTGTTTATTTTTGTTTTTATTTCCATTACTCTAGGAGGTGGGTCAAAAAAGACCCTGCTGTGGTTTATGTCAAAGAGTGTTTTTCCTATATTTTCCTCTAAGAGTTTTATAGTGTCTGGTCTTACATTTAGGTCTTTAATCCATTTGGAGTTTATTTTTGTGTATGGTGTTAGAGAGTTCTAATTTCATTCTTTTACATGTAGCTGTCCAGTTTTCCTAGCACCACTTATTGAAGAGGCTGTCTTCAGCCTCTTGTATGTTCTTGCCTCCTTTGTCGTAAATTAGGTGACCATATGTGTGTGGGTTTACCTCTGGGCTTTCTATCCTGTACCATTGATCTATATTTCTGTTTTTGTGTACTTATTTATAGTGATCATCAATGTAGTTTTGAGACTCTGAAATTTGGTATAATTTTTAAAAATGTGTCAACTACCAGCAGCAGCAGTGCTTGACCTGGCTTAAATACAGAGCCATCAAGTGCAATAAAAGATGTTTGGCAGTGGCAGAGATTTTTATCTTCTTTTGTCCTATCTCTCAAAAGGCCTTTGCAACAGTTGTGACAGCTGCTGAAAAAATGGATGCAAATTCTGTAACCTCAGAAGAAAGGAATGAAATTATCCAGTATCCTTTAAAATCAATTCTACAGTGTCCAAGTAAGCATACAGAATAGTTTATAGTTTCTCCAGATCTACATTAGAGATTTAACCATACCATCCCAGAATAACTCGTTTCTAAATACTTATTCCGAATTTAAAATGGCCCAATAATCTAAACTATTTGGTCTAAAACTTATATAAAGGTCATATTCCAAAATTCACCAAAAATGGTCATTATTGAATTCTCTATTTTTCTAAGGTTATTAATATACTTTAAGAAGTTGGCAGGGAAGCAGTTTTCATACTCTGTGAAAAATGAGAACCGGACAAGTGTTACACACTTTTCCATTCGTGTCTTATTGACAGTAGAGTCTAATTACATTTAATGTTTTCCAGTTAGGGTTTTAGTTTAATTTAGTAGTATGTATTCAGTTTACTAAATAATGTTTTAACATTGAGATTTTAACCCCTTTTTGTCAGAAGTACATGGTGAATTTCCTTAGCTATAGCCTCCAGTGCTCGGTTTATTAGAGCTGTTTCTGAACTAGAACTTTTAGGATTTATAAAGCCTACCAAACAGAAGACTGACCATGTGGCAAGGCTAACATGGGGAGGCTGCTAGAAAGCAAATGAGTGAAGCCAGAAAGATAGCATTTAGCTTAAGAGAAAAAGGAGACCAATCATATTTACACACTGGTAGAGGAAGATTGCTTGGGAAGAAGAATAATGTGTAATCCCTGTGTGATGTTTAAACAGAAAAGTAGACTGTTAATCCCTATCAGGAATGTATCAAAGCACCTTTGGAGTACTTTAGAATCCAACAAGTAACATGCTAACATTGCAAGTAGAACCTCTCTCAGAGTATCACTGCAATTTTCAGTCATTAAGAAATTATGAATAAATTGTTCTTGAACATACATAATGTATAAATGTAATAAATTCCTTTGTCTAGGAGTATCTATTAATATGCATTTGATTTAATAGTACTTATTCCTGCTCCCCCAGTTTCTTGCACTGGCATTCCTCACTTTAGTAAATTATGTAATAAGATGAACATTCTAGAGGTTTCTCCTAGTGACTACAGAGGTTCTAAAACTGCCTCTGCTGCCCCATTTCCTTTAGTCTTACAACTTAAAAAAGTCCCAAGTTGTTTGGCTTTATGTTTAAAGGCAGTAAATATTCTACTTAAGGATGACCCGTTATGGAGTCTTAGAGCCTCTAAGGCCTTTACAAATCACATCAACCTTTTAAGACTCAGATGAAATGACATCTGAATCTCTTCCATGACAAGAACTCATCAAGACAATGAAACAAAGAGACCTCAAGTTCATTATTTAATATTCTATTTCCAAGAGAATTCTGGGATGTGTCTTTAAGTATACTCACTAACATACCAAAATTACCATGCAAATATGACCAGGAGAAAAAAAGTCCAAATTCAGTGAAGACTGTTTTAGTTGCAAACCTTAGAACTGTGTACTTGCGGGTCTTTTTGTGTGTGTGTGCTTCGAGGACAAATTTAATGTATAACTGTTTTAAAATTTAATATAAACAAACTTAATATATAACTTAAACTTCATTAATTCTGGAGTGTAAAGGAGGTATTATGAGTATAAAGGGCATCTTAGCCCTCTGGCAACAGGGTGGGCCGAGATGACATTAATGGATAAATGCTCCCTTCCCCACTTCCCGCTCCAAAAACTAAAAGTGCTAGATGAAATATACTCCAAAACAAATCGTCAGAATGTTGCCAGGGTTAAAAAGAAAGGTAAATCCCAAGGTACCAGAAATAATTGCAAGCCAGAGCAGAAAGTGTCTAGCCCTACAAAGCTTTGAGACAATTACCAGAGTAGCATTAGTTCAGATAGATTAAAAGTCTTATTGTCTTCATCTAAAAGATGCCAGGATTTCTTATTCAGCAGAATTTTTAAAAATGTACATATGAAAAAAAAAATGTACATATGCACAAAGGGCTGTCAACTTGGAAAGTAAGGAATTTATGATATGTAAACACAAACACCACCACCAATAAGGAAGAAACTGGACAAATAAGAGGCTTTTGACACCTTGGAATCCATGTGTTGAAGGCAGAGCCTCTGTCATCTAGGGGTCCCTGAATGAGGGCATGGAGCAGAGCCTCTGCCAATGCTCATGATCAGAGCAGAGAATAGATTTCTACTGTGTGAAGTTTTCCACGATTTATCTTAACAGCAGCTAGGTCACTATATTTTCTCAGTATTCTCTAGCCATTCCCCTCCAATCAGAGGTGCCCTCGATCATGTGTTTCATTTTTGACTATGGTTGGTAAAATCTAGGGAAAGAATGTGTGAATGATTTTAAGGATTTTCCACCTATTGTCTAAGTGAGGCAATCAGCAATACTCCATGTCTGATTAACGTGAAGACACCATCAGTATCTACAATGCAATTTCCTCAGCTTTCAAATGGTGCAGATGAGCGTCAGATAAAATTGTGTTTAGAAACCATTCCTTTTGACAAAATGCTTACACTGTAAGGTACAGAGGAACTGGCCTCACAAAGACCCAGCAGATTTACGTCAGTCTGAGGCACTTGAGGGCTCTGAGCCCTGCTTCCTTTTTCTTTTGCTAGGCACTTAGTTGAATTCAGCCTATCTAAATGCATGTCAGGCACTGAACCACTTTGATTTTTCTTACTATCTACTTAAAGATTAGGTAAGAGAGTAGCAGGATGGAAACTGTTTTGTAAATATTCAGAAAGCTGTAAAATTGAAACATGAAGCTCATTTGTGGTAGCCATTAATGGAGCACAAATCCCTCAAGCCAGCCTATAGTGTCAGCTTAACTATGTCCATTCCTTAATACTGTAAAACCTTACAAATGGGATATTCTGATGCGCTCAATCTTGCATTTAATGAAATACTAATCTGAAAAGTTTGAAAATTTCAAACTGTTGAAGTAGTTTGAAATTTTTTCACAAAATATTTATTGAGCGCGTACCATGTGCCAGGCACTGTTGCGGGCACTTGTGATACTTCAGTGAGCACAGATCTTTGCCCTCATTGCATTCTAGCAAAGGGAGTACAATGATTAATTATATAGTATATTACAGAAAAAAACAAAACAAAAAAAAACAAACAGCAAAAAGAAGCAGGACGTCATGCTGCAATTTTAAACAGTGGTCAGAACAGGCCTGAGATGATGTTTGAACAAAAAGATTTAGCCATGAAGTTTTATGGAAGAAGTGCATCGTACACAGAGAACAGCAATAACAGAGGTCCTAAGGGCAGTACACAAGCTGCACTGGAGGAACAGCAAAGGTGGCCAGTGTGGGACACGCAGTGAGCAAGAGGGAAACTCAAAACTGAGTGAGGTGGGGTGGAGGGCAGGTAAGTTACGGCCCTGTAGACTACTGTAAAGTCCTTAACGTCTATAGGTGGGAAGCCATCTAAGTAAAAGACTTAGACCTTTAAGGGATCACTGACTGCTATGAGAATAGACTGGAATAGGTGAGGAGACGCAAATAAGGCAAAACAAAGACCAACTTGGAGGTCACTGAAATCATCCAAGCAAGACACAAATGTCTTCAACGAGAGTAATAGTAGATGGTGAGATTTTAGATGGATCCAAGATCGGATGAAGGATGTGAGGAATTCAGGGCTGTTTTTTGGCTGAGAAACTTCTGAATGGAGATGCCATTAGCTGAGGAGAAGTTTAAGAGGCAAAAACAAGGAGTTTGGTTTTGGACGGAAGTCTTCAGACCTCTTATTAGATATCCAAGTGGAAAGGTCACACAGGGAGGCGAATATAACCATCTTTAGGATTAGATGAGATTCCCAAAGTGAGTATGAGCAGAGGGGGCAAGGAGCCCAAGGTCAAACTCTGGTTATGTTTTAAAGTTCAGAGAAAGGAAGACGGGGCCAGCAGCCAGTAATGGGAGGAGAATCAGGCAAGTGTGGTTAGTACCTTGCAAGCCAACTGAACAAAGTGTTTTAAGGTCAAATGTTGATTAGATTTAGCAATGTGGAATATATTGGTGACTGAGTGGTTGAATAGTGAAGACTAAGCCTGGTAGCCATCACCTACCAGATGACCTAACAAGTGTCTAAACTTATCACTAGTCCATACTTATCACACAAAGCCATACTTTGTGTGATACACTGCAGAGATCATAGCATCATCTTATACAAAAGGTTTAACCTGAAACTAATAAATGCTTTAGACCTAACTTCCAGTTTACAGTAAGTGCAAAGGGATAGAAAAGTTTAAATTAATGACATTAATTAATTAATGACAAAGAAACATTCAACAAAACAGGCCTAGTTGTTCCAGAAAGTCAGAATCTTGATTGAATCCTGCTTTAGCGAGAAAGCTGCAAAAGACATTTTGAGGACAAATGGGAAAATCTGAATATGGACTAGATGTTAAATTAGGGAAGCATTACTTTAAGTGGGATAATGTTATTGAAGTTATGTAGGAGAACCCTCTTGTTCTTAGATGCATCATGTATACGTTGTTTGAAGCAGTTAAAAATATACATATAAAGCAAATAATGGCAAAATAATTGTTCCCTTTAAGTGGATCGTTGGACCAATCTTTCAGCTTTTATGTTTTGATTTTTTTCCTAATAAAAAAATTTGGTGACAAAAGGAGGGGGGGAGGAGAAGATTGGAAATTTAGAAAATTCTTGAGTTCTGCTTTAAAGGTTATAGAACAGAAAAATAGGTAATAGCTAGAGAGGGATTATAAGATCAAAAGACTTAATAGCATGTTTATTATGCTTATGGGAATGATCTAGTACAGAGAAAGGAAATGGAGGCAGGAGAGGACTGCTGGCCCTGTCTTTGAATGAGCTAATGCTCCTTACCTAGGGCAGAGGCAGGAGCAGAGAATTGCTGGAGCCCTACCAATGAGTAGACAAGGACGGGCTCATTAGGTGCTTGAGCAGGATATTCACTTATTAACACCGATTACTGTATAATTGTGAAGTAAGGGAGTAAAGAGAACCCTAACAAGGCAAATATTGTATAGTCATTTCCAACCCTAGCTGCTTGGATCAGCGGGGGAGCATATTTAAACAGATTCCAAGTCTTCCCTCCCCACTTCTTTAGTCTTCTAAAGCAGTCTCTGTGGGTAGAACCTGGGAAAGCACCCCAGTTAATACTGCTCATGCAATCAGTGTCTCATTTGGAAACCATTTTCTGTAGGGATATAAGGTCTTGCCATAGGCCAAAGATAGCTTTGATATTTTTAAACCTAGAATCTTTATTTTTTTCAGATTGCCTGTGCCTGTTTTTCCTAATACAAAGAACTATACCTGGTGATGTGCCTTGTTAATAGTGACTTACTGAACACATTACAGTAACCTGAGTACAGCACCACACCAGCACTGCCTTTTACTGTAAAAGAATAAGATGACTGTTAGCACACTAAATTCTGTAGATACTTACTTACTAGAAGCATTTTCAGGGCTCTTTGGGAACTCAAAGTGCGGCTGGTGATTTGCACTAATCACCACCTACTGGGTCCATCTAAATCTTGGATTAACTAAGTCCAAGAAGTTGCCCGCATTTTTTATTTTCTGAAATCACCTCACACACTACTTAAAATCAGTAAGCAGCCTATGAGCTAGGACTTCCTGCTAAGGTGGACAGCAGAAACTTGGCTGTGGAGGAAATTTTGTTCTTGATCAAAGCTGAATCTAGAATTAAAACATATTACTTGTGGCTCCATTCAGATTGCCAGCACTGATTTCCTTTTAGCATATCTTGCCCTCAAAATATAAAAACCAGCTCTTTTATAAATTTAAATCTACATAAAAATTCACACATGCTTATTATATAAAAGAATGTTCGTCATTTTGGGGTGAGAAGGGATAAAGCATGTTTACAGTTGCTCTGCCCCCCTCCTCCACGTCTTAACTTACTGCTTGCATTCTAAAATGCTGTCCCACTATACCAGCGGTTCTCGGCTGGGGACTGTTTTCTTCCCCCACCCCGGACATGTCAGTATCTGGAGGCACATTTTTTGGTTGTCACAACTGGGGGAGGGTGCTATTGGCATCTAGTGGTTGAGGCCAGAAATGCTGCTGAACCTCCTACAACACACAAGATAAGTCTCCCCACAACGAAGAATCAATCTGGCCCAAATTGTCAGCAATGCTGAGGCTGAGAATGAGTCCATTAAAACCAGGTAGAATTATCCACCCTACTTAAGGTCACCCTGCACTATACCAGTGTTTCTCAGGCACTTAATGGGCATATGAATTACCTGGGGATCTTGTGAAAGCCCTATACCACTTTTTGGCCTTGTTTTAAAGAAAGAATTGGTGAAATATAATCACTAAAGTTAAAAAGAGGAAAAATTCTTTTTGCGTCTTCCACTAATTAGGTCAATTATATTTATGTCCCAGTATATTTATGACTTACTTAATTAGTAGAAACATGTTAATAGAATTTAACAAAAGAATTCACTGAAGTATTTTTGCTCACTTCATTATAGGAAAGCTGTGTTTGGAAAGCATGTATGGAAAGGGAATTAGATATGTTGAATCATGCTTTCATATAATGTCCTTTAAAAAAGGTAAAAATTCTTGGGCTTCCCTGGTGGCGCAGTGGTTGAGAGTCTGCCTGCCAATGCAGGGGACACGGGTTCGAGCCCTGGTCTGGGAAGATCCCACATGCCACGGAGCAACTAGGCCCGTGAGCCACAACTACTGAGCCTGCGCGTCTGGAGCCTGTGCTCCGCAACAAGAGAGGCCGCGATAGTGAGAGGCCCGCGCACCACGATGAAGAGGGGCCCCCCCGCTTGCCGCAACTAGAGAAAGCCCTCGCACAGAAACGAAGACCCAACACAGCCGTAAATAAATAAATAAATAAAAATTAAAAGAAAAAAAAGGTTTAAAAAAAAAAAAAAAGGTAAAAATTCTACAGTTGTTAAAACTGACCTATTATTTAACCTGTCATGCAGTCAGAAGAGAAACAATTTGGAGTCAGAACTCAGTTTGTGAAAATAGCACTCAAATCTTAGATTATTTGGTATGTGAAAAGACTGATTTTGAAATCTTATCAATTAACTTCACTGATCCCTGGACAATGCTTACGTTTAAAACACTGGCTTTATTCAAATACTACCCATCTGTACATTAAAAACAAGCAGATTAGAAGTAAATGTTTTATTCTTCCAACTAAATTCCAGTACTACAAGGGCAGTAAAACAATGATACACTGGGAAAAAAATGCAGCCATAAACATTTGTTAAAAAGACTGATAGAATAAATAAAAACTACCAAAAAAGGGTGGGGGGGAATCATATAAACCCATTCTGAAACCCCAAGAAGTCCTGGAGTACAGAAATGCCCTCCTCCTCCACTATTTCACAGGAAGCACTGAAGGCTATTTGCTTAATAATGTCCTGGGATTACACTCTACATTATTAATAACTGGTTACAGCTTGGTTGTAGTGCACAATTAAAATCACACTAACTTCATCTGAATTGTCATTCTACAGTTTTATTTACACAACCAGTGAAGGGCATGTTCTTAGAATACCAGCTTTAATCCTTTCCAAACATTAATATAAGAAGCCAAATTGTAATGATACAGCAAATGAGGCCACTGGCATTAATACAGGTAGCAAAGGTCCACATCCGGGTGGTACTGACATCAAGGAAATTTCCAAAACCGGTTGCTGCCTAGGAGTGGTTGCCACTGATGAAAGCTTGAAACAACCTGTATTCACAGGGGGTGTTGGCATTGCTGCATGTCGTAACTGGGACCTCTTGCAACAACTCAACAAGGAACAAGGCAGCCCACAAATGCAGAAAACATGATTCATGAAACATCTAAGGGGAGAAAAAAGGAAAATTAGTGCTAAGTTCAGGTCAAAATTTAAACACATGCCAAATCTTCATCCCTAATATATTTGCCCCTAGGTATTTAAGTAACCAAAAGTAAGCCTTAGTAAAGTTTTGCTGCCTATTTCTCTCCAAACTTTTTCTCCATGATTTTCTGTTAAATTCTCTTCTTGGGTATGAAGATAATTATAATAAACTATAATTATAACAAATGTCTTCTCCGTAAAAGACTGTCTTGTTTTTGGTTTAAAGATGAAATACTTACAACTAGCAGGCTGTTCTCCATATCGTCGCATTATTTGATCATGCGTGAACTTCACAAATGCATCATATTGTTCTATAAATAAAGATAAACATCAATTACATGATTTGCAAAAATGCCCTCTTCTCTAATATATTAGAGCTACACAAGCTGTAAAGTCCAATATATATAGTGAGACAATTCTAAGCTGGCACTTAATCAGACACAAAACCTCAGTAATAATAGCTTATCAAATGGAAAGAGCATGGAGCTTAGTCAGGAAACCTACATTTGTTCAAATCACACAACCTCATGTATAGGCTGGGTGGGGCTTATTTCTTAGCCTATTAAATTTAAAGGGCTTGAAATAAAAAGATATCTTTCTCCTCTGAAAGTTATTATAAGTGGTCTGTGAATGGCAACTTACTGCAATGAGGGGAAACAGGACAACAAAAGCGTAGCAAAATATATGATACATCCATACATCCAAAATATATGGTACATCCACCTGTAACCTAATCAGGTGCCACAGAAAAAGATGTTACATAACTAAGCAAATTCTCTTACCTATATTAGCACCTTGATTGATTTAACTCCTTAATCAAGAAGTTTACAGTATCAATATCCAGTAAAAATCTGTGGCTTAAAAATCTGGGGGGAAATTCTGATTAAGTTACCATACATAATATATTTACTACACTTAAATTACCAAATTTTATGGGAAAAAAATATTTTTTGGGATAATTTAAAGAAGACCGCAGCAGCTTGATACTCTAAAATTAGGTACACAGTGCCAGTTAGATTACTTCAAGTGTCCAGAACTGATGGCAAAATTATCATGAAAGATACAAAGTCAAAAAAACCCACAACCAAATTGAGCTAAGTAAACAGCCAAAGCACAGGGTATATACCAAAAGAAAAATCTAGTTCCCTAATACTGCTGCTGATCTACATGGCTAACATACTACTTCTTAAGGTCACTAAGGAGGACCGTGAGCTATAGGTAAGTTCATTTCCTTTCTTGAATTGAAATTCTCTGGTTCTTAGAAAATACCCTGTACCAGTGTATAGAAAGGGTAATTTAACTGATGTGAAGTGTATATGGGAAAGAATGCATTTCTTAGGATGAGTTTCTGGGAGACTCTAAAACTCATCTCATACCTGCAAGTTTTGTGTTCAATATTTCTTCATACTCTTCTCGAACTTTCTCTTCACGCTCTTTCAATAAACGTTCACAGATCATCCCAACCTGCCGTAGAGTGAATAAGGGCTGTTCTTTTTTTAATGGTGAGGAGGTTGCTGATGGAGTCCCTATGTACAACATGAACAACAACAAAAACCGCACCAGATTTAGAGCCGTCACAGAAAGCATCATCTAACTGAGGAGGTTTCACTTGGATGTTTTCAATGCTCATATATCAATAAAAGCATTTTTCTATCAGTTTTTAGCACAGCATCTCCCTAGTCTTAAAACAGGTTTAATCCTATCAGCTTATGGCTTTGGAAGAACACAGCAAGATGTATGCCATCAAATATAAGGGGAAAAAAGTGTGAAGATGAGTGGAGACAATGTGACAAGATACAAAACTTAATTTTTTGTTTTTAAATTAATGATATTAGCTAGAAGAGACTTTATAAAAAGAAATACTGAGAATATATCCCTAATACTCAACATTAAATTTCACGGTTCAGCATCCTTGAATATTATTAATGTAGCAGCCACTTAGATAGATTTCTTCAGAATGCATTCCTCTTAAAAGTATTACTTAAGGCACTTTGATTTTCCAAAAACATTCCTCTTTTCTTGAAAAGAACATCTGAAATTAATCTTTGCGAACTCAGGATTATGATAGTCATCCACGGTAACACTGCTGCAAGTATTCTAGACACATACAAATACACACATTTGCTATCAATTGTTTGTCCTGTTTATCTGCCCCAATTCCTCTTTTCACTTGCTCCTTATAACTTGGGACCAGTATGTCCAAAAAGAAAAAAATGTTTGTTTGTGCTGTGTCTACCAACAAGCTGTTAACAGAATACCAGAATCCTTGTATTCTGGTATATAAGAATAAACTATACCAGCTTCAGTCCACAGCTACTAAAAAGTAAGGCTCTATCTTTATTTACTTTCAAATTCGCAGCTTTGTTAGTTGAGACCGCCAGTTCACTGATCTTGTAAGAAGTAAAGTGATGAATTATGATGGGCTTGGTTCCCGCTGAGGGTAGAGTCTTGTCTTACCCTCACCTCCCCTTACCAAGTTTCACCCACTTATACCTGGCCCACCAAATTGGCAGGAATACCGCAGAATTTAGTTCTGAACAATTTCATGTTTCCTTATCTAATTTTATTTGACTGTTTTATAGCCTGTGAATGTTTGTTTTGTTATTCTGCCTGGTTTTCCTATCCCTGCTGGGAGGGAAGGAAAGGCAAGGCAAGCAGGCAACTACTGTCACACAAAAAACTATTTTTGCTGAGAACTTTACTAAAGTAAGAACCATTTTTGATGGCTCTTCTTTAGTAAGAAGTTTTACTTTCCCTTCACTTCAAATAGCCCTGAGTTTTACATCTTAAATTTTAAAAAGTGTATTTGCAAACTATTCTCTCCAACAAGAGGCAGGGAAAAAACCGATATAGGATCAAAATTATCAACCTTTAGGGACCACCCTAAAACACAAGTATGTGAGGGTATATGTTCAAGGACATTTTTGTAAATACTGTAATAGCAGAAATTCTGAGTCTATCATTATTAAATAATTATGGGAAATCCATAAAATGGCATCGTATTCAGCCATGGCAAGGTACATCTATACCTAATAGAGAAACATGTGGCTATATCTTTTTTTTTTTTTTTTTAAATGGAGGCTACAAATCATAGCATTTATGGGGAAGTCCACTTAGGAGATATTATATACAGGTGGTTGCCTTTGAGTCATGAGAATCCAGGTGGCTATTACTTACTTTTGTACCATATTTTTAAGAGATCATGAATAATTCGTATGTTTTTTTTTTAATCAAGGGGAGAAATAGGAGCTTGATGACCGAAGGCAACTTGTATTACTTTTTCCCATAATAAGTGAAAGGAAATGTTACTTAGTAAGTCTGTTATTACCTGGTGAAGCTGGTCCGCTGAGGAGAAATGCCTGTGGCTGTGCATCAGAAGTACAACATGGATCTGTCTGTTGGAAACTAGTTTCTAAATGTCTTCTCTTCTGCATGCGCTTATACTCTTGTTTTATGTTGTACAGAATTTGTTCTAAAAGAAAAAAGTCAAAATTTGGCAAGATATAAACTTTCAAGTTAAAAAAAATAGGTTGGGTTCTACCAAAAATATTCTCTTCAAATAATATCTAGAAAACTTATGTTCTGGGAGGAATTAGTTTCAGCATAATGGGGACACTCATTCAGAAATAGCACATACACACCACCTGGAATCCAGCTATTCTACAATACCATTCTTTCTCAGCACTGACTAGTAAAAAATAAGTTTTTCATTCAACGTAAAGATAAGGGAGTCTGTGAACTGAAACACGTATTTAACTCAGATTCTGAAGAGTACCAAACTCAAAGGTCATTTATTCACCACACACATAACTATTAAACTAACAGGTTTTTCTAAGACCATAAATAATTAGAAGCAGGGAGGACTATGTAAATACAGTCACACACCAGTGAGAAGTGACAGTAGCAGGTCAGCAAAATGACAGAGTAGATGTGAACTAAAAAATCATCATACATTAAATGGCCATAGCCATTAATATTAAGCTCAACAGAATTGATCAATATTACAGCATTAGCAGCGAAGTACTGTTCTGAATCTTTGGGGTAAAAACCCATGTAAAGTGATTGGTACGTAACAGATACTCAATTAAGAACCACTACACCACAGGTGCCATTATCTTCAACCAAACCAGGAATAAAAAAGTATAAGGAACATATCCTTTAGGCCAGTATGATACATTTTAGAAGATTTCTAATTCAAAATAGTTATCATTTAGCCTCTCCAGAAAATCCCTCCCTGAGGTTTCCACTCCCCTCCAAACAGACTTTCTCACCACCACCATAGTTCCTAAATTAATAGGTTATCCACATGAAAACTACATCCCAAGAAGTTTATTAATCCCAATCCAAAACAGAAATAACAGGCAATAAAATGTTTCATAAATATAATGGAATATAATTTTAATTCTACAATGATGCAATTTCAAAATGAACTGAAACTCAATTGAAGGCTAAAAATTTATGTAAGATGAAAACAATCGTTTTTAAAAAATTAAATACTAGAGGTTTTTTTTTTTTTTTTTTTTTAGGTATATACTTCTCATCTCTCTTTTCACTTTATTTCCCAGTAAGGACTTTTAGGGCTTTTGAGAGATAAGACTGAGGGGACATCAATCAGTCCCGTAAGCATTTAGATTCTGCCAGTTTCATTATGGTATTGATAATTAGAAATCAATTAAAAAATAAAAACAAGCTGCAAAAGATATATCCAGTGAAGATTCCATTTATGTAAATGTTGTATGTAAACAAATGTTTTACATACACATGAATGTGAACTCACACACTGGAATAACTAACCTCAGGATGGCTGTGTGAATGTATTTAATATTTTTCAGAATGTTAACATTTGTTTATATTAAACATGGTCATGTTCACTCCTTTTCCATTTATGTGAAATTGTTTATAATTTAAAAACAAAGTTACCAGTGTGAAATAAAATGGCTGTCTATTGAACAGTTAAGCACCTTGATAGAAATAGGCTTCCTAAGATTCACAGGTGACCAATAAAACTAGTGCAACATTCTATACCAACCAGGTCAGGCACACATATCCTCATTTTTCTTAAATAACAACTCTTTCAGTAGCGATATTCTAAAAGGTTTCTAAAGTAATGATGTTTCGATCTCATAGCAAGCTTCACTCATTTATCATTTTATGTTCAAAGCTACCATCATCCTGATCAAAAGTGTCATTCAAAGCATCCTAAAGTTTATTCACAACCAAAGACTTCAAATATATTAGCACAAAGTAACTTAATCTTAACCTCTTTTGTGTGACTTATTCTTTGATCACCACACAGATTATTCTTCCTTTTGCTTCACAAAATCAAAGTACAACTAAGATGTACCAAAAGAATAGTTGTAACAGACTCAATTTGTTCATCTGAAAGTCTCAAACAAGATCTAGCCTAGGATTAACATAACGTAGCTTCATAAAATCGCCATACCATCTAATATTTAATAAGAGACATCATTACAAGCACAGGAACTGTAAGGCATAACTTACAAATGAATTCACCAATTTAAATGTAGTTTGATGAGTTCTGACAAGTGCATACATAGTCCTGGAACCACAACCACAATAATGAACTTTATCACCCCCCAAAAGTTCTCTCATATTCCTATTCACCACCTTTACCAACACCACTGCTACTTATCCGCTGTCATTATAGTTTTGTCTTTTCTAAAAGAGTGTAGATTTTTGCCTTCTTTCACTTAGCAAAATGCTTTTGAGATTCATACATGATGTTGCATCAAACCGTAATTCCTTTTTATTAATTAGTATTCCACTGTGTATACATCACAACTTAACCATTCTCCTTTTAGCGGACATTTGGATTGTTTCCAATTGGGGGCTATTATGAATATTCAAGTACAAGTCTATAGGTGGACAAATTTTCATTTCTCTTGAGTAAATACCTAGGAGTGGAACTGGATGGCCTGATTATATGGTAAGTGCATAGCTCTACTTTGTAAGAAACTGCCAAACCATTTTCCAGAGTAACTGTACATTTTGCATTCCCACCAGCAATGTATGAGTTCCAGCTTCTCCACATCTTTGCTAACACTTGATTACTGTAAGTTAGAGCTGAAGAATTTCGAATGCTACTGCACTGCTTTTTATATCTATTATGATACAACTATGTCATCTAAGCCTCACTGTGCCCTCAGATGCCCTAATACTGGTAATATGTGATCAACAACGTTATGAAGTGAATGGTCCAATTTAACTTGACCAAAACCCTCAATGTTCAAAGTAGCAAAAAGCTAACTACAAGCTTCAAGTTCACGTTATCTTGGTTCAGAGGTATATGCAGTTTTGAAGCTAATAACCAAGAAATCTCCCCAAATTCAATATTCCACAATTCACATTTTAAGCTCAACCTACATATTTGGCCAACTTTAGTTGCTTCCATGCCAGGTGGATAAAGGCCTTCCAGACATCAATAAAGTACCTATGTCTACTTAGTCTTAAACTACTTAAATCTAGCCATCTCTTATCAAACTAGAATGTGACATTTTATTCCAAGTACACGTAACTTCTGACATGGTGTTGCCAAAAAAATTTACCAGTCCATTAAAGAAAGTCAAATAAAGCTTCACTAACATTATCAGTTTTAAGCATGCAGATTTCATATTTGGCTTATGAAGCAAAGATTAAATTTGCAGCAAATCACTTACAGCAAAATATGGAGTTATTTTCACGACAATCTACACTACAAATGGTTGTGGTATATCCCTTTTCAAAATCCTTAAAACTACATCACCCTTGTACTATACGGTCAATCCCTGAACAACATGGGGATTTGGGGTGCAGACTCTTCTGCAGTTGAAAATCCACATTAACTTGTAGTTGGCCCCTGTATCCAAGAGTACGGTTCCTCCACGTCGGCGGGGTTCCACATCCTTGGATTTAACCACCTTTGGATGGTGAAGTACTATAGTATTTACTATTGACCTGTCAGTTCAAGCCCACACTGTTCAAAGGTTAACTGTAAAATACTTGTAAGAGTTTCTTGCACTGTACTAGGTTAAGTGCAGGTCAGAATTAGCAAATTTATGACTAATGACATTTGCATTCTCAAATCAGTAAATACCATTGAGAATGCTAATAAAATTCTCCTCCGTAATAGGCAGACTGTCAGTGAGCCAGCACTTATTCCTTTGGAATATTAAAATATATATATAAACAAAAAAACCTTGGTAAATGTGAAAAGAAAAGAAAGGCCTGGCCTGAGGCAATAAAGCCTGTTTACTCATCTTTGTTGCCAATGATTACTTGAAAAACCCTGGTCACAATGAACACGGTCAACAATATAAGCAGGAGAAAGTTGACGGGATAAAAAAAATAACTGAGTTGATAACGGTAAGAGAAACAGCATCAAGATGGGACTGAGAGCAAAGGGAAAATGGAATTAAAAGCAACCAGAAATGTGTTTAAAGGAGAACCACAAAATGGGGGGTGGGGTGAGGGGTTGTCAAGTATCTCTCTAGAGTCCATAACCATAAGATGTCTAAAACTTGGTGATATGTGAAACTAAACTTTTTGCTCCAGACTTGTATGGATGGACTTCCTGTTTTCCTACTGACATAATTACTAGATCAAACAGTAAGGCTTCGTTAACAGTTTTAAGTTCAGTTGTGTAAAACCCCTTTATTATCACCTAATATGCTAATTTCTCTATGGAGTACCTTTGAAAACAAACAAGGTAAAAGCCTGCTAATGCAGGGGACACGGGTTCGAGCCCTGGTCTGGGAAGATCCCACATGCCGCGGAGCAACTGGGCCCGTGAGCCACAACTACTGAGCCTGTGCATCTGGAGCCTGTGCCCCGCAGCAGGAGGGGCCGCGACAGTGAGAGGCCCGCGCACAGCGATGAAGAGTGGCCCCCGCACCACGATGAAGAGTGGCCCCCACTTGCCGCAACTAGAGAAAGCCCTCGCGCGAAACGAAGACCCAACACAGCCAGAAATAAAAAATAAATATAAAAAAATAAATGATCGCTTCTGTGAAAGTTGCTTCGTATTTAAAAAAAAAAAAAAAACAAGGTAAAAGTTCATCCAAACAGATTTAACTCAAACAATGGGATTAAAAATGAAATAAATCTTGAAAGCCTGTCAGTGCTAGGGAGGAACACAAATAAAAATGACAAATCTGTACACAATTAAGTACAGAAAACCTGCAGTAGCCATTAAGACCTAAAACGGAAACTGTTCCAAATAAAATAACAGACCAAATCTAGAGCTCAGAACTACACAGACATTGCCATGTCTACTTTATAAATTAAAACACACAGAATTCAGAGTTGCTATGGAGACCCATCTTTGTAATTCAGCTATTCTCCCAGATCATCTGATCAGAAACTAACACAGTTCTTATGGACTCCTTGAGGGAACCTTAAGGACAATGTTCTTATCCAGCCAAGAGCTATCTAACTAAAAAGAATGAGCTGATGCCATTTTAAATTTACTTCAAAATTATTGCTATGTCAAAGGAACCTGGAACCAAATTTTTAACACAAGATTGTTAAGTTGTATCTACAGTTTTAACTTCTATTTGGATTACCATGAATCCTAGTAAGCATAATATAGCTACACACAATTATATAAACACTAGGATATTGGCTACAGTACTTTAAAAGCAACTGGCTGAGATTCTAAATTTACATTACATAATATTTTACTGTATAAGAGGCATTCATTTATCTCCTACAAGAGGAGAAATAACTATAATTACTACAGGTCAAATTCTATTATTTCACTGGAACTATAGTAGCCAATGATTACTTACTTGAAATAAATGGCTCAATTTATTAAAATCCTTCAGGTTGAAGTATAAATCACAAAATAACTGCGCAGTGGAAGTCACTAATGCAAGGAGTCCAACAATGCTCAATCAGCAGGTAACTCCTCCCTGATATCCAAGAAGTTTCATACCTCTATTTTATATTACACTAGATTCTAAAGGGATATATGTTAACCATGCTGCTTTTGTTGTTTACTTCTTTACTATCTGCAAATGTCTTCTCAAATAGCTTACAAGCTAGGAAAACACCAAGTAATAAGAACAAAAAAAAAGAAGTAAATGGTGAAGAGAAGGGGGAAACTGAACCATCCAAATCCAAAACCCAAATATGCAAGCTACAGAAAACATTCAGTGCCAAGGCAAGTTTCAGCTTCTATTCCAATTAACCATGGGCCATCAAAACAAGGTAAGGTTTGGAAGGACAGAGAGCAGACTCCTTGAGGAGGACTGTAGGGCAGCACAATCAAGCTAAAGAACAAACCCTAACACACATTAGGACACCCAAAACACACATATGCACATAAATATCGAGATACAGCATACCTGGAAACCAGTGGCTGCAAACTGATGACTTAGGAGCTAAATGGAACCCAAAGACTTGTCTGGCCTGAATACTTCCTTTTTATAACAATGTGGCCAACATTTAAAAGTTGGGTGATTTTACATTAAAAGTCAGATTTTTGGCTACTGCTGTTGGGGGGGGAGTGGTGAGGAGGTATTGGACTATGTGGCAAAATTCAGCTGAAGAGCGGCTGCTACCTTTTGGGCTTAAGTTCTCAAGTGCTTCTAAAGCTTTGCACACGCAAACCACCTGGGGATTTTGTTAAAATGAAGAATATGAGGGACGGAGACTGAGTTAGGCATTTCTATTGAGTTTCCAGGTGATACTGCAGGCCAGGAGCAAGACTGGAATTCACAAGTCCTCACCTCGTTCACTCATTTTTATTACTTGCCTGAACTATGGGCATTTAAATTTCTATCCCCTGCTTAAAATAATAACTCCTCTACAGTGGTAATTAAAAAAAAAGTGCTTGGTTTATGTATTATTGGACATGCCACGAAATGGAGGGGAAGAGAAGGAAAGCAGTAACAGCAGAGATTATTACAAGTACCAAAATATTAAGGATGATCTAATTCATTTCGCCACTCTCACCTGGATGGCTTTTGTCATTCTGAGACAGACATACCACCCCCCCAAGCAGGAAAATATTATGTAAATCAATTTAAACTTGGACCTACTTAAAGAGATTCATTACATGACATATATTGATTCATTTATATGAATTTTATATTCATTATGTGATTGAAAGTAGACAAATGCATTTGCTTTTCCATTCTGTCTGCTTTAAAAAGAGCAAGTAAGACTGTCTCTCACGCCAGAAGACACTGATTGGAAACCTACAGACATCTTTTGTTTATCCCATGTATTTTGTAACTTAGTTGTGAATACTTAAAAGTCAACAGATTTCGAGAAAATTCTGACTTCTGGGCAAAGAAAGCCTTCTGGGAAGGTATGACAATAAAAAGTCTAAACTTCCCATGGCTGGACCTGAGAGGAACGGTCTGAACTAAAGATATAAATTAGAAAGTCACCTGTAGGAAGTCAGGAGCATGCATGTGATCACTCAGGGAGCTATTAAGCTAGACAGGAATGGAGCTGAACCTAGAACTAAAGAACTCCTAAGTTTATGGCCAGATGAAGACAAAAAGCAGCTTGAGAAGCAGCTGGAGAAGTGGAAGAAAACAGTGCTATCGCAGAAGGTTAAAATACAAAAGGTATTTCAAAAAGAAGGGAGTGTCAGCAGTGCGAATGCTGTAATAAGAAAGGTCAAACAAGATGAGGATTGATTGTGTGCCATGCCAAGTCATCAGTGGCTTGACAAGAGCTGTCTGAGATACAAATATACTAGGAGTAAGTTGAGAGCCAAAGAAATGGAAGCAAGTAGACTACCTGAAAGCTCTTTGAATTTGGTTTTGAAGTGGAGAAATATGGATGACTGCTGGAGGAAAATGAGGATGCTTCATTTACTTTATAATGAGAAAGAAGCCTGACCATATTTAAAGCCAAAAGCAAAGATCTGGTTGAGAGATAAAAATCAGAGGATAAGGTTCCTTTGGAGAGAAGTGGGATCCTTCCCTCACTATCTCATTTAATCTTCCTCAATGATACAAAAAAAAAAAAAATAGGCACAAACATTGGTAGTGTTGGTACTGGGAAAAATGAAGAAGCTACCATTTGATGGCCTCTATTTTTTCTGTGAAGTAAAAGGCATGGTTATTCACTGAAAAATGGCAGGACTGATGGACAGTGTAAAAAGTCCTGTTTGAAGTTGCCCTACTGTAACTATCTCAAGCACTCAGGGACAAGAAATGCTCTTAATTCTCACAACATCCCTAGGAGGCAGATACTACTATAATCATGTGCGTAATTTTACAGATGAGGAAAATGAGGCTTTGCTTCAATGTCTTCTGAAAGGTCATACAGCTGAAAGAAGGTAAACCCAAGCCTGATCTCAGGGCCTAACCTCTTAACATCTACTACCCTCTCCAGTATTAGTACACCTAGCCAATATTCCGCTGAGTACCTGAAGTTAAAATGTATCACAATGAGGAGAGCGAATTCTTAAAAAGCAGGATGTCAGTTAGAATAGAGGGATCCACTGCCATGTATTATTAATACTTCATACACTGAAACGTCAAACTCTATGACTGTTAAGAAGGTAGTGACCAAAATGGAGCATAATTCTCATTTACCTAGAGCCCTGCAATTGCAATCACTGGCTGTAACAAAATAATTATAAGAAATTTTCATGTTATATCTGAGTACTTATAAAAAGGATGCTTCAAGTGTCTCTAAACAGCCCCTGCTGAGGACAGGCATCTGTAACTAACCAGAATGTTTTATTGGTGTTTCCAAAGTTAGGAAAATTGGTAGGTCGGCATTACCACACATACAGGACTGATTACAAGACCAGCTTCTGATAATGTACTATTTCACCTTGGGCCATGGATCAGGTTCCCCCGTTCTGTCACAATCACCTAAAACCTCCTACACTTTTAACCAATTATACTGCTTAGACAAGTTTTTCTTCCAGAGAATTATATATCAGCACTAGGAACAAGGCAATCTTCTGTAACAAAAGGCAAAGTTCAAGGAAAGTAATGTTTGAAAAGTTGGCTTTCTGCAATCTTTCAAATTCTACTCCACATTCTATTCTTCAATTGCTACATCAGTTCAATGATACTATTTTTTTTTAAAAAAAAGAAACAAAAGAAAGAAAATCAACTCTTCCAGGTCCCTCCCTCCAAACTTCCTCCCTTTAGTTTGATCTTTAGACGGAGTTTTCTAAGAATCAACATTAATGGAAATGAAGATAAATGCTAATAAACCAAAGTCAGAATGCACACCACAGACTAGAACACTTTCAGAAACAGCCAATACATAAACTTCAATAGTAAAAGTGTGACTTAATTAAGTAAACCAATTTCAATGCTTAGGCTGCCAAAGGTGAAAATAATGCTAATGTGGACAACTGTCCACAAAGAATTAAAATAGGTATTTTGATAAAGCATAAAGTTTATGGTATTTTTATTCAAGTTTAGCTGGCTTTAAAAAGTTATCAGCAGTGGCAGCTCTGTCAGTCCCTGGACAGACTTTGTCTTTTCTTTGCCTAACCAGCATAGAATCTGGAACTCAAACTTATGAGGTTCATAAAAGCTTGAACAAGTGACTTCTAGAGGAAGTATTTAGATTTTTTAATAATGCTGAGAAAATCCAGATACATGAATAGATGTAGAAATTAAAAACTAAGTCAAACTCAAAGGTTGTATTACTGAAAAAAATCACAGTAATAAAAGATCACATTTTAATAAAATCAGAATGTTGCAAAGCATTTATACTTCAGGATGATCTGCCTATGACATTTGTGACAGATAAAAATTAATGACTTATGATTTGTAAAGGGAGGAAGAAAGTTATACTCCAAGACAAACTACAAGCATATTCTGAGCTGTTTTTCTAGCGCTGGAAAGATAAAAACCACTACCACTACTACTACCCAAAAAAACCTATCATCACAAGAAAGATTACACAATCTGGCATAATGCAAAATTTTGATCAAAAGGCTGAAAATAAATATCAAAGCTGACAACTTGACATACACTAGATTTTTAATTTACCTGCAAGCATTCTCTCCCTGCTCAATTATAACTGCAGTATCTTCTCATCATGTAAAAAAAATTTGTTTTAACTTAAATCATTCAATCCCTTTAGAAATGAAAGCTCAGAACTTCATATTACAAAATATTTTCTCCTAAAAATCACATAAAATCTTTAAAAATGTAATTCTTCGAACCAGCAAATCTCTGAAAATGGTAAAATCCTTGTAAATGGGCTATTTCAAATACTGAAACGCACATAACCATGTTTATCATCACTGTCCAGAAAGATGAGGGAATACTGAGAAGTAGACTTCAAGCACCTCAAAAAAGTATTGTTCAAAGTCTTAAACTAAATAAATGCTGTATTTCTTGTTACTACTCATTTGTTTGTCAATTAATTAAAATCAATTAAAAAAAAATACATGTTGTCACATATTGTGGCTTTGTCACAAAACAATCTAAAAAGAAAAAGTGGTACAGAAGGAGGAGTAGAAATGAAATTGTATTTTTTTCCTTAAACTTCCGAGTCTCTAAGAACCTTGGGAGATGCCAAGGCTTGATTAATTCAACAAATACATTCAATTAATATTTTAAAACTTTATTTGTGGTAAGACATTAACTAAGAGGGAAAGGATGGCAGGTAAGAATACCTCTAGGGTTATTTTCAAACTCTACAAGTCCCATCTATCCCCTCAAAATCCAGGGGACATTCCTTTTAACTAACGGTCTTTGCTACAAGACTGCCACTGATGCATCACATTTCTCAGGTGTTTAGAAAGTTGTAAAACATTGGTAAGCTGAGTTCTAGAATCCTTATGCTCAGCAGTAAAATTGAAGATGAATCTCTTAAACTAGATTCATTTGTGAAGACCTCTTTACCATCTGCAGATGGTTCATATAGGCTTGAACAAGTATTCCACCCTTGTAGGTAGTCTTCTCAAAGGCAAGAAATTCACTGTGGTTTCACATATGCATAGAGAACATTCTGTGAGTCAACAGTACTAGCACAGTATTAATGCAAAGACTGCAAGGACCGTAAGTTGCTGGTTAATTCACTTATGAGTACTTGAAAAGACCCAACCCCAGTACCATTCATTATCTTGTTTCATGAACCAACTATCCAAGAGGTCCAAACTTAACCTATGCTATCATTACTGCATTCTTCTTTAAATGGAAGATGAATCAAAGGTTTCTTTTCAAAGAGGAAAAATAACACAAAACTGGGCACTTCCAATGAATCTCTTATTCTCAACCTTTCAAAACAAAAGCATTTCTATCACTGTCTTCCTGGGTCTATCTAAACACATAGGAAAGACCTATCTGAATAATACCCAATATATTCTCTTTCCTATAAAGCCCTTCAAGAAAACTGAAGAAATTTATTATTCTCCTTTACATCTTAGTGTACGTCTCTGTGGCAACCATGGTGGCTAGGAGCATTTTCACCTAAAGAGAGCTAACAACCCTGTCCTCTGATCTAGCCATGTTTACCCAATGTGTTTCTGTGCTCAAGATAGGCTTTCATTTTCCTACTTTCAAAACAAAATAGCTCAATAATGAATACAACTGCATGCTGCTTTTAATGGCTATAAACATACATGATTATTAAATGCATAATTCATACAACTATTAAATAAATACAGCTACATACGCAGTCCTAAATAAAATATCAGGTTTAAAGTACAAAGACCATTAAAAACAGTTTATTTGCCAAATCCACTGAGAAACTAGAAGCAACTTAACAGCTGTCTAAATAACCACAAAATATTAAAACCACTTCTGGCTCAATATAAATGACATCTGAAATGAAATGTTGCCTCCTCCAACAGACATCTCATTTGTTTGTGTAGAACCATTTATACTTCATTTAAGCCAGCTGGTGTCTCCATTTGCAGGCATGTATCAATGTCCACAAAACAATCTAAGTTCCTGTAAACCCTTCCCCATTCACAAGCTGCAATTTCCATTCTTGATGGCAAGTTTCCAGCAAATACAATGAGTTTTTACAAAGGAATTTAACTCTCCATCCAACTCAATTCCTAAGGCAGACTAGAGCAATGGTAACAAGTCAAACAATGTATATAAAGGTGCCTAGCAAACTCACAAATAGGTTGAGTCCATAGAGGGATCACTTCACTCAACCACTCATTCATTCACTACACAATTATGAATAACAATGTCTTGGATTTGACTGACAAGTATAATATTTTGGTTTTATTAAAATAATTTTGTTCTTGGGAATGTCATGATAATCTTTTGGCTAAATTATAATATTCTGAGATGTTTCAAAAACCAATCGACAAGGATAGAACACTCTGAATCTGTTTTCAACTAACTTGCCAGGATGAGTACTAATGAAGCTAGGAGAGGCATTCATTTTCCCAACCACAGCCAATGGTTCCCCTCCCACACACCTTCAGTTATCATTCGCTTTTCCTTTTCCACATCCAGGGGTTATTACAGACCTCACTGCTGACACCCTCAACCAGGGTTGGGCAAACTTTTTCTGAAAAGGACCAGACAGTAAATATCTGAGCTTTGGGAAAATACAGTCTCTGTCACAATTACTCGACCCCGCTATTGTAGCCTGCAAGGGACATGGACAATACTTTAAAAAAAAAAAAAAAAAAGAATGAGCATGGCTGTGTTCCAATAAAATTTATTTGCCAGCTCTTTCATTTTTCCTGGTATTAAGTTGCACTAGTTTGAAAAATATTGATTTAAATAACAGTCATCAAGTCAAACTTTGGAATAACCTTCCTGGGATGACTAAAACAAAAACAAAAAACAAAGCTAGGGTTTAAAACAGATGTCCTAATTCCTGAAACTACTAGTAAAGCCTCAACATGACTTCAGCTACATATCAGAAAACACTATATACATATCCAGAGAACAATGATAAAATCATGATAAATTGTGCACATGCTCTGAAAAATAATTCACTTCAGTAGTCTAGTTGTATATTGTTTAAATTATATTTGAACTCACAGAAGTGAAAACAAAGAGCTTCCAAAGAGCCCCAGTCAATCTCAATTTGGTAAACTGCTTTCCGTTCCCAATCCCAGCTATTTATTTCTGCTAAGGACACATGGGTATTTGCTCTCGTAAAGTTTAGGAATCACCACTTTTAAAATAGGAATCTAAAAATTAGGTATTTGGGAAAATTATTTCCAAGTTAGATAACATGAAAACTGGGAAGCTCTTTGATACCTGCACGACACTGCAGCTCCCATTATGACACCATGATTACAAAAACCATTACAGGAGCATGCCCAAAACTGGCCATGTAAACACAAGGCTAAATTAAATTACATGTAAAGTGTCATTCAAAATCATAGTTAAAAACGTAAATTCTAGCAATTCAAAAGTTATGCAATTTTAACTGCTTTTCTCTAGTTGAAATAGCTAAAAAAAACTTTTCACAGACTCAATAAATATCAGGGTGTGGTTTTAGAGTTCAGGATATGATCAAACTTCGAGTAGATGTCAAAAACACCTTGAAAAACAAAACAGCAATATTTTGGAAAATGTGAATTTGAATCAGCAGGCTTAAACGATTCCAATAATTCCAGTCATTTTACTATTACAGTCCACTTATCTGAAATGTAAGATAATGTGCAGCCAACTGCATTAGCCAATGCTTCAAATACATCAATGAAATGACAGATTTGCAAAGGATCACAATTCTTTCTGAATTAATTCCCTTTAAAGTGAGAACAAATATAGCCCCTAGCTGACTTACCTTATATGCTCAAGACTATTTTAGCATTTAGATATACTTTAACTCCCAAACCTAACAATGTATTAATTCACACCCCCCCCCATGAAATTTACTGCTGGTTAGCTAGAGCTATTTTTAAGTGGCCTTATGAAGTACAGACTCCACAGTATCATTTCAATTTTCAATGACAGCATTTCACTAAAAAGACAAACTCTAAAAATAATGTTAACCACCAGGAGCTCATTCTTGACACTGTTTCAATAGCAAAAAATGGTAGCCTAGGCATTTGAGGTTCTCCCCATATATTTGGGGAAGGATATTTTAAAAATCTGACCTGAAAAAAAACCAAAAGTAAGTCAATTCCAAATGGAAGTAACCAAATGCAGGTAATTACTGCCCACAGATTTTTTTTTTTAAGCTAACGATAAAGAAACATGTAAATCAAATTATGAAAAGGCTTTGTCTACAGATCATGTTATTACCAAAGGCTCACACACACGAAACCTTTGCTTGCTACACACACAAAGGAAACATTTACACTACCAGTCCACAAAAACCTATCTTAAGACTGTGCCAGTAGCACACAAGGATTTTCAAAGTACAGAAAAAAATGGACACACACATGCAGTACAAAGCAGCCAAAAGGTAGTTCCCCACAGTCACTTTCAGGAAATGTCTCAAGATGAAAAGCAAAAATAGTCTGAAGTCCCTTGGAATCTTGGGTTGATTTACTATTCCCAAGGCCTGGGCTTTTTCTCCCAACAGACTTTGTCGGGCAGAAATAAAGCACTTCCAACTAAAAGCAACTACTCAGCCCCCATTTTCAATACAATTTGCTTTTCATTAAAAGTTCGAGTTTCTCAAGGTCTAGACGTATAGTGCGATCAGATTACGGCACTCGGGAAGAGCAGTTTCTTTGTTGTTGACCCTGCTAGGGAAACAGGTCTTGACTCAGCCCAAGTGGCGTTCTTGTGGGTGATTAATGACAGGCCTAGATCTCGCCCCAGTGACATCCCTCCCCACCCCCTCCGTACTAAAATCAGCCATGTCTGAAAGGGAGGAGGGGCTGCCGCCTCGCCTCCAACCACCCAGTCCCAGACTTGATAGGTGCAACCAATCGATGCCGGGGCGACAGCCACCGAGAGTCGGGTGAAACGCGTGACCCTTCGCTTGCCTAGATTTCCGTGTAGCACCCTCTCTGATCATTTCCGCTTGGGCTCTCCAGACTACGGAAATGCTCAATTCTGGTCCCTCGGCGCAAAGAAAAGGACCTTCCTCTTCCCCACAATACCCGGCGAGGCACGGCCCCTACCCCCCCGCTCCCGACTCCCCCCGAAGCCGTTCCCATTGTGTCTCCGAGGCTGGAGGAGCTCGTGAATAGGACTGTGGTCGTGGTCGCCCGAGGGCTCCGCTAAGCCCGGGGGCCGGTCCGGCAGTCCAGTCCCTCGGACGCGGCCCGGGCCCCCCCGTCCTCTCGCCCCCTCCCCCCACGGCGGCCGCGGGGCCGAGTCCCACCTGTGGTGAGGCGGGAGGAGACGTCGCCGAAGGGAGATGGCTCCATTCGGAGATACTTCTGCGGCGAGGCTGCAGCGGCCGAGAAGGAGGCGGCGGTGGCCGCGGCGGCCGACAACGGGGAGGCGGCGGCCGAGGTGGGCGCCGACAATGGCGCACATCGCCTCCGCTTCGGGGACGCCGGGCTCAGCAGCGGGTCGAAATCCAGAGTCCGTTTCAGAGTGGCTCCGCACGCCATGGCCGGGGCGCCGGGCTCGTGTGGGGTCGGGGAGGGGAGGACGAGGGAAGGGGGGCAGAGCGGGGCCCCGAAAAGAGCCTAACCGACCGGCTCAAGAGCGGAAAGGCGGGTGGCGAAGCGCCGGCAAGGGGAGCAGAGCCGCCGCCGCCGCTGCTGCCTCCGCGGCAGGGGCAGTGGCCCGGGCCGGCCGGGGCGAGGGCGGGAGGGGCGGTGGCGGCGGCTCACGCCAGCCGCGTCGGGGGGGGGGGCTCTTCCGCCTCCTCAGGCGCGGCTCCCCCGGGAGAGGCTCCGGCCGCCCCCGCCGTCCGTTCGGGCTTTGCGCCGCGCCTGAGGCGCTCCTGCGCGGAGACCGGCTCCCTCAGAAGTCGAAACCAGCCCCGTGAGGTGTGAGGCTGCAACGCGGCTCCTAAGACGCCCGAGCAGCGTCAGAAGCTAGAGAGCGTCGGTCGATGCGGCGGGATTGAGAGGTGGCGGTGGCGGTGGCGGCGGCGGAGGCGGCAGGAGCGCCACCGAACACGTCCAGCCGCTTCCCCCTCCACTGTACGACTCTTCCACCCGCCGCCGGCCCCAATATGGCGTCAATAACAACGCCGCCGATTCAAATCCTGCGGCCTCAGGGCGCGTGCGCGTGGGCGGCTGGCCACCCCCGTGGTGCATTCTCGGGAGTTGTAGTTTTTCACTGTCGGGAGGAATCGGCGTGAAAAGCGGTTAGGGAGGAGTCACGGAAACTACGACTCCCGTCATTCAAGGCGCGCGATTCCGAGTTCCGGATTGGAATTTAAATCCCCCTACACAGCTTGAGTGTAAAAGGAACAGAGCGAAAGAGAAAAAAGAAAAGGCTCAGAGAGAGTGGGAGAAAAGAAAGCCAACGAGTGGGGAAAGCAGGCTCAAAAAAATCTTTAAAATTCAGGACATAGTTGTCCTGGTACCGCTCCCACAGTGATTTAACAACCGGGAAATAGAAAACTAAGCCAACCTAGCAGTTGAAGACTGACTAATTTCGGTAATAAGAGTGCCAAAAACAAAACCTGTCACAACGACGGGCTAGGAAATGATAAGATTTTGGAACCTATTTAGGACTGCAAGAGAGAACAACAGTAATAGTATCAGGTTACAGGAACCTTGATTGAACTCCATGCTTTGCCCTTCCCAGGAAGCTGCTTGCATCCACCTACTAAACTCTGCAAAGCAAGGTTTACCATGTAAATGAATAGGATTTGAACGACGTACAGAACCAAATAGTTTTGCTTTGGATAAAAAGTTGGTGATATCAGAAATTGCACTGTCTCTGTTGAGTATTGGTGTATATCTTGTGAACGGTAAAAATCAAATCCGAAGACACGATGAAATGTCTGGAGAGTAGATATTGGACCCATTTTGTAAGCAGAGAAAAAAAGTTTTTTTCTAAAAGTTATACTTCTAATCAGGTACCTAAAATAAAAATCAAATACAGGATTAATAAAGTGATTTATGTGAAAAACTGTCATTGGTCCTTTGCCTATGGAAGCTATCACCAGTCCAATACAAAACTAGTTATCTATGTGAATGCCATATTATCAAATGATCATGAGTATCAAATATTGGCTTTCAATGCTTATTTATTCCTGTCATTTATTCAGTAACTAAAAGATGTACTATTTTGTACCATTTTGTCTATTATTCTTTACACCATTTTTGGACAGTAGTTTAATATATTCTTGTTTTATAGAACTGTTCAACTCTTCAAAGATCAGCAGTGCTGATCACATTGCCTGTGTCAACAACTAAGTTGTGCTAATTTTAACATATTATACTGTTCAGAAAGTATCTTTGGAAAAAGATCAGCATTTAATGAAACAGCAGCTGAACTATGACACCTAATAGGTAAATTTTTACTAAATTCTGAACACTCCATGAAATCTATGATATGGTGAAAATAACAGACTATACATATTTTATGTAAATGAGTAGGAAAAGCTAGGTTGACCAATGGAAAACAAGCAACAAAGCATTTATATTCCTGGTAAATATTTTCTGAAATTAAGATTTAACCTTAAATTATAGAGCTTACTTTGGAAAAGGAATGTTATGAGTCGAATTGTGTCTCCTCAAAATTTATATGTTGAAGTGCTAATCTCAGGTATCTCAGAATGTGACCATATTTGGAAATAGGATCATTTCAGATATAATTAGTTAAGATGAGGTCATACTGGAATAGGGTGGGCCCCTAATCCAATATGACTGGTATCCTTACAAAAAGGGGAAATTTGGACACAGATGGGTAGAACACCATGTGCACATGAAGGCAGAAACCTAGGTGATGCATCTACAAACCAAAGAAAGCCAAAGATTGCCAGCAAGCCATCAGAAGCTAGGAGAGAGGCACGGAACAGACCCTTCCTCACAGTCCTCAGAAGGAACTAACCCTGCTGATATCTTGATCTCAGTGTTCTAGTCTCCAGACAGTGAGACAATAAAATTCTATTGTTTAAGCCACCCAGTTTGTGATACTCTGATATTACGAAATTAATAAAGGGGTGGTGGTTATTTGAGTTACACCCAGTTGCCTGGAAAATGAGGAAAGAGTTGTGTGTAAAGGTGGCAGGAGATATCTGGTAAACTTGACATTCTAGTCATAATAACTGCCCTTGCAATCATCGCTGCACTGCATATCTGCAAAAGGCTCTCTGTTATGATTAAACAGTGACAGGGCTGGGGCAGCCTTCCTTTCTACCAGTGGCTCAGGAGCCTGCTGAGAAGCTTACAGGAACAAGAGGAACACTCTCCAATTCACCTCTGTGTCTTCGCCCAGGTTCTCTTCCATACTTGTTGCCTGACTACTTTAAGACTCAACCTTCCCGGAACATGTCAAGGCTGAATTCGTTTTATAGATTCACAGAAAAAGAGACACCTATCTGCATATCTTCATCATTACCCTTCCCACATTGTAATACTGTAATTCTCTGCTCATGACTGCCTCTGCCACCACTGTATTAGCTCCTTGCCAATAGTCTAGTACCTTGCACACGTCAACGAATACCCATTGAATGTTTCTCAAACATTTTTCAATCACCCTATTCTCCCAGTAGTCCACATTATACTTGTCCCTTGAGATAGATACCTACTAAAATATAACAGCAACCCTTTTAGGGTAGAAGAAAACTGTTGAAGGAAAAAAAAAAACCCTAAAAAAATTTCTTAGACTAAAATTAAAAATAAAAATAATACTTGAAAGGCCATAAATCTTAACATCGCCTTAAGTCTTAACAAGTTTAGAAGTGAATTTTTATTCACTTCTAGAGGCAAGGAGAACTATATTTAACACATTAATAAGTTGAATCAGGCCACATGAATCTAAATATATAGTACAGCTAAAGGCTCCAGTGACCCACACAGGCCAGAATTGCTCTTGTTGGGACTAAAAGGCCTATAACAAGTTTTAAAGGCTTGAAATATTTAGAATAGTTTTGTGACAATCCAGCAAGTATTTTCTGATTTGTACAATCTCTGAAGAAAATCAAACTGCTTTACCAAGATGCTGGTCTTTGCTTGGTATTAGACTTTTCTAACACCTCCCAAAATATTCCCCAGGATCTGATTCTGATGAGTCATTCTTTGACTAAAACCAGTAAAAGTATACATCACTGGATGACACAAAAATGTCATCATCTTGAGCCTGAAGATCGTCTTTGTACCATAAATCATTTTCAAACAAATTTTCTCATGTCAAATAAAGGTAAATGCAAATATGTAAGGTGGGGAGAGGTGTTTGCTGACTTTGCATGTTGAGTTTGAGTAATCGGTAGGTTCAGCATTAAGAATAGCCATTCTAATTCAGGAGTCACTTCAAATCTATATTCAGAGCAAGCATTGCTGAGGGCAAAAAAAAAGAAAAGTTTAATCGTTGTGTAAATGAGCGCAGTAGAGAAGAATAGACATTGTAATTCCTTCCACATAACATCTTGCAGGCTTGCTGGAGTCTCTGATGAGCACTGTATCTGGAATACTAGATACTATTTTTCATTGGCCCTTTTGAACTTTGGTTTCATTATTTTACTTGTGGTCATTATTTTGAGTTGATTGGATAGACCATAGAGTCATCAAAACCATATATCTGTGCATGATTTCTAGAGGTCACCTAGTCTAGTCCCCAGCCTCGAGGTATGGTTACCAGTGAACTACTCAAGCCAAATCAGTGTCTATCTGACTCTTTCTAAAGAATTTTCAGAAACAGCATCCAAAATCCTGTTGTGCAGGCAACTGCAAATTCTCTTATATTTAGCTTTAACCTCCTCTCCATCAGAGGCTGATTTCGACTTGTATAGTACTCTATAAAGAACAATGCACTCTAGGAAATAAGCATGATTCACTTATCCTGAGGGACTTCGAGAGAAACCACAGGGTAGTCTCTGGACAGTCAAAATAACTTTTTATGAAGTCCTTTTCAAAAAAATTTGCATACTTTTCTCAAGTATGTGCCCTCAAGGACCTGTATCCTTACAGAAACTGTTTACTCTTTACAGAGAAGCCAACCATGTTTAGGGATCTTATTTCTCAGCCCAAACCAATTAGAAGAATCAAGAAGAGGGACAAGGGAATTGAAGATGCTATATATACGCTGACTACAACAAGCAATACGATCATTGGAGAGCAAAGAAAGAGACTGTAAAAAATAACTACAAAATTCAAAAAGCACAACAGTCTTGAACCACTGAAGTGTCAGGACAATCAGCCCAATGACACCTGAGGCATTACTGTATTATTACATCACCATATAATAAGGGTAGGGTTGCCAGATTAACAAATAAAAATATAAGATGCCCAGTTCAATTTGAATTTTATAAACAAGGAATAATTTGTTAGTACAAGTATGTCTCAAACATTGCCTGTGTTTATCTGAAATTCAAGTTTTACTGGGTATCCAGTATTTTTATCTGGCAACACTAAATAAGACAGGGACCCCAAAGTCATAAGCAAACTGCGCTTAGTATACAGCTCAAAAACTGTGTAACTAATACGATATTAGAAAACTTTTCATCAATAGTATTTAAGATTAAGAAAATCAAAACTTTCAGTTGTCTGGAAAGTTAATTAATGTGATATACTTTGAACCATGCATGTTCTATTCTTTGCAGAGTGCCAGGCATTAAATAAAGACTTAATAAACATTGGATGAGGAGTGAAAAGCTTAACACACCATCTCCCCATTGGAGAGCCCTGAAGGTTGTCCCTAGCCCCACCTGATTGTATAGTTTTAGAGTTCCTTCACACCTTCTCCTGCAGGTGTCAGTTCTGTTGTCTTGCTTGAGTCCAAGCCTGACTCAGAGGTGGTATCACTGTCCGTGTCAGGCTCCCGTGCCCTCTTGTGCCTGTTTTCCTGGGCTTCCGTGATGCCACCGTGAACCTTCCCTGATGTGGCTTTTCAAGAGAATGAGATGATGCCTACACTTCCCTGACATTTTGGGCTTCCTCGGCAAGCCCATTGATATACGGGGCAGTCAGGTGTGTGGTGTAAAGGAAATGAAGAAACAGGCCCCACTCTTCCTCCCAGGAGCAGCTTTTCCAACCCCACACACTGATAACAAGCATCAATCTGGGACCAATGATTGGTCACTTGCAGCCCTCCTGGCCTATATCAAGGGCTTCACTGGATGCCCAAGAAACTGCTAGATTTCATCTGAAAGTTGTGTCCCACAGTTAGTTATTCTTTGTGGTCTGATTAGTCCAAGAAATCATCCCCATGTGACAGGAGATAGTCTGCACTCTTAACAGGATTTGCCCCTGAGCAATGGAACATGGAATGGGTCTGTGGGAACCAGATGAGCAGGACATGGTTCCCACCCTTGAAGAAGCTTACTTCCTACTTTATATGATTGTCTGAAGATACTTTTACAAGAATCCCCTTTATCATAATTATTTGAAAAATAAAATATAATTTTATGGAAATAATGTCATCTCAGTGATCATCTGAAAATTAAAAGCCCATACATCCCAAAAAGGTGCCTAGCACATAGTAAACCCTTAGTGAGTGATGGCTGTTTTCATCGTGCTAAGTCAAACTACAAAATTTCCCCAAGCTGGAAGTAGTGAAAGAATATAGAGTATTTTCTTGTCCATTATTCTGCACAGAGGCCAATCACAGCTGCTGGGGTCTAGTTTCTGAGACAACCTCTCCCCTCTCCTCCATCCCCTGCCACTAGGAAGGAACTAGACAAGATCTAGGTTCCAAATTGGTGTTGTTGAGTTACAGGGTGTACCTCACTTGAATCTCACTTAGAAACGTGAGTTAGAGCCTAGGTTGGCAATATTTGGAGGAAAAAAAGTATTATTTACAGGGATCCCACGATTGGCCCAGGTGCTTTCTCAGTTCATCCTAAATAAAAATTCAAGGCAGTAGTGTTAATCCCATTTTACTCTTGAACCTGTGGCTCATGCCTAAGGTCACACTGTCTTAAATGGGTCAGAGTTGGGACTATCACCCAAGTGTGTGTGAAATCCCAAAGGTGTGTTCTTGTACTCCACACTGTTGACTTGGGCAGTGAAGAAACCTGGAGAGAAAGAGATGGATTAATTTAAATTTTACAAAGCATCATAATGGAAATAAGTAGCAAGTGGTCAATCAAAAAAAGTGTTCTTTTTAAAAACAGTGTGAGCATATGTTCCAGGAGACACAGAAGAATGTATCCTATGACTGCTTCACTGTGTTTTGTTTCCCCATGGAATCTGATCCTTGAGTACCAAGCTTTGAGATGATTGATTGTTGTGGTATCATGTTTCTGTTCTAAGGCAATTGTGAGACCCCAGGGAGTATTATGGAATCACGTGTGGCCTACATGACTTATTTTCCTGTCCTAAGAAGATCTTTCATCGTGTCTCCAAAACAGCTAGCTACAGATCCCTAAAAATCATTCCTAAATAATATTAACCACATCTTCTACTTCATTTGCTAAGAAGCAGCTAAATAGAAGTTCAGGTTCCTTTCATTCCTCTTGGTTGCTTGCTGCTTAAAATGTGGCCCAAGGATGAGAAGTTTTGGCGTCACCTGGGCACACTCCTGGAGCTACTACTGCATGAAAATCTGCATTTTAACAAGCTCCCCCAGGTGATTCATGGGCACATTAAATTTGAGAAGCTCTGCTCTAGTTCACTTAGCTTCTCCCTGGCAGGTGTGCTAAAAACACTATGCCATGGTCCTCAGGTGTGTGCCGGACCCTCCATGAAGCCACAGTGAAACTAAGATAAATAAGACATGGCCCCTGTGATAGAGAGAAAGCAGAATAAAAGAAGGGGGTCGAGGCAATCTAAAAATGCTCACTTGGATCAATGAAAATTCCTAGATCTAAGTGTCTTTCTGCTCTGTGAAAGAATGGAGTTCAGAATGGCTTTCAATGGAGATAACACACTTGAAGGCTGTGGTTGCTTTTCAAGAGATCGTAACCCAGGAAAGTAGTAAGAAGAAAAGCAAAAGGTGCATACATCGCCCATGCTGCTAAACTGTTCCTTCTGTCCTCAGTAACCACCCCTCTACAGCACTCCAGCAGAGATGTAAGACTGCTAAGCTTCTTAGAATCTACTCACTTAAATGTTTATTGAGTGATTTCCATACGCCCATCTCAGTGCCAGCTGCTCCAGTTACAGGTGAAAACTATGTGATCCCAGCACTCATGGAGCTCATAGGTGTGTGTAGACAATTATTACCCAAGTCTGTGACTGTGAACGAAGGCTGAGGCTTGCAGTTTGAAAGGACTAATTCTGTTCCAGTTTTCTTTCCTCTGTAAATTTGATAACATTACTTTCATGGCCTGAGTGTTCCCCTCAAGAATTTTTTTAGCACCTGAGATGCAAGTGTATGAGTAGGAGACAGCTACTTTCTTCAGGAGTGGAAATGGTCTTGATAAAAAAACTGAAGCATCATCTATCATCCAACAATATTCTAAAATTAGGTAACTCATCATTCTAGCACTGTGTTTCCTATCACTGCTACTCAAAGTGTGTTCTGTGGGTATGTTCCCAACCACAACAAGATAAGTATAGAAATCGACAATGACGGCTTAGAAACTTCTAGATCAATTCGACATTGTCACAACATGCAAGGGCATCACCAGAGGACCAGTCTCGTTGAACAGGGTGCTATAGATTGGATGTTTGTCCCACCTCACCACACACACAAAATTCATATGTTAAAACCTAATTCCCAGTGTGACGGTATTTGGTGGTGAGGCCTTTGGGATGTGGTTAGGTCATGAGGGTGGAGCCCTCATGAACGGGATTAGTGCCCTTATAAAAGAGACCTAGAGAGCTCCCTTGCCTCTCCTGCCATGTGAGGACCCAGAGAGAAGGCAGTGTCTATGAAATAGAAGCAAACCCTCTACTGGTGCCTTGATCTTGGACTTCCCAGCCTCCAGAACTGTAAGAAATAAATGTTTGTTGTTTTTAAGCCTCCCAGCTTATGGTATTTTGTTATAGCAGCCTGAACAAACTAAGATACAGGGTATAGTTCAGGCATTGAACTGGAATGTCTGAGTCACATGTGACACAACTTCTTACTAGCCATCCCAATACATCTGTGATATTTTAATGTTAATTTGTCAACTGTAACCCCAAAGTGTATAAAATCCAGAATTCATCTTGTTCACTTGTTTAGCAAAGATAATTTAAATTTAACTATAACTTTAATAGATCCGTTTTGGAACTGACTACTGATGAACGATTGAAAATGAATGTTGAATATACAACATCATGTGCTTCATTTTAGATAAAACTAGAAGATGGATATCCAGAGCTTGCAGAAATGGCTTTAAATTCTCTTTTTCCTTTCTCATCTACCTACCTCTGTGAGACTGGTTTCTTTACTATGAATGTTATTAAAACAAACATAGAAACTGTTTAGATATACACCATCCCCTCTTTGTAGCGCTTTCATCTATTTAGCCTAGATTAGATAAATTAACAAGCAAAAAGCAAGCTCACCTATCGCATGAAAGACTTTAAATAATAATATACAAAATGTTTGTTTCAAGTACGCATATCAGCATTTAACGTGGAGAATTGCTGTTTCCCTCCTAACTTTTTGTTTCATCACAAATGTGGAATGACAAGAAAGTACCGAAGCAAAGCTATTAATTGCCTGTATTCAGGCTTTCAATGAACAGCGGACACATTTCTGCAGTTTACTTTTTCCTATGCATTGTTCTCTGATTATTGAAATATATGTCTATTGAATCTAATAAAATATATGGGCTTGTATTTTATATCTTCTCTTTTTTATTTCCTTTTTCTAATAATTCTTTTTTTGTTCTATATCCAAACGTATTGGTCCACCTGGATTGCAGGGGAAAATCTGGTCCTTCATTTCAGAGAGTTTGAGAAAAACTTCTCTATAGTAACCTGCATGTTAATGATTACTGTCAAACCCAACTCATGAAAAAGAAAGAACGCTATTAACCCGTATGTATATAGTGTTGGCTACCTGCCAGGCATGTCCCATGTGCTTTACAAGTATTAACTCATGTGCTCTTACGTTATGAATTAGGTACTATTGTATCAGTGTATTACTGTTGAGAATACTGAGGCACAGAGATGTTGAGTCCCTTGCTCAAGGTCACACAGCTCTAAAGCAGGGCCTAGTTCCAGAGTCTGAGCTCTAATCCACAGAGAGATGTAACACAGGTGTCGTAGTCATAGCCCTCCACCGAATAACTATGAGCTTACATGAATCATTTAACTCATGAGGGAAAGGAAAAGGGAGAATTGGAAAAGATAACAAAAGCTACAATGGAGAGTACTTCCCAGGTGCCAGGCATTGAGCTAAGTGCTTTCCATGCATGATCACAGTGTCTCCTGAGGGTGGGGTGCTGTAGGAAATGGTTTAGGTAGTAGGGGAGATGACTTAGTGCTGTATGGGCAAGGCAGAAATCAAACTGCACCACATAATGAGAAAGCCATTCTTTCTTCAAGCCTCTGACTCCTGCCCACATCTGGTCGAGTCTCTTTGGTGCAGGTCTTAAATGACTTTCTTACATTGGCTTATTTCCTTTTGTTCCAAAAGGAGAGCAGGCCGGAGCTGAACAATTTCTCTGTCAGCAAGATCACTTTTTATTTTCACTGCACCTTCGATTTAGGGCAAGTAGTTCCCTGTGTATGATAAGGACATAAAATTTCCTTTCAAAATGTATTTAAGTTTCAAACAGGAGCTATGGAAAAATACAAAGAGGATAATAATATAGTTCTTACATGGACTTGGAAAAAAATATGATGAATGAAGTTTGGAAAATACTTTGTTATCTTTCAACAACCTGGTAAGGTAGGTATGCTTGTTCTCCATTCATAGGTAGGAGACCTGAGGTTTGGAAAAGTTCAGAAACCTTCCAAAGGCTACTCTGTAGGAAGGTGAGGAGTTGGCATTCAAACCTAGAAGTGTCTGCCTCCAAAACTGCCTCCTTTACATGGCAATCATGCTGGTTTCCTCGAGGACTGTCACTCAGAGCCCTCTGACTGTACTTCGTGTCTAAATCAGCAGTTCTCACTGCCTGTGCGCCTTTCTGGTAGTCCTCCAGAAAGGTCCTCCTCTGGGTACTTTCATCGTAATCCTATGATGTTGTTCATCTCTTTCACTCTTGTTTGCTCACAAGTGTATAGGGAAGTTTTCCAGAGGCTACATGACATGTGCTATCACGACACACTGAATGCAGAAGCAGATATGAGAATCCGGCTGCCTTCAGTTAAGCCAGAAATTAAAAAGATTGACGAAAAAGTAAATAATGCCATTCTTCTCGTGGAATCCTTTTCATTTGTTGGCTTGTTTTAGAAAATACGGTTATTTTTAAAAGTGTGATTTATGTTGACATGTGATGGGTTTATTGTTATTTTTAAGTAAATAAATATTTTACACATTTATCCACCTTAATCTTGAGTACATTAAACATCAATATGTGCAGCCCATAGAAACAAGTTCTTTGGGGTCATCAAGAGTTGTATAAAGGAGTCTTAAGATGGAAAATATGTGATGGGATAATATTTTTTAATATTAACGGAACTTTTTTCTCCCAATATTTCCACCCTTCCTTTCCTCCCCTTTCCCTTTAAGTAGGTAACCCCTGTGATTCATTGCTTCGGGGAGGGACATTACCGAATGGAAAGCAGAAATAGGGTCTAGCTTTTGTGTTTCCCAAAAGCCTAAACCTAATAGGGAAGTTATGCTAGGTGCTTTGAAATAAGAATATCAAAGTACAGCAAGCGGGGCTTCCCTGGTGGTGCAGTAGGTAAGAATCCGCCTGCCAATGCAGGGGACACGGGTTCGAGCCCTGGTCCGGGAAGATCCCATATGCCGCGGAGCAACTAAGCCCGTGCACCACAACTACTGAGCCTGCGCTCTAGAGGCCGGGAGCCACAACTACTGAGCCTGCGTGCCACAGCTACTGAAGTCCGCGTGCCTAGAGCCCGTGCTCCGCAACAAGAGAAGCCACTGCAATGAGAAGCCCACGCACCGCAACGAAGACCCAAAGCAGCCAAAAAAAAAAAAAAAAAAAAATACAGTAAGTGCCACCGAGAAAAAATATAGCAATGTCGAGAAAGGGCAGTTTTCCCAGGGCTAGAAAAATATTTCTCACCTCTTGAGGGTGGGTGTGGGGAAGAACAAAGACAGAAGAGAGATTAGGAGAACAGAAAGGAGAAGACTGGGCTGAAGGGGCCAGGAAGACAGAAACTAGGCACTGCTCAGCCACAGTGGAGCATCTTCCATTGTCCTGGAGCCACGTGGGACCTGGGAAGTGTCACTGCCTAAATCCAGTGTCTTTGAGAGCCAGCTCCCCCCCTCCACCCCCATGACGGTCCGCAGGAGTGACACATTCTGATTCACCCAACCTGGTCACCCACACCCTGAAAACATCCCTGGACCATCAGAAGCCCAAGGGGGGGGCGTGGTTGAGGTCCTGGGTGCCTGGAGGGGTAGTGGTTGTGGGGATGAGAGGTAACAGCTCTGGACCCTGTAATTGGAAGTTCAGATTGGAATCAGCTGCAGATCGCCCTGAGCTGGGGGAGCAGTTTTTACAAATATTAGGAGCATCACACATACCTGTTGGCAGATAAGCAAATAAGGGACCCTGTGGTATTCTAGCAGAAGCTGCAAACTGATTGCAGTGTCCTTGGGTTCAGCCCACAGGTAAGTATTCTTGGTCCAGTACAGGCCATCTGCTTGGTTGGTTGGCTGGTTTTCATTAGATGCTCTTGGGAGGAGTCCATGAACCATCCAGGGCCCACTGTCCTTTCTCCCAGCCAGCCCCTGCACCCATCAACATTCCCTGCCTGGCCCCTGAGGACACCTGACTTTTCTGAGCCCTGCAATACAAAGTGGGTGATCTATAGTAGGACTCCTCAAGATGAAACCCTGAAACTACACAGAATCATGAGCCTCTGCATTTTTCTGAGGAGAGCGTCTTAGCTTTCATCAGCTCCACAACGGATTCTCGGACACCTGTGTTGGAATCCTGGTCGCTGTTCACTGGCTGTGTGACCTTGAGCATGTTACTTAACCTGTCTGTGCCTCCGTTTCCTCATCTGTGAAATGGGGTGTTAATAGTATCTAACTCTTAGGGCTGATGTGAGGATAAGTGAGCTAATACTACATATAAAGCGTTTGGAATGGCAAACCCTTCAGAGCTGTTGGCTGTTATTATTACAGGGGAGGTAGACCATGGGAGCGGGGGGTAGGGGGTAGAAACCCTGTGTCAGAGGGGCCAGCCTAGAGCAGAAAGGTGATTGAGGGCACCTTTGGTGACCCCGGCCCATCTTCAGGATGTAGCCTGTGCAGCCCTCAGAACCCATTCATTCAGCAGACAGTCCAGCACACTGGAAACCAACAAGTCTGCTCTGCATGTGACCAAAAAGGCTGCCGGCAGCTGGAATATATGTGCCTCTTGTCCTGGGAAAGATAAGTATCTGCAGGTGGCAGTCAGAGGGGCCCGGAGCCACGATCTCGGAGACCACGGTTCTGCCCTGGAGACCAATGCCGCTTTAGTTCTAGGCCTGAGACACCACGCTGGGCAGCCCAGGGAGCAGAAAGCATAGCAGCGTCCGTCAGCAACTGGAATCCTGCTCCACCACTTTCTAGCTGAGTGTTCTTGAGCAACTTACTGTAAACCTCCCTAAGCCATAGTTTCCTCTTTTGAGAAATTGAGCAATAATATATCCACTTTGCCAATTGAATGACGTAACATAAGGAAGACACTTAGCAAGTACATAGCAAGTGCTCAGGAAATGGAGTCATGGCTCTGGCAAGGTGTACAGTACTGAGGCAGGGCTCACGGGGGTCCAGGGGTCTAATCGGATGGGACTCCTTGAGGAACAAATCAAAAGACCACTACAGCGAAGACATATTTGACCCATTTGGGGGTCATTTTTTGCTTCAGCTTCTCTTTAAGCTTGGGAATTTTTTAGGGCTCCTTTGGGCTTCTTAGGAACCATGAAAGGGGGAAATGAAGATGAGAATATTCTTTCAAAATTAACTCCTCCCCCCACCCAATATTCCCATGGTGAAGAATCTGTGGCACTGTTATATTCACAGAAGTCCATTCCAACCAGCTTAAGAAGACAGAGCTTTCTCACAGGGTTGGAGGACAGGAAGTCCTCAAGGCCACAGGCCCTCACCTCTGCTTCCAGGGGATGCCTGCTTCTTTCCTTTCTCTCTGCAGGTCTGCTTTCTCTTCTTGACGATGTGACCAGAATGGCTGACCCAGCCCAGCTTTGCCTCATTTGGTAGTTTAAATGCAGCAGATTAGATGTTCCCTGTTCTCAATTCCAAGTTCCCAGGAGAGGAAATTTCTTGGTCAGCTCCTGTAACATACTTGGACCTGCTGCTGTCAACCAAAAGTATGTATATATGGGGTGGGAGGGGGAGGAAACAGGAGTGGTACAGACACACAGGTTCAACCAGTTCATAAAAGAGGAAGATCAAATGGCTAAGGAACACCCACCTGAAAAGATACTCATCTTCGCTAAAATTCAAAGAAATGCAGATTAGCCAATAATGTGAAGTGCTCATTTTTTTCTTTTTGGACATCACATTGGCAGTAATGAAAAATAAAGATAATTGCAGGAAACTTGTTAAAAGTATAAAGTGATATGACTTTTCTGGTTTGCTATTGAGCATTAGGTTGTCATATTTTAAATGTACATAAGCTTTAACCCAGAACTTTTAGTTGTAGGAAATTATCCTAAAGAAATAATTAGAACATGGAAAGGCATATATGTATATAGATGTTTATTGCAATACTTTTAATATTTAAGAAAAACTTAGAGGATCATAGAGGCCCTTCAGTGGAGGGTAAAGATTATGGTACAAAGGAATACTACTGAGAGGCCATTATAAAAGATGAGATAGATTCATATGTAAGATGTACACGACAAGCTATTTAAAGTAAAAAAAAAAAAAAGCAAACCACAGAAAAGAGTAAATAATGTGATTCCATTTTTGTCAAACATGCAGTATATAGTACATACTGTACATACTATCTTAGAAATATGTATGCATACACTTTATATGTATTTGCCTGTGTATGTGTGTATACATAATATATAACAATTACACAGTGTATGTTGTATAACAGTTACGTATTGTATATACACACATTTATAGATATCTGTAAGGATAGATATAAAACTAATAATTTTGGCCATCTCTGGGAATAAATAGAATTATGGAAAGTTTTCACTTCTTGCTTTCTCCATTTTTATATTACTGAACTTTTTAAAAACAAGCTTGAATTATTTTTATAACTGGATGAAAAAAACTAGTAAGAGATTCCATTTCTGGGGGAAAAGAGAGTACAGATTTTATATATAAAAGAGAAACATTTGCTATTTTAAAATTAAAGAAGGACAACAAAAATCCATTTTCCCAGTGGCAGATAGGCATAGGAGGTGGCAAGAGCTTTCTAGGGTGGAAAGGAGAAAAGTCAGTTTCTCCTGGTACCACAGAGTACATTAGGGCTGTCCTACTGGAAGAATTTGGCTAACCCACAACCCAAAGGGCCTTCCCCCTTCTGCTGTAGATGAATGAATGAACTTAACTGAATTGAACACTTCAGCTCAAATCTAGAGATAATATGTTTATATATTTACATATGAAAAGAGGAGGCAGGTAGTAAATGATGAGAGTTGAGGTATGCAGCCAAGTGAGGGGTTGGATATAGAAAGAACTAGAGCCAACCTGGGAAAAGTGAAGGTGGCCTGGTTCAATTCCAGAGATGGGTTTGTGTGGGTGCTTGGGGCCTTTTTAAAGGAAATTGAATAGGTGGGGGAATTGAAACTCTCACTGGGATTATTACTATTTTTTAAGTGTTTCCCTTCGTATCCTTCCTTTCTTGATAGAAACATGCTAAATATTAAAAAATCCCCCCAAAAAAGAAAAAAATCAATAAAAGGTCCCATTGTGCAGAGGGGGGAGGGATAAATTAGAAGTTTGGGATTAATATATATACACTACTATATTAAAATAAATAACCAACAAGGACCTACTGTATAGCACAGGGAACTATACTCAATATCTTGTAATAACCTGTTATGGAGAGAATATAAAAAAAGAATATATATATATATATATATATATATATATATATATATATACACATATATATATCTGAATCACTTTGCCGTACACCTGAAACTAATACAACATTGTAAGTCAACTATATTTCAATAAAAAAATTTTTTTAATCCAACAGAAAAAATAAACAAAAATAAAAGAGCCCATTGTAATTTCTTTTAATACCATAGTGGATTTCAATGGGGGAATAAATTAATCTTGCTGTATAGGTCACTTTACAAGAATGCCTCAAGTTCACACATAGCAGGAGAGTTGTATTAATTTGGCGTAGATAGAAAGCAATTTCAATTAGCACAGTCTTTTGTCTTTGCAGTAGGCAGTTCACCAATAAGACATTTTAGAGCATTGTTCACCAACAGCATTAGAAGTGAGTGAATTTCACCATATTACTTTTGCAGGCCTCTAACATCTTGGCAGGCAGACTCTTGTAGAATAAGACCTGTTTCTCCTTTTCTTTTAGAATTCCACTCTAAGCAAGAAACATTTGCTTAATGCCTACCTAGGGACTTCAACATTGCTAGTGCATATAATGGCCTTCCAAAAATGTTTTCGGTAATGGGAATTTGGGGGATAATATACCACTGGCCATACTGCCAAGACAGCTATTTGAATGATTGTTCATATAAAACCTGCCAAATTGCTGATATTAGCATTTGTCATTCCTTGCATTATGAGATTCTGAAGATGAAAATAATAACTGGAGACAAACAGCAAGAGCTGGCAGGTCATCTTGCTCAGCTCCCTCAGGTTAGATAGGAGGAAATGAGTCTCTGAGAGAGCAGGGTGTTGTCTAGTTTCATGACTAAGAAGTGGCAGAGATTTTTTTTTGTTGTTCCAAATCCTATGCTCTTTTTTATTATCACTCGGCATGCTGCTCTCAGACCCAAGTCTGTCTCGGAAGTGCCAAACATTCTCTTCTCCCTACCCACGTTGCACCTTGGAGACTCTGCCCCACTCATCACCCTGGGAGGGTTACACTACCTACCATGTGACTGTGCCCCACCAGTCTCAGTGACTGACCCAGGGATAGATATCTGACCTCAGCTGGGCTGAGCAGATACCCTCCCAAGAATTTGGAATAGGGATAAAGAGGCTGAGTCATTGAGCTGTGCGGAGCCAAGCTGCAAGGTCATGGCCAGCTGGTCTGTCACAGCAGCCACAAACCTCATACTAGTGAGTGAGGGGAAGCTGAGAAATCATGAGTCAGCAGAAAAAGTCCATCTGCAGAAGGATGGAGCAGATGTCCCAAGACAAACAGAGACACCATGTACCTGCAAAGGTAGAGGAGAGACAGAGGGAGAAAAAAAATCTGCATAATCCCCTTTTGGTCCCATAATGCCCAGCTTTATCTCCTGCACTGCTTATTGTAACCCTGTAATAAACTCTGCCTTTCAATCAATCCTCTTTTGATTTGAGCTAAGTGGAATTCTGTTCTTTGCATCTAAATTTTTCCTAAGACACTCCAATTCATAGTGAATAAATTTTTGGGTGAAAAGACTGCTCTGTTTTTTAGGAAGATTATGGAAATTGAAGTCTTATCTCAAAACCCACAACAGAATGATTGGTTTTCTGCATTCTCTTCCCTAATTATCCAGACCCTGGAGACCAAGCTTTCCAGGTGAATAATTTCCAGAATTTCTGATGGGAGTTAGCCCAACTTTGGGTCTTCCCTCAAAGTATGCTAGAGTTATTCTGTCCAGAGATAGAGATCTTACTGGGGTCTGTAGCTGCCACTTTGGGAATATATGCCAGGACTTCTTAGAGTATTTCCATTGATAGTTTCTAAGGCTTGAGCTTGCTTTCTCATAAAAGCTCTGTTCCTTCGGATGTACTTGTGGCTTAACATTGACCCAGCTGGGATGTGGCCATATCCATGAGAAGTTCAGGTACTATTCCTGTGTTCATTTCAAATAATGGAAAGAGCCTTTTGAAAAATTCTACTTACTCTTCTAAAATTCTTAGAACTAATCTAAGTATAAAATAATGGAGAAATGATTGAGTAAATTAGGGCTCATCAGCTGATGGACTACTATACAGATATTTAAAACAGGGTAACTACCAAGATTAAACACCATGGAAAGATATTTATGATTCAGCAAATAAGGGAAAAGAGCAGAATCCAAAGTTATAAGTATTGACCATGTGAAAATAGGTTCACGAAAAAGACATGTTTCTTGATAGTTCTCAGCAAGGTAATTGAGATAGCCCCAGCCAATCCCTAGATCTTGGTATGTAAGATAAAAATCTATTGGGCATCTGCCTTAGATGATTTTGGATGAGTCTTGGGAAAATGGAACAATTAGGGGATTTCTCAGCAGTACCACTGCCAGTTTTCCCTGGGCACTTATATCAGTGTTTATTTGAATGACTTCAATGAGGGTATTTTACTTACCCTAACTCAGAGGCTCACGATTTGAGAGATCGACAGAGGATTCAACATATTATAGTCTTGTTTTGCAGAAATTATTGGGTGGGATTTTTCTGTGAGTAAATGGGGCAGTAGAAATCTCTGCTTACCACTACTTTCCACCCTGACTTTGCCATTTGGCATCTGTCCACCTGTCTTTATTTTAACTATTCCAGCTTATGGTTCATAAAAGATCATAAAGCAATATTATGCCCACAGATTGAGCCCCACAAATAGCATTCACAAATCTCTCCTCTAGAAAATATTACCAAAAATGCCTCAGAATTCTATACTTACAAAATTCCCTTTGCTTTTTTGGTCTGTGTTATGATTTGGGGGGGAAACAGTTTTGCTCTTGTATAGTGAATTCCTATAACCTTTTCCAAATTCATCAAAGGGTAAAGAAAGGAAAGACTGGTGCATGTGAGGAGGGACATCCAGCCATGTTCCGAGGGAAAGATTTCACCAGCTGCCAAAGTGGCCCAAAAGAATTTAAAGGGAAGAGACATTCCAAGGAAAGCATAAGCCCTCTAGTTGAATTCATGCTAAAGATGCGCTCTAGTGAGATCTGACTGTTGAAAAAGTATCTTAGAGTCTCAGTATTCCCCTTACTTCTAGCTGAATCCTAGAGGAGAAAGGAGGCTTATTTTGAGGATGTGGTAGGAAGGAAGGCAAGCTACATGAGAAGGGATAGCAGGAGATGTAGGGAGAAACGTGACTCAAGATGTACGTGGGGATAGTTTGACTTCCAGGGAGAAGTGATTCTTTCATCAGTGCCTGTTTCCATCACTGCAATGCAGTATCTACCCTCTCATATTTTCTGGCAGCCAATATTTCCAAACATCTGCAGGGATATATACAAATACTCATTTAAAATATTGAACCATGCATAAATTAAACATCATGTTTTAATGTATATGAAATATAGTAACATTTTAGCAGTGGTTATATTGAAAGTGTAGAGTGAAAAAGAGAGGTAATGAGGGAAGAAGATACTGAATATATCCAATTATTTTTGTAGGGTATAAAACGTCTCATAGTACATGTATGGTTAACCTGAAACCTTAAAGCATGTTAATTATAAAGCTCAAGTAGTTCTGAGATAAGATATGATTTTGGTTTAGTCCATAAAATAAATTTTGCGTCTGGGGGCCAAGAAAGGATTTTCTCAGATATTGTGTTTTCTTTTTCATTTTTCTTATTTTTATCAAAAAAGTATAAGGATAAAGTACAAAATGTATGAAAGATGAAAACTTTCTTGTGTCTTTCTGATGACAGAAAGGTGAGTCATTTGCTCAAACGCCAGCCCAGAAATTTTCTCTCATGCATCGTCGAATAAGAAGCCTCAGCCGGGCACCCCTCCAGCTGGTAAGAGGATCTCTGAGTCGCATGATGCAAAGGGGAGGGGCTGAACCTGCAGCCCTCCGTCTCCCCTCCCTCTGTTTTCTGGCAGCCTTTCTGCACTCAGATCATCCTCTACCATGATTCTGCACGCAAGTTTCCAGTGCTATTCCCCTAGGCCCACTCCCATTTGGGTCAGAACGCTGAGCCTCTGTAGAGATGCAAAAGCAGGCAGGTCTGCCTCAGCTTCACTATGACACAAAGGAATACGACCTTTAGGTTTCCCTGGGAATGGTTCGTGTGGTTGGCTGAGCCTCAAGATCAAGGTCATCAGTGTGATTCCTGGAAAGAGATGCAGAGTCGTTGTCTCTAGTCTGGGCCAGGTGCCTCAAATCCTAAAATTTTAGGATAGGCAGTGTATGCTGTGGTTCTTGAGAAGGACCAGGCAGGTGAGGAAGTTTGCAGTGATGCATGTCAACACTTCCACTAGGGAGTCATGTGAAGGCGTGTGTCCTTAGCTGTGTCACCTAGCTTAGCTGGGTCACCTGAACAAAAGCAGTTCAGCAGCACGAGTATTAGAAATCAGACAAGGCCCAGGGCAGGACAGCCCATGCTCCTCTCCAGGAGTCCAGTCCCAGTCACTTTTCCTTGCAGAGGGGGCAGGGAAGTCCTTCTCTCTACTGTGAATTTCCATCGTGATAACTACACATTTGGAAAGGAATTCAGATGAAGGAAACTCTGGCTTCCTTGGTGAAGTAAACCAGTATGGGCCAGAAAAAGGTGAGTAGCCAGTGTCAGAGTAGGAACCCTACTTCCTGTCTCCCCTCCTGAATCGTCGTGTAATGAGCTTCTGATATGCAGAAAGCCCTGAAGAAATGCAGCAGAGAAGGAAGTGAATAAGCTAACTGCATTGCCTCCAAGCCCGAGGAACACCCTGCTTTGGGGATAAAATTGCAACTCTCGTGCCAACCGTTCAGGCAAGGGAACCTACACAAATCATGCTTGGAATTCAATGGAAGAACAGCCCAAAGAGATCTTGTAGTCATTTTTTTTATATTGCCCTCTAAGATTGCCCTTTTGCTTGGTTTGTTTGCTTGTTTGGTTTTGCTCAGGTGATGAGAGGAGGGAATAAATAACCCACTTTCTGGTTCTGAGTAGCATCTGTTTAGATGACACAGAGGGACGTCATCCAGGTAAAAGAGGGTGTGGAACCCTGCTACCTCACACCTCCTTCCTGAGTAAATGAAAAGCCAAGGGCTACCATAAAAAGTAATTTTTGTCCAGATCTTGGGGGGAGGGAAGTATTTTCACACTCAGAATGTCACACTCCAAATTTTAACCTAGAGCTGTTTCCTGCTCTTACTCATAAAGTGATTCACAAGGTTTTGGTAGCTTTAGCGTCTTCAGAATGGAGGAACCAGCAGGCCAGTGGCCACCTGATGGAATTACACAACATGGCTTATTTTGGAGGAAAGGGAAGTCAGGGTGAGGATCATTTATTTCATCAGCCTCGTGATCACAAAAGTTATCCAGGCTAAAAACAGTCTTTAACCACTCTGCCATTTATACTTCTCCCCCTAGCTTCCAAATTCTCATACTTAAATTCTCTTCTTGTGAAAACTACTTTTGACTTAAAAATTCTTCCGTCTGTCCTTACTTTTCTATCACTTTTTCTCCTCATTTAATCCTTTCCATTATCCAATAATAGAAATAGGATAGCATAAGGAGTTGAGGAGGTTTCCTAACTCAACCTAAAACCAAGGAGTAAGAAGAAAAATGGAAGACGCTCTTACCCCAGTTTCTTGGCTGTAATTAAGAAACCAGCCTGTGGCCAAATCCAATCAGTTAAATGAAGAAAGCTGTAGGTTGGCCATGTGCAATTACCATCAGACTGAGGTCATGATGACACTAGTATGGCGGTTTGACAAAGGAGACCCAAAGATCAAGAATTTCAGGATCTGATTTTTAAAAATTCATTTTAATTAAAAAAATTAAAATAATTTTTTCAGGATCTGACAGTAAGCCCTAGGAAGACACTTGATCTGGTGAAATAGCTAATGCTTAGGAGGTTACTGTGTGCTGAGCACTGTTCCAATCACTTTACACATGTTAACTTATTCCATCCTCTCAATAAGGCTACCAGGTATTTACCATTATTATTCCCATTTTGCAGATGAAGGAAACGGAGGCACAAAATGGTGCCTGTGGTGGATGGGGAGAGGCACTGTCCTTCAAAGGATTTTCTCCCTGGCTGCCTTCACCTGTCAGTGCCTTTAGGCTCTGCCTCAGCTATTTGGCCTGAGGTCATAACCTTCCCAGGGCAGCCTGCATTGGACAGAGGGACAAAGCATAAAGACCCAGCCATTGCCCCAAGAATTATCCCAAGATGGAACAATTCTGATGGGTAATAGTCACAACAGAGCTCCCTGCCTGGTTGGTAGAAGCTTTTATGAGCCTGTATCACGTTTCAACTTCCGCCTCAACAAGGGTGACTAGCCATCCCAGTTTGCCCAGGACTGTCCTGGTTTTAGCACGGAAAGTTCTGTGTGCCAAGAAGCTCTCATACCAGGCAAACCAGATGGTTGGTTGCTTCGGACCAATCCTGCTTCCTTCCCCTTCCTTCTGAATATATTGATCCCTAATAATGATTTTGCACCGCAAACTCCATCTCAGTGTCTGCTTCCTGAGAAACCCACATGGACAGTGCCCTGATCACATCACAGACAACGGACCTTCCGGCATCAGACTGTGTGTTCCTAATCTCCAAGCTTCTGGAGATTATAAAAGTGTTCTGGTAACTTGAATGGTGTACTCAACAGAGAACAGAGGAAGATTCTCCAGGCTCCATACAGCCCAGGTGAAATACTTCTCTACAAGAATGAAAGTAGTTCATGTTCTTCAATATGCCAGGCAATGAGCTCAAAGTGCTTTGTCTGTGAGGGAGGTACCTATCAATATCCTTATTTTACAAATGAGAAAGCTGAGGCTTAGAGAATTTACTTGCCCTAGGATTTTAACCTAAGCACTCTGCTTCTAAATTAGAAGTTTAGATAAACCTGAGTAGCTTAGCATTATAGAATGGAGAGAATTTTTTTGGAGTAGAGGTATAGAGTGGGTTCAGTGAAGATTCTACATTAAAAAAAAAAAAAAAATGACCCAGAAACATGGCAAGAGGTTACAATCCAAGTTATTAAAAAAGCTGAAAGAGTTTAAGAACAGGGATGTTAAATATTCAGATGTAAGTTGTTTATGTTGCAGTGAAGTAAACCTCTGTCGCTCTCTTCATCTTCTCGAGCTTTCCCAAATCTTCAGTGAAGTTTAGCACAGAAGAGTCACACATTCAGTATGTGTGTAAACCACAAAGGGGCTGCCTGAGCAGAGAACAGGGACTAGTAGAGGCAAGAAATCAGAGATAGAGGAGCCATGAGGCAGCCCTCTCCAAATTCCTCTCATCCCCACCTGCCACCAGGCCTGGAGGAATTTGCAGAAATATTCAGGAGGTTATTAGATTTTCCACAGGCCTGGAAAGAGATTTGAGTCTAATTTGTTTATATCTTTAGGGCTAGGGAGATTCCAGATGACAGCTGAGATGCACATGCATGACAAGAGGTTTATGAAGATAAATCAAAATGATAAAGGCAGTTATCTGGGAGAGGCAAGTAAGAAACTCGGTAATTTGTATTTTCTTTTTGATGCTTTTTCTGGATTTTCAAGATTCCTGCAATAAATTCGTGTTAATTCTGTAATCTGAGAAAAGAGCAATAAATGAGCAGTGTCTATTTCTCCTGTGTTCCTATATAGACTCTTCTGTCTCTTGGGTGTGCCTAGTCCCTAAAAAGAAACAGATGAAACAAACACACAAAAAAACCACACCACTGATTCATGCAGAGGTATTTCATATAGTTATAGAAATAGAGTCTACATATTGTGTGAGGCCTCATAACCTTCGTGTGAGAGCATCCAAAATGTTTTAGGTCAATATCATGGGTCTAGGAAGAGAGGGTCTTTAAGATTTTAAGTTAATCCTTGAAACTTTGATCAGGCAAAGTTGATATTGATCAGGTCAAGGTTTAATCCTGACTTGATTCTTGACTCATGTAATTTTGAGTGTGCAAGTAATTTTCTCTTTTTAACTTCCCTCTTCTCAAAGTGACCAATATTTTTTTTGCAAACAGATAATGCTTACAAAAAACTTTGAGGGCTCTGAATTAAAGATTCTATATAAAAGGAGAGTTATGACACATGACTGTCCAATCCTCTTGATTATAGGGCTTAATTAGTCCCTGGTAACTGATGAGCCCACCTGATGTCAATTTCCCCTTATAAATGGTGGCCTCCTTCTCCCCTGAGTGGTAAGGGTGGCTGTCATGTCCTGCCTGCCGGCTGGCGCACACAGTAGGGTGTCACTCTGGGACCTTGCTTCGATATGTAAGATCCCCCTGTTCAATAGAGCATTAATGTCTCTGCCACTGTCTCCAGGGCTCTTTCTTCAGTGTCAAGGCTGGGCAACTACAGGACTTGCAGGCCTGTGGGGTGCAGCCCTACAGTCATTAAAAAAAAAAAGGAGAGTTATGATTGTGACGTATTTCAATGTCATTGCTCAAGCAAGTGACCAACATTCAGACCAAGAACAGAAACAAAATTAAAAACAAGTTTCCTTGCTTCTTTTGAATAACACAGGTGGTAGTAAAGAATGAAACGGATAATTAAAACATAAGTGTTTTTTTCCCCTATTCATCAGAAGGGTTTAATAGAAAAAACAAAGGCACGGTTTAGTATTTGGAAATAGTTTAAATACTCTGGGGTGCAGAGGGATGCAAGATCCATGATGTCATGTCTTGGACATATAATCTTTGACTTGCTAATTTCCACACTTGGGCAGAGAGTGGTTGAAAAATGAATACTCTTTGTTTTTTTAGAAAATGAAGAGATCCTGAGCAAATGCATGGGAATTTTAAAGTGTCATTATAAAGAGAGAGGAGATTCTGTAAGCCTTTAGATCCATGTCCTTTTTTTTTTTTTCTTTTTTTTTTTGCTTGTGACGCATGGCTTGAGGGATCTTAGTTCCCCAACCAGGGACTGAACCTATGCCCTTGGCAGTGAGAGTGCAGAGTCCTAACCGCTGGACCACCAGGGAATTCCCAAGATCCATGTCCTCTTGACCGACAAGTCAAAATGTATTTTCTCTCATCCATGACATCTTAGCCTGAACCTGACCATCAAGCTTTGCTTTCTTCTGCTGAGATGGTACTTATTGCCCAGTAGCTGCTTCTGTTTCTACTCCTGGGTCACTGGGCAAGATTTACTTCTGGGGCCCAACTTATAAACAAACATATTTAAATTTCATATTGATTTTAAGATTTCTTTATTGCTAGTAAGGACTTGAGAATTGTGAGGATATAAATGTTATCACTTATAGTCAACTCTAGAACTGAAAGAACTTTCAAGTAAACTAACCAGATGCATGTGACATCCATTTACAGTAATGACAGCAATAAAATTTGTGGGTAAGATATGAAATTAAAAGGAAAAGTTTGTAACTAGGTGATATACTGTTTTAAAGTTTTTGTATGATGTTGAAAAACTTGTTTCTCTGGTTTAGATCCTGGTTTAGAAGCTAGCTGTAAAAGACATTAGGGGATAATTGGGGGAAAATTTGAACATGGACTGCATGTTAGGTGATATTAAGGAATTAATTTTAATTTTGTTCAGTGAGATAATCTTATATTCGCTCTGAAGGAAAGTGTTCTAACTTTTTAGTGATGTATGCTGAAATATTTGTAGGTAGGATGTCACTATATCTCTAATTTGCTTTATAAACTTCAACATAAAAAGTAAAGTGAGTTAGAAAAAATTAAAATTTGTTTCCTGCTCTCTGTTTACATTTTTACTCATGATTTTTTCTTCTCAAGACATCTCTCCTTCTTGTATTCTTATTTGTTTATAGTTACTATTTTTATTATAAAAGTAAGATAACAATATTACAAAAATTGAAAAATTCATAATCCTACCTGCCCATCCCAAATATCATTAGGAGATGTATTTTCTTTCAATTCTTTCCCAAATTATATTGTGTTTTTTACTTTGATCAGAGTGTGTGTACAATTCAGTCTCCTATGTTTTTGCCCTTAACATTGTATCTTGGGTCTTGTTTCTCGGAAATTGTCTTAAATTTCCAAACATATATCCTTTCAGTGCTACTAAAGGACAAGGTATTTTTTAACTTCCCTACAACCCATGCCTGTCCCTACTGTCTGTCTCCTGGCCAGTCAAGCCCAGGTGGCCATTTGCTAAACATATGTGGGTTGCCTCATGGCCAGTGCGACACAGCTGGAATGGACACAGAAGTGAGTCATTGCACGAGGAAGTCTGGGCTCCTCCCTCACACCCCACCCATAGCAGAGAGGTAGCCTTTAGGTCTCCTGCAAAACGGGGAAAAGTCTGTTGTATATTTGCATGGGGCCAAAGGACGACTCCACAGATGACGCCAGTTATAAGGGGGAAAACAGAACTTTACAATGGTGAAATCTGGGGTCACCACTCAAACCCTGTGACCAACTTCAGCATCACCAGTTGGGGCACACTAGACATTATGTACCTCTTGATATGGTGCAATAAGTAGTACAGGTCTTTATCTGTGAAGTAGTGCTGCCAAAAGGCTTACATCTCATGAAAACTTCTATATCTGCATTTCAGTTTACAGGAAATCCAGGGGATTAGAAAAAACACGTTAAGTGATACCACGAGGAAACAATCGCACAAATCTAGAAGTTTGGACATCGTACAAAACAACTGGCCCAGACTTCTCAACAAGCCAAAGTCATGTAAAGAAAGAAGGAGGGGGAAAGGGGTCTGTTTTATATTAAGAGACTTGAAATCCATAATAGCAAAATGCAATGTGTGTTCCTTGTTTGGATCCTGATTTGAATAAACCAGATATAAAAGAAAGTTGGGGGAAAGCTGGGTATTAGACGGTAATAGAAATTATTGAAAATTTGTTAGATTTGTTACATAGGCAAATGTTTTTATTTATTGGAGATTGTATGTTCATTGTACTATTCTTTTTTCTTTTCAATATATTTATTAAGTATAGTTGATTTATAATATTGTGTTAGTTTCAGGTGTACAGCATAGTGATTCATTTTTGTTTGTTTGTTTGTTTGCTTTTGGCAAATTATATTCCACTATAGGTTATTACAAAATATTGGGTGTAGTTCCCTGTATTATAAAATAAATCCTTGTTGCTTATCTATTTCATATATAGCAGTTTGTATCTGTCAATCCCATACTCCTAATTTGTCCCTCCTCCCCTCATCTTTGGTAACCATAATTTTTTCTCTATGAGTCTGTTTCTGTTTTGTATATACATTCATTTGTATTATTTTTAGATTCTACACATAAATGATATCATATAGTATTTGTCTATCTTATTTCAGTAAGCATAATAGTCTCTAGGTCCATCCATGTTGCTGCAAATGGCAATATTTCATTCTTCTTATGGCTGAGTAATATCCCATTATAATATATATATACCACATATTCTTAAGCCAGTCATCTGTTGATGTGCACTTGAGCTGCTTCCGTGTCCTGACTATTGTAAATAATGCTGCTATGAACACTGGGTACATGTATCTTTTCGAATTAGAGTTTTTACCCAGGAGTGGAATTACTGGATCATATGGTAGTTGTGTTTTTAGCTTTTTAAGGAAACTCCATACTGTTTTCCATAGTGTCTGTACCTTTTCCATGTATTTTAAATATTTCATCATTAAAAAGGTCTTCTGCAAATGGAGTGGAGGCAGGGGAAGGGTTATTCTTTCACTAGGAGTGGGATGGGGTGTTTCTATTATTTTCTGTTATAATAAATGAGTTACTGTTCAAGACATGAGAGATGAGATAATCAAATAATATAAAGTTACACAAAATTAAACAGACTATATTTTGTGTTGTAGAGTTTAATTTCATTTGCTTCTCTCTGAGATGGGGATAACACAGGCAAACAGTCTTAAAATAGGAATACCTAATATGAAGTTTCTACTGCACAGGAGGAGAGAAAAGATAACCGTAATACATATTTATTTAGGACATACCACGTGCCGGGCACCATGCCGAGTGTTGGAGATACTAGAGAAAGGCCAGTGTGGGGCTTTCCTGATGGCACAGTGGTTGAGAATCCACCTCCCAATGCAGGGGACACGGGTTCGAGCCCTGGTCCGGCAAGATCCCACATGCCGCGGAGCAACTAAGCCCGTGCGCCACAACTACTGAGCCTGCGCTCTAGAGCCCGCGAGCCACAACTACTGAAGCCCACACGCCTAGAGCCCGTGCTCCGCAACAAGAGAAGCCAGCGCAATGAGGAGCCCGTGCACCGCAACAAAGAGTAGCCCCTGCTCGTCGCAACTAGAGAAAGCCCACGCACAGTGAGGAAGACCCAACGCAGCCAAAAATAAATAAATTAAAAAAAAAGGCCAGTGTGGTCCCTGCCACAGTGGAATGTACTCGCTGGAGGGGAAGACAGACAAAAACATGCAAGCAGACAAACAACATAACAGGAACAATTCCTCTCGTGGGGGAAACGAACAAGGGCTGCAAAAGAGAACAACAAGGGTGATGGTCAGGAAAGGGGTCTCCTGGAGGCACACTCAGGCTGGGTCCTATGAGACGATGACTCAGTCAGAGAACGGGGAAGAGGAGCGTAATCTAGGCGGAGGGACCTGTGTGTGCAAAGGCCCTCATGGAGGAAAGGAACGGAAGAAAACCAGTGTGACATAGACGTGCTGAGCAAAGGGCACTGTGGTGAGCTGGAGAAATGGCTCTTAGGCCACGGCAAGGACTTTAGATTTTTTTCCGAAGTGTGATGGGAAGCCATATTCAATAGTATTCCTGTATTTAAAAATATCTCATTTTGCAGAAGATTTAAGGAAATTGCTAACACACTAAAAGCTTAGGAACCACATGTTCCATACTCCAGCCACACTCAGTATAACCGCTCACTATAACACTTTCAGTTCTTCTAATTGGATGCCTCCCACCTGCCAGTATGGCCAACTGATACTCATTTGGTGCATTAGGAATCTATTGCTGGATAACAACTTACCCCAAAATGTAGTGACTTCAACCAGTAATGAATATGTATTATCTCACAGTTTCTGGGTCAGGAGTTCAAGAGTGGCTTAGCTGTCTGATCTGGTTTGGGGGTCTCTCATGCAGTTTCAGTCAAGATGTTGGCTGAAGTCATTGGACATCTTGGTTGGGACTGGAGGAGCCACTGCCAAGATGGCGCCCTCACACTGCTGTTGTCAGGAGGCCTGGCTTTCCTGCCATGTGGTCCTCTTCATAACCCACATGAGCATCCTCATGACATGGCAGCCCACTCCTCTCAAGTGAGTGATCCAAGTAAGAGAGTAAGGAGGAAATCACAGTGCTCTTGATATCCTAGTCTTGGAAGCAACACACACTGTCACTTCTGCCTCCTTAAGAGATGAGTCATTAGGTCCAGCCCACACTCAAGGGGAGGGGAATTAAGTCCCACCTCTTGAAAGGAGGTGTTTCCAAAAATTTGTGGACATATTTTAAAACCACCACATTCAGTGACAACTCAAGTGTCATCCTCTATGTGAAGCCTGCCTTGATTTTCCTGAGCAGAGCTGGTCCCTCTCTTCTCTCAGTTTTCAGAGCATTTCATTTCTGTCTCTTAGAGCTCTAGTCTTGTTTATGGAAATCTGTTTAACAAGTCTATCTTTCTCACTAGCCTGGAAGCTCTGTCAGACCAAGGGAACATGTCTTCTTGATCATCTGCATCCTCAATATGCTAATTAATGAAATTTTCAGACCATCACAGGACACTACCATCCACCACTCCTGAGATAGGGTTTTTAAAAGACTCCTTCATACTTGGTGTTTTTCTTGCCTCTCTTTTCTCTTGATTTACTCTTTGTATTATATTTAGACATATCCTCTCTACTAGATGATAAACTCCAAAAATAAGACTTAGTCATCTCTCTTTTTAAATTCCTCATGGCACCACAGGCAGTGCTCTGTATTATAATAATAAATGTCTTTTTAAAAGAATTAAACAAGAGAGGGCCCTGTACAGTTAAAAACTCTTTCCAGCTTCTTTGGTAATTGGAATATCTCCTGACTACCCCAGGTCTATGTAAACTCTAGAAAAGAAAAATGCCTTCAGTTCATAATGCATGAAACATTCTGTCGCAGAAGAACTCTGAAGCACAAGTGCTCTTCTGTTCTGTTCTGTTCGCTTCCTTATCGTTTGGGAGAATCAAGATCTAACACTGTGAGGCTCTCCTTAGCATTCAGCGGAAAGAATGTGAGATCTTTTTATCTTCTCTCCAAACACGAAAAGCCATATTCCCTCCCATAGTTACAAAGTGTCATACTGTCCTTTGTCTAGTTTATAGAATGTTATCAATTCAGGTACCGCAGTTTTATCTAGATTAAGTTAGAAGCCCAGATGGCCTTGGTTCTGATGATTAGGAATCTTGTGACATCCCGAGAAGTCTTCTGGGGCAGATTTCTTTGTGTTTAGAAGAAATGGTTGGACCACCTCTGAGCCTGTGACAGGCCCAGGCTGGGGGCAGCGGGAGAAGAGGTGAGCAGAGGATGAAACAAGCCCTGCCCCTCTGCCCTGCTTCTCCTTGACAGGGAAGTTCTTTCTCATGGTTCCTCATTAAAGAATCAAGATTACTGCACATTAAAACTAAAGAAAAGTTAATGGAAGAGCCTTCAGCAAAATAGTAAGTGCAGCATATTAAAGGGTCACTTTCTTCTCAAAAGGAAAAAGTAAATGCATATCATTTCTTTTCTGTCTCTGACCTGTAAAGACAGAATGGCCTTGATAGGACAAAAGTGCCTGCTTTTACGGGGCTCTCCTATTTCTCAAAAGATGATCTCGGATAAGATGAAAGCCCAGAGCATGGTATCTGGCACACAACAGATTCTCAGACAATGGTGACCGCGCTGATGGTTATAATGCTGATGCTGGTTGGGTTCTCTGGTACTGTGACAACTAAGCTGTCATAAAATTTCTGGACAGTTTCTCCAGCAGGAGGGAAAATAGGTCCTGAAGGAAGAGTCAGAGAATCTGAACTTCACTGGGTGGTATTTATTTGGCCTTGACACATTCACATTTGGCATGTCTCAGTTAAACAGCACAGTAAACTTGAAAGAATGAACTAGGCTTTTAAAGATGTTTGAAAGAAGTGCATCCTGGGAAACCTCTCCTCCCCAGGGGAGCATGGCAGGAGGCCTCTTGAGGGAGAAACACCTCCACCCTTCTTAAGGAGGATAGAAGATAGAGGGTGTTTGTTTCACAGAGGAGTTGACAGCCAAATTACTGTTTTCTTTGTTAAACCGATTTCTGAAACATGTTACTACCTTGCCTGACTGTTGCCTGAAAGGGTGGAGGGGCAGAGAATAAAACTGAAAATTGCTGGTTAGTTAACCAATATTTGAGTTTTGACAAATCCCAAATTCATGCTAAAGTTATATTTAATTTCAAATTTAACGTGAAATCTGGAAAATCTAAAATCTCAGTGACAAGGAATCAAAGATAAATGTGTTTAAAATTCAATGCAGAAAGATTAGGAGTTTAAAAAGAAAATCATTTCAGTTAACACACAGTCTCCCCTTTGGTTCTCTTTTCTAAGTCAACTGAAAATGTTTAATCACGTGCCTTTAATTAAAGCTCTGCACCCATGAAGAAGCACAAAGTGGAATTTGTTTCACTTAGACAAGAGTATCTAATAGTCTGTTGCTAGAAAATTGATATTTAATAACATACATTTCTAACAGAGACTCCCATTTTGTTTCACGTTGTGGAAAAACTGAACCTTGCTGAGGGGAAAAGAGCCTTAAACATCACTTCCTTTTTTTTTTTTTTTTTTTGTCTTTTAGTTTTTATCTCATTCACAATAATTATTATTGGTGTATTAACTTAGCTTGAGCATATGAAACATAATTGTCTGGGTGGGATAAGCACCCTGAGATTTATTTGTGAAGAAGCACAGACTAATTTCACCAACCACCCCCAGACCAACCAGGAGAATTCACATCCGCACTGTGTGACTTACCAGATGCTGCACTAGGAAGACAGAGGAGAGAAGAGGACTGTGTCCTGGGAGAAGGCAGGCTGGGCTGACTGCCAGGACCCTCCGTTCTGGCCCAGCCCTGCTGGGAAAAATCAGTATAAACCAGGGCAGGCCATTACCCACTATGGTCTCCATTTCCTTCTCTAGACCTTGAGTGGGTTGACTAGATGGCTCATAAGATGAAGCTAATTTGTAATGTCTTGCACATCTGTACATAGCAAGGTTCCATGATGTCCAATGTGATGTAGAACACGGGCGAGTCTGGGAGCAAGTCCAGGGCAAGACAATCTTGGCTCAGAGTGACTCTCAGGTGAGTGAGTCACTGCCCCATTCTTCATCGATTAAATGTGGATGATAATGAGCCCCATGACACAGGACTGTTGTGAGTCCTGAATGTGATAATGCACCTAAAGCCCTTAGAATAGAGTCTGGTGTAAATGGCAGCTGACATTTGGTTTAAAAAATACTTCCCTTTCCAGATGGGTTCAGTGTTTTCGCCTGGTCACCACCCCCAACTGTCTGGAGTGTCCATATGTCCTCTGTGAATATTTCATGACTTTTATTATCCCGTGGAAGTGTTTGATGGATGTTCTGCATGGCTATTAGAGCTCTAATTTTCAAGCTGTGAAAAAAAAAGTGAAACTTATTAGGGAAAAATGCCTTAAGCTTTAAATACCGCTAATGTTCTTTGGTTTTAATCTCATGTACAGTGACTGCTGTTTAATGCCTCTGCATGGCATTAAGTATCAGGATCTGAAGATTAAGTATCAGGATCTCAAGGGCAGTATTAGAAATGCTGCTCCCACAGTTTTTACAAGTCATTAGACCTTGACTAGACCCCAACTCAAAGGCATTTATTCATGCACTCATTCACTCACTTACAAGCTTTTATTGAGCACTTACTATGTGTCAGTCACTGGACCAGAGAAATAATACACAGTTTCTCCTTTAGAAGAGCTGAGAGCCTATGGGGAAGATAGATGAACAAATTTATAAATTACCAAGTGGTAAGTACTGTTTCAAGGACATGAACAAAATGCTGTCAGAGCCCAGAGGACCAAGCAACTGATTGTGGCTGGAGGAGTCAGGAAGTGACAACCGAGCAAGGAAAGCCTTTGTGTGTGATTGTGCGTGTGTTTGTCTGTCTGAGCATTACAGGGAGGGGCAGACCAAAGGCATTGTGAAAGGCGTTGAGGGCCTTTGGGAGGCGCAATCTACATCTCTGGGAAATAATTAGCTTCTTTTTAAAGTGGTAGGAGAGAGATAGGGAACAAACTCATATAAAATCCCAGCTTCTTCCAGGGCTGAGAGCATTTATATCAGGTATCCTGATGGCAAAGGGAATAGCACTATGGATACTTAAGTGTTAAGTCTGGAACTCAAAAGCAGGTGCATAATGATTTTGAGAGTCCCCCCCTCGAAACAACCTGGTATAGCCACAAAGGAGCTAAATTTATTCTAAAATGTATGTAGTATGGGATGCATCCACAATTCCCCAAAAGCCTTTTTTTTGAGGCAGGCTTGTGAGTGAGGAAAGAATATAGATGTTAGAATACAAAAGATAAATGGAAGGATTTTAGAATCTCACAAAATCAGTACAATGAACATTCATATACCTACCACCTAGATTCAACCATCATTAACAATTTTCCACTTCACCATATTTGAGTCACGTATAGATATGTCTGTGTGTGTGTGTGTATACATATTTTGGAATCACTTTAAAGAAAATTACCAACATCAAGATATTTTATACTGAAATACTGTGCACACATGCACACGTGTCCCCCAAATAAGGACATTTTCCTACTTACCCGAACACCAGCATCACATCTAACAGAATAAATTACCTAATTTCTAATACTGAACCAGTATTTATTTTCCCCTGGTTGTCCCCAATGATCTTTTATAGCACTTTTTTTTTTTTTAACAAGACAAATATTTGTTTTTAATGGGTGGCATAAGATTTTTGGACTCCTTGGAGAGACATGGACAAGTCTAATTTCTACTTTAAACTGTATTTTGCACTCTGCCAGATTTCTCTGAAGCCTGAAATATCACTTAGGCTTGTGTAAGTATACATAAATGCTCAAGTGAAATGGAATTAATCTGCCAAGGAAAGCTAAAGAAAAGAGCTGGGATTTAGAAAACTGTGACATTCTAAGAATCTCAGCTCTTCAGGCTGAGTCTCTCCAAAAGATTGATCTGCTTTTTCCTAACAGAGAGCCCTTGAGAGATTAAATTGATGGTAGAGCAAAAATGCTAACAGATGATACTCAACTTTTCTTCTTGACACACCACGGTGAACTTGGGTATTTTAGTCAGATGTTAGGAAAATTTTAAAAAGTGAAGCAAGAACCTTCTGACTGCGTTTCAAAATCATCTTTTCACACCTCTCCTCATCATCTCACGCCACCCAGGATTCAATCAGTGCTGCCACAAGGCCTGTCAGGCTCTGTGCCCCAGACGCAAGATATCCTCCAAGGTGTGCGGTCTGAAGATGCTCTGACTCCCGGCACAATGAAAAATGTTCATTTCTACCAGGAGAACTGAAGCTACGGTTGGAGGGAGAAGACCTCATTACAGTATAAGAAAAGGATTTCGGACCCAAGTGTGGACACGGGGGTTGGGGAGAGGGTAGGGTGTGACGAACTGGGAGATTGGGATTGACGTATGTGCACTGCCATGTGTAAAACAGAGAGCTAGTGGGAACCTGCTGTATAGCGCAGGGAGCTCAGCTCGGTGCTCTGTGACAACCTAGATGGGTGGGATGGGGGGGTGGGTGGGAGGGAGGTCCAAGAGGGAGGGGATATATGTATACATAGAGCTGATTCACTTCGGTGTGCAGTAGAAACTAACACAACATTGTAAAGCAACTATACCCCAATTAAAAAAAAAAAAAAGAATTTGGGACCAAAGGATATACATTTAAAATGTTTTGAAATGATCTCCAATTTACAGAAATGTTATAAGTACAGTACAAAGAATTTTGTTCCAGAACCATATGAGAGTAATCCCCTAATACTTTATTCTCCTACGTAACCTCAATACAGCTACCAAAATTAGGGAATTAACCCTAATACGTTACTACAATCTAACACTCAGATCCCATACAAGTTTCACCAAATTCCTTTATAGCAGAAAAAGTTCAGTTTGGAATCCCATGTTGCCTTTAGTTGCCATGTCCCTCTAATCTCCAATCTGGAAGGATCCCTCAGTCTCAACTTGACTTTTGTGATCTTAAAAGTTTTGAGAACTCTACACCAGTTGTTTTGTAGAATGCCCCTCAGTTTGGTTTTGTCAGGTGTTTCCTCATGATTAGATTAAGATTACAGGAATATTACAGGAGTAATGATGTGGTCTTCTCATTGCATCCCACTGGGTGGCACGATTTTGATTTGTCCCATTAGTGATAATAGTCACTCTGATATTTTGATTAAGGTGTTACCTGCCCAGCTGCTTTGATGTAAAGCTACTCTTTTCCCTTTTGTAACTATTTAGTATTTTGTGAGGAGGTATTTTGTAATGATGTAAAAGTCCCGATCCTAATCAAACTCTAAATTCATTCATTTATGAATTTATGTCCTTAAGGCTTGTGTTTCCATTTTAGTCATCTTATAATCTGTTACTATCATTATTTAATTTGATGCTCAGATTTTCCTGGATTTGTCCAACGGCAGTCCCTTCAAGCTGACTGCTGTATCCTTTTGACAAAGCCCCACCATTCGAGCACTTCCTTCTTTCTGATACAAGTTATATTCCAAATTTACCTGTACTTTCCAGGCTCCAGCCCTGAATCAGCCATTTCTCCAAGGAGCCTTTGTTCCTTTTAGTGGAGAATGGTATTTATAAGCTAGCTGTGCTCCTTGTTACTGGGGATCTGTTCCCAGGCTCTCTCACTGGACAGAACTAACCAATATACATGTGAACTACTTTCCTATTGCTGCTATAACAAATTAGCACACACATAGTAGCTTAAGACAACACAAATTTATTATCTTACAGCTCTGGAGGTCAGAAGTCCTAAAATCAAGGTGTCAGCAGAGCTATATTCCTTCTGGAAGCTCTAGAAGAGTATTCATTTCCTTGCTTTTCCAGCTTCTAGAAGAAGCTCCCTGCATTCCTTAGTTTGTGGCCTCTTCTTCACAAATGTCAAATGGCCAGCAGCACAGCATCTTCAAATCTCTCTCTCTTTCTCTCCTACCTCTGCTTCTGTCATCGCATCTCTGACCGACCCTCCTGCCTTCCAATATAATCACAAGGACCACTGTGATTATATTGGGCCCACCCAGATAACCCAGGATAATCTTCCCGTCTCAGGATATTTAACTTAATAATATCTGCAAAGTCCCTTTTGCCCTGTAAGGTAACACGTTCACAGGTTTGGGGCATTAAGATGTAGACATCTGGGGAGTCCATTATTCTACCTTCCACAGTATGTAGGTGGGGATAAACACATTTATTTCTGTATCTATATAAATATATTGGAAACCATGAGTTCACCTGGATACCTTTGATTCCGATCTCACAACTCCAGAGTTCATTCCTCTATTTCAATATTTGCAACTCTCTTCACCAACAGTAAGAAACCTGGTTCCCCTTGTCCCTAATAAGTTACTCATTGGATTTATCGCCTCTGTGTAACCAGTCTCTTATTTCACTTCCGTCCCCTTACCCCTGGAGGAATGTCCTCCCGCTCTGCCTGCACTCTGATATGTTACATTTGGCTGCCCTTCCCCGGGGACGCCCGCCTCACCCGACGTGGACTCTGCCACCCCAAGCCAGCCTGCCTCCCCCGCAGGAGCACCCTCAGCAGCCCCCCTATGGGGACACCCTTCTCGCCCTACTGGGGTTCCAGCAGTCACCTCTGACCGCCTCTTAGGTGCCGTGCTCTGCCCCACCTAATGATTTTAGGAGCAAATTGTTGCGAGGGGGAAGAAGAAAAGTCCAAATGGCATACTTTTAGGAAGGAGAAAGGGCACTGAAACCCTGATCCAAACAAGGGTGGGAAATGTGGAATGCTGTGGAGGGGGAGGGGAGCAGGAATGAGGTAGAAGGACACAAACAATTGGGGACTTGAGGCCTGAGAAATACGGGATGCAGGAATGCGCCTCTGTTCTTGGGCCTCTTTGCATCTCTGAGGAGTCGACTCATATTTTTCTGGGCCGAGAAGGCTGCCACCAGCCTGGAGCCGCATCAAACCACTTTTTATTAAAAAAAAAAAAACCCACCCTTTGGCTCCTGATGTTTTTTATGCTGATTAAGAACACTGACTTGGCTACGCGAACAAGAGAGCTGATTGTTGCCCTCTCTCTTGAAGCAGAAGAGGCTTTTGATCAAGTTGAGTGGGAGTTGATGTTTGAGGTACTTTAAAAAATGAAATTGGGAGATAAGCTTATGAACTGAATTTGAACTTCATTCCAAGCTCATTGAACAGAAATGTTTCAGATCCTTTTAATCTGGAAAAAGCCCATCGCAATCGCCCTTTTCATCCCTTGTTTTTCTTTAAGATAAAGTTCCTTCTCAGATTGCTTGTCATTTATCTACCTACTGAGAAGGGCACTTCAAAAATAAACTCTGAAGCTTACAGATGTATGTGTTTCTTTCTTTCTGAGGGGATGGGCACCTTGGCTCAGCTGCCTTCTCTCTTCACCCCCGGCACCCAGAGCAAGGATGCTGTCTGCAGTGACTAGGGAGGACCAGTTTCTCGGAGACCGTCTGGGGTCACGCTTGGCTTCATGGGGCTGTGGGGTTGGTTGCAGAGAAAGAAAGAGCTTGTGGGTACTAACCTCAGTTTCTCCCCTGGCTTCTCAGTGACTTCAGGCGAGTTGTTTCGTTCCCACGTATTTGGTCTGCTCCTTCCGCCATATGAAACGAATGATACCCCTCATCCACTTATCTCACAGGGATGTCGTCAGGGCTGATTAATGTACAGGGCGGTCACACGTTGCATACATGCGATGAGCTAAGAAAAGTGAGACCATGAGCCCAGAGACCTCTTCCAGTTAGGGGTGATCTTTGCCTTCAGGAATGAGTGATGTTTATGGTGTTAGTAATTTTTGGCCATTTCTCTGTTTGTCTTATTAGTTCAACTCATGCTATCATTAATTATATACATAATAATATGCTTGGCTCAACACAGATGAAGTCATCCACTTCAGTATTTTTAGTGTACTTCCTATGTACCTGGCACTTTCTGTACTAGAATGAAAAACCTGAGGAAAAACCAAATCATGCGAAGGTCAAAAAATGTGAAATATTTATGAGCAAATTCATGTTTATGTTTCTACTGTTCCCTCTGAAGATTTATTTGTTTGAACAGAGGCTCCTCTTTTTTTTATCACAAAACTTATCTGAGGGAAGCTGAGCTTCAGTTTCCTGAGTATTTGTGAAACACACAGCTTAGTGTTTTAAAAGGAAAGACTCCCCATTAGCCAATTTCTCAGAGAACTGACAATCCCCCTAAAGACATGGTGTTCCACTTAATTTCCACATATCTGTTCCCTGCTAAAAAGGGCATTAACCCAAATTAGGCCTGCCCCTTTGCAGTGCCAAGCAGGTAGTAAAATTGAATACCATCAGCATATCCTCAACATAGGGAAGTTAAGCCAGACTGGACATGAACTGAAAACTAAACGAAAAATGATTATCTCATCCTCCTGAAAAATTCTCACCGTGCACATGTGGAAAGAACTACTTCCCTCCCGCCTCCGCATGCAGATGGCCGCTGCCTTCAATGACATGACCTTTGAACAGGCAGCAGCAGGAAAGCCTTGTGCTTTTCTATCCACCAGAGCTGACATCTAAGTTCCAAATGCCAAGGGAAAAATAAAAAAACACAAAATAATACAACACAGAGTGGGATAGAAGGGTTTGGCAACTTTGTTTCCAGTTGCTGTCTTTGGCTCTGAGTAGGGCTTCTGGCTGGCCACTGTTGGAAAACTTTTGGACTATTTTTGACAGACTGAACAGGCCACATGAAATGTCTATTATTACTTCAATCTTGGCTGGCTCTAGCGCACAGCGCCAGCTGCCTTCTGTCCCTCGCCCTGCAGCCTCTGATTACTGGGCTTAGCTCCCACACACGGAGACCTCCCCCAGAGCCTGTCTGAGCATCACTACCTCTTAGGGGTGAGACCACCCCCAGTTAAGGTCTTCTCGACACTGTAGCTGCTGATGTTTCTGGAGGAGAATGAAGCCCAGCCTGATTTTTCTTTTCTAAAACTGTCCTAACTGTGTCAAAATCTAAGGTACCAACAAGCCCTTAAGTCGGAAGCCAGATAAAATTCTCCAGGATTGCAACGTTTAAGATGCACGTGTATTTCTAATATGTATTTGAGAACCAGGGACATTGTTATCAGTTCTCTAAGCAACTCCCACATGGAGAGCTTGGTTTTGCCCCCAAATCCTATTTTCTCCTTCTTGGTTAAGGAGGAAGGATGAAGCAGTTTAAAGGACCTCCATGTGATTTAAAAAGAATCCATGAAACTTCAAGTGTTTAAAAGTAATAACTCTCCTATCTTTACATGTGTAACCTCAGCTCTGAAAAAAGTCCAGAGGCCTGTGGTCTGACCTGTTGTTACTGACATTCCCTGGCCTCCTACACAAGAGGAAAGACGTATCCATTTCTCTGGACTTTGGACCATTTGAAGACCACTCTGTGGTGTGTCAAAAGGCTGGGATTGACCGCTTTCTATTTTTATTAGGAATCCTGAGCTTTAGGAAAATGGAATTCTAGCCAGGGGGGGAAGCTTTGCTTTTGTAATGGATTTTTGTTTCTTTGAGCTCAAGTCCCATTGCCTTGGGAACCATTAAAAATGGAAGAATGATGACGAGACAGGGAACATCTTTATATAGATTGGTTGGTAGAAAAATTGAGCCAAGAAAGAGCCAGGGTGGTAGTGGTCTGACTTTGCCACTGATCCACTTGTTCAGTGAGCTGAGCCCACTCTTCATTGTTTCACAGCTCAGTTTCTCTCCCTGTAAAGTCAGGATGCTGACCTTCGTGGCACCGGCAGAAAGGCAGGAGGGTTGAGACCACAGGCTCTGGAGGCAGATGCCCTGTCTCAGTTCTAACTCCATCACTTCTAAGCGTGCGACTTTGGACAAGTTACTTGACACACCTTTGTGCCTCAGTTTCCTCAGCTATAAAATGGGGATAAATATAGTACTCACTTCTTAGGACTGTTGTGAGGTATACGTGTCACGATACAGGTAAAATACCTGCCCAATCAGCAGGTATTTTTTTTTTTAATTGAGGTGTAGTTGTTTTACAATGTTGTGTTATTTTCTACTGTATAGCGAAGTGGAGTTCCCTGTGCTATACAGCAGGTTCTTATTAGTTATCTATTTTATATATATTAGTGTATATATGTCAATCCCAATCACCCAATTCATCCCCCCCGCTTTCCCCCCTTGGTGTCCATACGTTTGTTCTCTACATCTGTATCTCTGTTTCTGCCTTGCAAACCGGTTCATCTGTACCATTTTTCTAGATTCCACATATATGTGTTAATATACGATATTTGTTTTTCTCTTTCTGACTTACTTCACTCTGTATGACAGTTCTAGGTCCATCCACATCTCTACAAATGACCCAATTTCATTCCTTTTTATGGCTGAGTAATATTCCATTGTATATATGTACCACATCTTCTTTATCCATTCATCTGTTGATGGGCGTTTAGGTTGCTTCCATGACCTGGCCATTGTAAATAGTGCTGTAATGAACACTGGGGTGCATGTGTCTTTTTGAATTATGGTTTTCTCTGGGTATATGCCCAGTAGTGGGATTGCTGGGTCATATAGTAATTCAGTTTTTAGTTTTTAAAGGAACCTTGATACTGTTCTCCATAGTGGCTGTATCAATTTACATTTCCACCAACAGTGCAAGAAGGTTCCCTTTTCTCCACACCCTCTCCAGCATTTGTTGTTTGTAGATTTTCTAATGATGCCCATTCTAACTGGTGTGAGGTGATACCTCATTGTAGTTTTGATTTGCATTTCTGTAATAATTAGTGATGTTGAGCAGCTTTTCATGTGTCCCTTGGCCATCTGTTGTCTTCATTGGAGAAATGTCTATTTAGGTCTTCTGCCCATTTTTGGATTGGGTTGTTTGTTTTTATAATATTGAGCTGCATGAGTTGTTTATATATTTTGGAGATCAATCCTTTGTCTGTTGATTCGTTTGCAAATATTTTCTCCCATTCTGAGGGTTGTCTTTTTGTCTTGTTTATAGTTTCCTTTGCTGTGCAAAAGCTTTTAAGTTTCATTAGGTCCCATTCGTTTATTTTTGTTTTTATTTCTATTACTCTAGGAGGTGGGTCAAAAAAGATCTTGCTCTGATTTATGTCAAAGAGTGTTCCTCCTATGTTTCCTCTAAGAGTTTTATAGTGTTCAGTCTCACATTTAGGTCTTTGATCCATTTTGAGTTTATTTTTGTGTATGGTGTTAGGGAGTGTTCTAATTTCATTCTTTTACATGTAGCTGTCCAGTTTTCCCATCACCACTTATTGAAAAGACTGTCTTTTCTCCATTGTATATCCTTGCCCCCTTTGTCATAGATTAGTTGACCATAGGTGTGTGGGTTTATCTCTGGGCTTTCTTTCCTGTTCCATTGATCTATATTTCTGTTTTTGTGCCAGTACCATATTGTCTTGATTACTGTAGCTTTGTAGTATAGTGTGAAGTCAGGGAGTCTGATTCCTCCAGCTCTTTTTTTTCCCTCAAGACTGCTTTGGCTATTGGGGTCTTTTGTGTCTCCATACAAATTTTAAGATTTTTTGTTCTAGTTCTGTAAAAAATGCCATTGGTAATTTGAGAGGGATTGCATTGAATCTGTAGATTGCTTTGGGTAGTATAGTCATTTTCACAATATTGATTCTTCCAATCCAAGAACATGGCATATCTCTCCATCTGTTTGTGTCATCTTTGACTTCTTTCATCAGTGTCTTATAGTTTTCTGAGTATAGGTCTTTTACCTCCTTAGGTAGGTTTATTCCTAGATATTTTATTCTTTTTGTTGCAATGGTGAATGGGATTGTTTCCTTAATTTCTCTTTCTGATTTTTCGTTGTTAGTGTATAGGAATGCAAGAGATTTCCGTGCATTAATTTTGTATCCTGCAACTTTATCAAATTCATTGACTAGGTCTAGTAGTTTTCTGGTGTCATCTTTAGGATTATCTATGTATAGTATCATGTCATCTGCAAACAGTGACAGTTTTACTTCTTCTTTTCCAATTTGTATTCCTTTTATTTCTTTTTCTTCTCTGATGGCTAGGACTTCCAAAACTATGTTGAATAATAGTCGTGAGAGTGGACATCTTTGTCTTGTTCCTGATCTTAGAGGAAATGTTTTCGGGTTTTCACCATTGAGAATGATGTTTGCTGTGGGTTTGTCGTATATGGCTTTTATTATGTTGACTTAGGTTCCCTCTATGCCCACGTTCTTGAGAGTTTTTTTTAATCATAAATGGGTGTTGAATTTTGTCAAAAGCTTTTTCTGCATCTATTGAGATGATCATATGGTTTTTATTCTTCAGTTTGTTAATATGGTGTATCACATTGATTGATTTTTGTATATTGAAAAATCCTTGCATCCCTGGGATAAATCCCACTTGATCATGGTGTATGATCCATTCAATATATTGTTGGATTCTGTTTGCTAGTATTTTGTTGAGGATTTTTGCATCTATATCCATCAGTGATATTGGTCTGTAATTTTATTTTTTTGTAGTATCTTTGTCTGGTTTTGGTATCAGTGTGATGGTGGCCTCATAGAATGAGTTTGGGAGTGTTCCTTCCCCTGCAATTTTTTAGTAGAGTTTGAGAAGGATGGGTGTTAGCTCTTCTCTAAATGTTTGATAGAATTCACCTGTGAAGCCATCTGGACCTGGACTTTTGTTTGTTGGAAGATTTTTAATCACAGTTTCAATTTCATTACTTATGATCGGTCTGTTCATATTTTCTATTTCTTCCTGGTTCAGTCTTGGAAGGTTATACCTTTCTAAGAATTTGTCCATTTCTTCCAAGTTGTCCATTTTACTGGCATAGAGTTGCTTGTAGTAGTCTCTTATGATGCTTTGTATTTCTGCAAATACATAAATATGATGCTTTGTATTTCTGTCCATTGTAATTTCTCCTTTTTCATTTCTAATTTTATTGATTTGAGTCCTCTCCCTCTTTTTCTTGATGCGTCTGGCTAAAGGTTTATCAATTTTGTTTATCTTCTCAAAGAACCAGCTTTTATTTTATTGATCTTTGCTATTGTTTTCTTCATTTCTATTTCATTTATTTCTGCTCTGATCTTTATGATTTCTTTCCTTCTACTAACTTTGGATTTTGTTTGTTCTTCTTTCTGTAGTTTCTTTAGGTGTAAGGTTAGATTGTTTATTTGAGATTTTTCTTGTTTCTTAAGGTAGGCTTGTATTGCTATAAAGTTCCCTCTTAGAACTGCCTTTGCTGCATCCCATAGGTTTTGGATCGTCGTGTTTTCATTGTCATTTGTCTCTAGGTATTTTTTGGTTTCCTCTTTGATTTCTTCAGTGATCTCTTGGTTATTCATTAGTGTATTGTTTAGCCTCCATGTGTTTATGTTTTTTCGGTTTTTGTCCATGTAATTGATTTCTAATCTTATAGCTTTGTGGTCGGAAAAGATGCTTGATATGATTTCAATTTTCTTAAATTTACTGAGGCTTGATATGTGACCCAAGATGTGATCTATCCTGGAGAATGTTCCGTGCGCACTTGAGAAGAAAGTGTAACCTGCTGTTTTGGGATGGAATGTCCTATAAATATCAATTAAATCTATGTGGTGTATTGTGTCATTTAAAGCTTGTGTTTCCTTATTAATTTTCTGTCTGGATGATCTGTCCATTGGTATAAGGGAGGTGTTAAAGTCCCCCACTCTATTACTGTGTTACCGTCGATTTCCTCTTTTATAGATGTTAACAGTTGACTTATGTATTGAGGTGTTCCTATGTTGGGTGCATATATATTTATAATTGTTATATCTTCTTCTTGGATTGATTCCTTGATCATCATGTAGTGTCCTTCCTTGTCTCTTGTAACATATTTTATTTTAAAGTCTATTTTTTCTGATATGAGTACTGCTACTCCAGCTTTCTTTTGATTTCCATTTGCATAGAATACATTTTTCCATCCCCTCACTTTCAGTCTGTATGTGTCCCTAGGTCTGAAGTGGGTCTCTTGTAGAAAGCATATAGATGGGTCTTGTTTTTGTATCCATTCATCGAGCCTGTGTCTTTTGGTTGGAGCATTTAATCCATTCACGTTTAAGGTAATTATCGATATGTATCTTCCTATTACCATTTTCTTAATTGTTTGGGGTTTGTTTTTGTAGGTCCTTTTTTTCTCTTGTGTTTCCCACTTAGAGAAGTTCCTTTAGCATTTGTTGTAGGGCTGGTTTGGTGGTGCTGAATTCTCTTAGCTTTTGCTTGTCTGTAAAGCTTTTGATTTCTCCATCGAATCTGAATGAGTTCCTTGCCGGGTAGAGTAATCTTGGTTGTAGGTTCTTCCCTTTCATCACTTTAAATATACTGTGCCACTCCTTCTGGCGTGCAGAGTTTCTGCTGAGAAATCAGCTGTTAACCTTATGGGAGTTCCCTTGTATGTTATTTGTTGTTTTTCCCTTGTTGCTTTTAATAATTTTTCTTTGTCTTTGATTTTTGTCAATTTGATTACTACTTGTCTTGGTGTGTTTCTCCTTGGGTTTATCCTGCCTGGGACTCTCTGCGCTTCCTGGAACTGGGTGGCTATTTCCTTTCCCATGTTAGGGAATTTTCGACTATAATCTCTTCAAATATTTTCTCGTGTCCTTTCTCTCTCTCTTCTCCTTCTAGGACCCCTATAATGCGAATGTTGGTGCGTTCAATGTTGTCCCAGAGATCTCTTAGACTGTCTTCATTTCTTTTCATTCTTTTTTCTTTATTCTGTTCTGTGGCAGTGAATTCCACCATTTTGTTTTCCAGGTCACTTATCCATTTTTCTACCTCAGTTATTCTGCTATTGATTCCTTCTAGCATATTTTCATTTCAGTTATTGTATTGTTCATCTCTGTTTGTTTGTTCTTTAATTCTTCTAGTTGCTTGTTCTTTAATTCTTTTAGGTGTTTGTTAAACATTTCTTGCATCTTCTTGATCTTTGCCTCCATTCTTTTTCCAAGGTTCTGGATCATCTTCATTATCATTATTCTGAGTTCTTTTTCTGGAAGGTTACCTATCTCCACTTCATTTAGCTGCTTTTCTGGGGTTTTATCTTGTTCCTTCATCTGGTACATAGTCCTCTGCCTTTTCATTTTGTTTGTCTTTCTGTGAATGTGGTTTTCATTCCACAGGCTGCAGGATTGTAGTTCTTCTTGCTTCTGCTGTCCGCCCTCTGGTGGATGAGGCTATCTAAGAGGCTTGTGCAAGCTTCCTGATTGGAGGGACTGGTGGTGGATAGTGCTGGGTGTTGCTCTCTAGGTATCTTTTTCTACAGCTCGAAATCAAGGTACCTGTTGTAATTACCAGCAAATAATGGAGAGCTTAGTTGAAATGACATCACAGTACAATTTATTGTTAGTGAACCACTTAGGTGTCTTCTGGATCATTTTTAAGAAAAAAATAACCCTTTCTTGTTCAGTGTGGTGCAATAGGGGCATGTAGTCTTTCTAGCTAAAGAAGTCTTAGTTGAGGTTTATCAGTTGTGTGAACTTGAATAAGTTCCTGCTAGAATATAAGTTCCATTAGCTTGGGTTCACTGATAAAGCCGCCTGTAGTAGGCACTCAGTAAGTACTTGCTAAGTGAATGAAGTCATTTATGTTTCTGAACCTTGATTTCCTCATACGAAAGAGGGAAATGTAATACTTCAAAACGTTGTCATGGAGATTGTGGATGATGTATTGTAAAATACCTGAGCAGAGAAGACAGTCTGATTAGAGAGAACCTTGGAGTAACTTCAGTGGTATTGTTGTCTCCAGGCATGATTTGTTTCTCTCTCTCTCTTTCGAGTTTTACATTTTGGCTTACTTTTACCAGTTTGCTCATGAACCTTTTATCCCTCTCTCCTAGTACCACCTTCAGGTAGATTTTAGCTCTATTGCAGGCAATTCTTCATTTAAACCTATCAACCAGAAAGTAGGACCCTACCACATATGCTACCACTGGGCAACCTCTTAATGATGGGCTAAAAGAATATTTATGTATAAATGTAGTGTGTTGTTCTTTTGGGGACTTTTAGCTCATCTGAACAAATGCTTTTGAACAAACAAGATCCTTCAGCCATGTCCTTTTATTTCCATGACTGCCTCTCCCCATAGTTTCTGTTTTCTGCCCGTAATAAGTTGTTCTCAGTTCTTGAATAAACCATATTCTTTCTCAATCTCTAGCCTTCATGTGTCTGTTTCCTCTGCCAAGACTTCCCATGACCCCACCTTGTCCTTTAGGTCTCACTTTATATGTCATATCCTCAAGGGTGCCTTTTCTAGTCTCTCATCATACGATCCCATAAGATCTGTGCTTCCTCTCATAATACTAATCACACCTGTCATTACTTCATGACTTTTCTAACTGTACTGTGAGCCTCAGGATGGCAGAATCTGCTTTGTTTACCATTACATCCCCAGTAACTGGCACAAAGTAAACACTCTGAAATTTTTGTTGAATTGAAATTGAACAAGCTAAACCAATGCCTCAAAAAGATTTCAGCACTGGGGTGGAGGGGTGGATCTCAAAATATAGTGATAATATTTTCTCAAACAAAAGACAAAAAAATTATGTCAGATAAAGGATTTTGTTTTTGATTTGTTAAATTGTTTATATGAAAATTCTCATAGACCTGAATATTAAAGACTTCAGTTATATATTTAATAATTTGCCTTTATCAAAAAGATTAAAATTACTTGACATTTTGATGATCAAGAAATATCTGGTATGAATGCTTCTTACACCTAAAGTAATCTGGAGTTCAATAAAAGAAAAGCCTATGTCATGGGTTAATATTTTTAAAACACTCACTGACATGTTGTTCATTCTGGTAATTCCTAGTTGTTCCACGATGCCTCACAGCCCTTGATTCTAGAGCCAAATAGCATGAGTTCAAATCCAGTTTCCACCACTTAGTTCTTATTGATTTTAGGCAAATTACTTAAACTCTGTATACTACATTTTCTTTGTCTGTAAGCTGGGATAGTAATAGTACCTGTGTAAAAGGATTATTTTGAAGATTAACTGAGATAATACATGTGAATTATTAGACTGATGCTTGGCACATGGTTCTCAATAAATATTATATTATCATCAGCATCACAGCTGAAAACAAAATAGTCATTGCTTAGCTCTGCATTTTAAAATACTTTAAAAATATGTAATAGAGTGACATAAGCAAAAATGGCAGAGCCAGGACCTCCAAAAATTACATAAAAGCAGCAAGAAAACTAGCAAAAGACAGAATTAACTTTTTTTTGGAACTCTAGAAATTAATCAAAGGCCTGCAGCCCTCCAGGGAGCATTTATTAAATAAAACAGCTGACTCTCAATAAAAATAGCAAGCTTTGTGGCATTTTAACATGCCCCACTGTCCAGCTCCATGGTAGCCTGAAAACCAAGGGCCTGCAATCAAGAGGAAAACCAGCAGTGTGGTCGCCACTGAAGAAGGCAGAATGGGATTGCAGTTCCTTTAAAGGCTCATTCCCAGAGAACTGTCATTATTTGACCTGTATGATGGCTCTCTGTAAGACTCATTTCAAGGCTATCTTTATTTAACTTTAACTTGGAACTTGTTCACTGCCTCTGCAAAGTGTCCTTTCCCCTGGAACGAGGTGGGTTTTTTTTTTCCATTTTTTAAAAAACCTTTTTATTTTATATTGGAGTATAGCTGATTAACAAGGTTGTGATAGTTTCAGGTGCACAGCAAAGTGACTCAGCCATACATATATATGTATCCATTCTCCCCCAAACTCCCCTCCCATTCAGGCTGTCATATAACATTGAGCAGAGTTCCCTGTGCTATACGGTAGGTCCTTGTTGGTTATCCATTTTAAATATAGCAGTGTGTTTACAATAGCCAGGACATGGAAGCAACCTAAGTGTCCATCGACAGATGAATGGATAAAGAAGATGTGGCACATATATACAATGGAATATTACTCAGCCATAAAACGAAACGAAATTGAGTTATTTGTAGTGAGGTGGATGGACCTAGAGTCTGTCATACAGAGTGAAGTAAGTCAGAAAGAGAAAAACAATGGGGGCTTCCCTGGTGGCGCAGTGGTTGAGAATCTGCCTGCCAATGCAGGGGGCACGGGTTTGAGCCCTGGTCTGGGAAGATCCCACATGCCGCGGAGCGACTAGGCTCGTGAGCCACAATTGCTGAGCCTGCGCGTCTGGAGCCTGTGCTCCACAACAAGAGAGGCCGCGATAGTGAGAGGCCCGCGCACCGCGATGAAGAGTGGCCCCCACTTGCCGCAACTGGAGAAAGCCCTCACACAGAAACGAAGACCCAACACAGCCATAAATAAATAAATAAATAAATAAAAAATTAAATAGTCGCTTCTATTAAAAAAAAAAAAAAGAAAGAGAAAAAGAAATACCGTATGCTAACACATATATATGGGGCAGGACAGGAATAAAGACGCAGACATAGAGAATGGACTTGAGGACACAGGGAGGGTGAAGGGTAAGCTGGGACGAAGTGAGAGAGTGGCATGGACATATATACACTACCAAATGTAAAATAGATAGTGGGAAGCAGCCGCATAGCACAGGGAGATCAGCTCGGTGCTTTGTGTCCACCTAGAGGGGTGGGATAAGGAGGGTGGTAGGGAGAAGCAAGAGGGAGGAGATATGGGGATATATGTATATGTATAGCTGATTCACTTTGTTATACAGCAGAAGCTAATATACCATTGTAAAGCAATTATACTCCAATAAAGATGTTAAAAAATATATATATATATAGCAGTGTGTACCTGTCTATCCCAAACTCCCTGACTATCCCTTCCCCCCATCCATCCCCGCTGGTAACCATAAGTTGGAATGAGGTGTTTGTTGAAAAAATTTAGAGGCAATTATTTAACTTTGTGGCTGCCTGAGGCAGTGGATAACTGAAAAGCTTTAAAGGAAAAACTGAGGAGTGAGATGGCTACAGGGGCTTTGAAAAACTCTGACATACTCCTGGGAATTTATAAGGCCATGTGCATGTGTAGGGCTCTGTGCATGCCAAGACCTGTGTGTATGTTCAGGAAAGACCTGAGAAAGTCTTAAGCTCTCACCACTGACTGACTTTGAGGCTCTACAGAAAGTAAGGGCTAAGGCAAAATTGTCAGCTTCCTGGCTAAATATGGAAGGCATGCCCCAACGCACACAGAACCCTTCACCAAAGCCTGGGAAACTTATTGGTTCTAGGTATTTAAGTTTTCAGATGTCTAATCACTAGCTGACCACTAAGATAAATGAGCAGAGACTTCAGTAGCTACACATGAAAATAATATAGACTTTCGACATTCGTTCAGAAATGTCACTAAATAAACAACAGAGACCCTGAGCAGGGGGCAGCATTTGGTTTCTAGAGTTGCCACATTATATTATTTTAAATGTCTAGTTTTCAGCAAAAATTCTAGACTTTCAAAGAAAAAAACCATATTACCCACATATAGAGCAAAAAATCAATAGAAACTATCTCTGAAAAACTCAGACATTGGACTTACTTGAGAAAAACTTTAAGTCAGCTATTTTAAATATGTTCAGAGAACTATTGAGAATCAAATCTAAAAAACTAAAGGAAAGTAGGAGAATGACATTTCACCAAGCAGAAAATATCAACACAGAGATAGAAATTATAAGGAATGAAATAGAAGTTTTGGATTTTAAAAGTATAATAACTGAAATGAAAAATTTGGTAGAGGGACTCAACAATAGATTTGAGCAGCTAGAAGAAAAGAATCCTCAAACTTGGAGATATGTCAATTGAATTATCCAGTGTGAGGAACAGAAAGAAAAAAAAGAATGAAGAAAAGTGATCAGAGCCTCAGAACCCTGTGGGACATCATCAAGTAAACGTATTTATAATGGAAATTCCAGAAGGAGAGGAGAGAGAAAGGAGCAGAAAGAATACTTGATGAAATCTCTGAAAACTCTCCTAATTTAATGACAAATCTATAGCAGAGGTGATAGCCTGAGAACTAAAGAGCTTTTGGTTTGCAAGGTCCAGGATTTGGGGGAAGAAAAGTCTATTTTTATTTAGGGCATACCATTTACACAGGATATAAGGAAGCATGCATAATGATATCAGATGCCAGACAGAGAGAAGATAAGACCCCTTTCTGGTCTAGGTGGAGGAGCTCAGAACATTTGAAGAGGAATATTAGAGCTGAGATGTTAGTGCGGGGCTTTGACTTTACACCCTCTCTCTCAAGGTAAAAATTCTGGTTGAATGTGGTTGGAAATCTCAGCCAAGTCTAGGGATTCCTCAATCCATCTGGAGCTCTGGGAAGTGTGCCCTAGACCAATCTTTGGGTCACAATAGGGAAGAAAAGGAAGTGCAGTATGTTTAGGGGGAGAGGATGTGAAAAAGTTGGTTTGCTTATCCTTTCCCTGTCTATATCCTTCAGTCCATGGGGCTGGAACAGATCTGTTGATAATTTTTCATGTCTTAGTGGGATCCTGAATGAGGTTCATAACTGAGGGTGGGTGTGTCTGTCAGAGAGTCACAATGGTGTAGAACAAGGGGACCCAGAGTAGAGGTCAAGGGAGAACAGTCCAGCAAAGGGATGGGATGAAAGATGTGGCTAAGTGGCAGAGGATCTGCAGTGCCATTGACAGCTGGTGTGAGAGAGACCACCATGTCCCCAGGCTGTCCTGGAGCACCAAAGTGCCAAAGATTACTCCAGCCTGACTTTGGCCATGATCACAGTGGAAACAGATGCTACGGCCCAAGACTTGGTGAAACAAGCCACACTTCAGGAAGGCCAGTGAGGACAGACATGACACATGGACCAATGTCCTTCCTCTGATGCTAAAATGATATGTAACCCCCCCCCCCAGAACTTAGATTATTCTGGGAAGAAGAGGAGAAAGGAAGAGAATCTTAAGAGACTACATTTTAAGATGGAAATGACTCAAGTCTCTAGAATTGGCACAACTAAGTGTTCTGCTCTCCAAGGAGATGGGATCATGAGAGCTAAATTTAATTTCAGCCGTAGACAAAGAAAATTATATCCCTGCACATCTGGACTCTTGTACTGTGAAAATGTATTCTCACCATACCTATTTAGATTACTCCTCATTTAATTCCAAATTACATGTATTTTGTGTTATATATGCATTTAACTGTGTAAATTACATACTCTGCAAAGAAAGAGAAATTTTTTGTTGTTGTTGTTAATTAATTAATTAATTTATTTATTTTTGGCTGTGTTGGGTCTTCATTTCTGTGCGAGGGCTTTCTCTAGTTGCAGCAAGCGGGGGCCACTCTTCATTGTGGTGCGCAAGCCTTTCACCGTCGCGGCCTCTCTTGTTGCGGGGCACAGGCTCCAGACGCGCAGACTCAGTAGTTGTGGCTCACGGGCCCAGTTGCTCCGCGGCATGTGGGATCTTCCCAGACCAGGGCTCGAACCCGTGTCCCCTGCATTGGCAGGCAGATTCTCAACCACTGCGCCACCAGGGAAGCCCGAGAAATATTTTTTGATCAGCTTGTGAGGGTCCACCCACCATTCCACTCAGTGAGCGTATGTCCCTGACTGAATGTGAGCTGAGCTCTGATCAATACCCAAGGTCTTTGCATAGAGTGAAAACCTCGCCAAACTGAACGTGAATCTATTGCTGAAGATACTTATCTTTTAAAATCCTAAATGCTAGTTCATAATTTCATCTGGTGCTCAACTCAAAAGACAACAATCTGTTGTAGCATTGGAGTAAACACTGTCTCTGTGGAATTTACTGAGAGAGTGTAATGGTGTCCAACATGGAGCCTTCCTAAGGGATTGTCAAGGGGAATTTGCCTACATGTGCTTTTCTCTGTATGTGTTAACATTTGAACCTATCCACGAGGTAAGGTAAGACTTCATTGTAGATTCAAGTTTTTGGCTGAATATTCAGAGAACAGCTCAAGACACACTGCCTTTAAACAGCTTACAGTGGCTTTATGTTTGTAGGTTAATTTTTCTTTAATAACTTCCCAGATCAAGTTAAATTAATATTTACCTTTCTCAAAATGTTGGGATGATCACCCTAAATTAAGTTCAAATGTGGTGTATTAATATCTTCTTGTAACAAAGTACTAATGTTTGAGGAAAAAGATTGCCTTGTGGATTTAGTTTCATATATACTGGGGTCTCTCAAAGATGAACAAACATTTGGAGGCAACTGGAATTCCATGCTGAGTTAAAGCATTCAGCTGGCTAAGCACAGTTGCCAAGGCCTTGGGCAATGATCCTGAAATGGGGGCCATTGCAAGTGGGGCCTTGTTTCTAAGTCTGAACAGACTCTAGAGTATACCTGGGCATTTCCCCCTTTTCTATTGGTCAAAAAGTCAAAAAAGGGAACTCAGCATTGACCTTTTGTGGGGAGGTATTTAGGAAGTCTTTGTTTAAAACTGAATTTTTATTTTTAAAAAAAAATAAGTACATGTACATAGTTTTAAAAGTACAGTAATATTGCTGAATTCCATCTCTCCTCATCTCCTAATTCCTTTTTCTAAGAAGTAAAAACTTTCAAACACCTTCAAAAATAGATAAAGAAGCTACCAATTTCCTGGTATTTATTTATGCATTTCTGAATAATACTGTTATTACTTTTTTCAGCTTTAGATCTTATCTATAGACTTCCTACTATGAAAATGAAGACTGATTGATGGTTTCTTACCACCCATTCCACCCCAATACGCGCATGGGACCTATAGAGAGCCACAGGTGTGGAGAGGTCATGAGACCTTGGTCTCCTATGTTCTGTAGGCCAAGGAACAGAGCTGCTGCCCAAATGCCACAGCCTGGAGGTGAGGGTTGGGGTAAGGGTGGAATCAATATTTCAACCTCTCCTGCCCTCTTATTTCTTGTGTAAACACTGATAACAGTGGGAGACATCTCACTGGTTGAATCCAACCAGAAGCCAGAGGACAAATAATATCAATGGGGATGATGGCATTCCAGAATGGTAGAGGTCAGATGGTGGTACCTGACTGTGTGAGGAAAAAGGGCACTTAACTGTCAAGGACCCAAGCCTGGGTCCTGCAGTCTACAGAGGTCAGCTACCTGAATCCAAGACGGAGAGAGAGCAGAAAAAAATCTAGCACATATGATTTTTTGTTTTCCCTGAAGATAGTGATTGTCTCACTTTTTGTTGTTGTTTGTTTGCAAAGTTTTCTATTGTACTATTGAAACAAAAAATGATATTTTTGTCTTGATTGCAATAAGACTAAGAACTTTTCATCCAGAGACAATCCAGAAACAACAGGGTCTGTCTGGTTCTGGTCCCCCAAATAATATAACCTTGAATATTTCTTGTAAACCCGGACTCCCTAACAAAAACAATTTTGTCGGGCTTCCCTGGTGGCGCAGTGGTTGAGAGTCTGCCTGCTAATGCAGGGGACACGGGTTCGAGCCCTGGTCTGGGAAGATCCCACATGCCGCGGAGCAACTAGGCCCGTGAGCCACAACTACTGAGCCTGCGCGTCTGGAGCCTGTGCTCCGCAACAAGAGAGGCCGCGATAGTGAGAGGCCCGTGCACCGCGATGAAGAGCGGCCCCCGCTTGCCACAACTAGAGAAAGCCCTCGCACAGAAACGAAGACCCAACACAGCCATAAATAAATAAATAAATAAATAAATAAATAAATAAATAAATGAATGAATGAATGAATGAATGAATGAATAAATAAATAAATAAATAAAGCTCTCTGCTTTCCCCATTAAAAAAAAAAAAAAAAACAATTTTGTCCCTGATTTTTACTATATGGATGTCTAAAGATAAGCCATGACCTTTGCGAATGAGATAATGATGTGAGAAAATTATTTTTTCCATCATGAACAGATTAATGTAAACTTTGTAGCTTGATAATTTTGTGGGGTTTTTTCCCTTTAAAAACTTGTGTTCTCTACCAAATGTAAAATAGATAGCTAGTGGGAAGCAGCCACATAGCACAGGGAGATCAGCTCGGTGCTTTGTGTCCACCTAGAGGGGTGGGATAGGGAGGGTGCAAGAGAGATGCACGATGGAGGAGTTATGGGGATATATGTGTGTGTGTGTGTATATATATATATATATATATGTATAGCTGATTCACTTTGTTATACAGCAGAAACTAATACACCATTGTAAAGCAATTATACTCCAATAAAGATGTTAAAAAAAATAAAATAGATAACCAACAAGGACCTACTGTATAGCACAGGGAACGCTGCTCAATATTCTGTAATAACCTAAATGGGAAAAGAATTTGAAAAAGAACAGATACATGTATATGTATAACTGAATCATTTTGTTGTATACCTGAAACCAACACAACATTGTTAATCAACTATGCTCCAATATAAAATAAAAATTAAAAAAATAGACAATAGGACCTAGTGTATAGCACAGGGAAATCTACTCAATATTCTGTAATAACCTATATGGGAAACAAATCTGAAAAAGAATAGATATATGTATATGTATAACTGAACCACTTTACTGTACACCTGAAACTACCACAACATTGTAAATCAACTATACTCCAATAAAAATTAAAAAAAAAAATTGTCACAAAAACTTGTGTTTTAAACTTTGTGAGCCAGTCCTTATGGGTCTGACTTCCCTGTAGTCTTTGCAGGTAAAGTTTTCTTTATTTTTCTAAATGCTTCAGTCTCCAAGTCTTCTCTTGACATGACCTATCAGTGATTCATCCAGAAACTTGCTCACAGCAATGAAAGTTTCTCCTCAATGTTTAAGCACATTGGGTATTCAATCAGTTTCTACCCTTGGAATCTGTCTGGTTCAACCTCTCCAGAAAATAAACAACAGTCTTTTATCTGAGTAGGGAAAAAGTGATTTTTGGCTGCACAGGGAGGAAGGAAATGATGGCCGAGAGGGTATCAGGTGTTCTAAATCTTTCTTATACAGACTTATTTGATGATCATGTTCTCTGCTTGCCTTCAACATTTCCTGGTGTCTTCAATTTCTAAGGCTATCAGGGAAGCTTATCATGGACTCCCTTGCTGCCCTCTTGAAAGTTTAGATTTCAGTTTTTTCCACTCTGCTAAATCAATTACTACTTATCCATTTGTATTCTAGCTTCCAATGTTTGTGTTCATCTCTGTCTGCTTTCATTTTCTCACTCATTTTCTTTGTTCCTAGGGACCTTTTCTATTCTTTTACTTTCAGTTGGTGAGATTTTGGCAGGGAGAGGAGTAAAATACACAGGTTCAATTAGCTGTATTTAATCAGATGTCAGAACTGCTTCTTTGGGGGTACAAAAATGCTAACAAACAACTCCCTGTACACAGACCTTGTTCGGGGTTCAACTCTCAGGGGAACCTGGGATAAGATATTTGGTGTCAGAAATGGCACCAGAAAGCAGGCCCTTGTGGGATTTTAGAGCTGGGTCACTTGCCAGTTAGTTGGCAAGAAGAACCCTATTGTTGGTAGTAGATGGATGGTGATTAACCCTGGCGTGTAATAGCATCACAATTACTAAGACTCCACGGTGACTTAGGATGAGGTACCAGTGGAAGAGAAAGCACTAAGTTATATAGTTGTTATGCACTTGAATGGTACAGGGACAATGTGAATTATAAAAACTGTGGAGATTTTATGGATTGCTTTGGAGGCCTTGAGAAAAGGATAAAACAAGCCTGGTTCAGCCAACTGTTAACTCAAGGCGGAAGGCCTCCTTGGCACAATTTAAGGAGACCTTTGTCTCCTGTGGTTATGGGGAATACTGTGCTGAAAATTAGGACCAGGATTTAATTGTAAGGGAGGTAGACTTTCAAAGGAGACTGAATGTGTGGCTTTGGCAAGTCTCCTATGTCAAGGTCAGGATCCTGATAGGAAAAAAGTGTAACTCTGAGATCTAGGATAGGGATATTAGGGTGACCAAGCCTGAGAATCTTGAATCTTCCAAACCCTCTTAAACTTTTGGGTTGGCAAAAAAAATCCTTATTCTCCTTGGTAAAGAGAGGAGCCTTTGCTTGCTTGGAGACTATGCATTTAGCTTACCCAAGGCAGGTGCCTCTATTCTCACCAAAATCTACCCCGGCAGACCAGTAATTAGGGTCAGGTATCAGAATAGCTCAAACAGGGAAGTGCAGTCTTTGCTCCAGGAGAAAGTAGCTTATGCACTGGAGAAATTGCTGGAGCTGATTAATACATCTGAGCAGGAACTAGGGGCATATGTGAGGGGGTAAATCTTGAGGGAATTGGACCATGGAGGGCTGTTGATCTGGTGAACTTGTACTTCTCAATCTGCACTAAAAGGGGGGATCAAAAGTAGTTCACCTTCACATGAGAAGGGCAGCAGTAAACATTCATGCTCCTGCCCCAGGACTAAGTAAATGCTCCTGCTTTCTACCACAGGGACTTCAATCTTGTGGACAATCATATCACCACACAGCATCTTGCTAAATGGATCTGGTGAGCAGGAAGTAGAAGGTACCGTATATGCCCTAGTAGAATCATGCATAGCAGAGAGAGCGAGAGAGAGAAATCCCCTGAAGATTCAGGGACTTGCCACATTGGCGAAGTTTTTAGGGATCCAGTGGTCTAGAGCTTTCCAGGACATCCCTCTAAAATAAAAAACAAGACGTCTTACCTCACCCCTCCTACCACTAGGAATGAGGCATCGGACTTGTCTCTCTAGCAGCTCTGCCTTTCAGTGACAGGAGATGAGAATATTCTTAAAAGTTACCCCAGAGGCCCTCTAGATTTCAAAGCAGGCTTTGAATTGGCAGTTGGTCGATCTGAGTCTATTATTTTCTTTTCTCAAGGCTTCCAATTCTGCTAATAGCAGTAAGGCCAATCCACACATTTTATAGTCACAGTTGCTCCCATGCTTTTCAAGCACCATGGCAACTGCATATCCATTGCCTCACCTTCCATCTCCATCTAATATCAATTAAATTCCGGGGAAAGCCTTAGTACTTGTGATGCCATTGCATGCCAGAATTTCCACTCCATTCACCACCCTATTTGAATAATAGGGTTCAATAATTTGAACCCTATTTCTTTCAGATTAGTGAGTAATCTAGCACCAAAATGTCATCCTGAGTGTCTGCTTTCTAGGGCCATTTTTGGTGCCAACTGTCTCTGTGATGGGCAGAATTGTAAGATGATCCCCAGTGACCCTTGTCTTTGTATAATCCACATCCCTTTGGGGGAGGGTGGAATCTGTGACTATGGTACATCATATGGCCAAAGGGATTTTGCAGATGTAGGTCCCAAATCAGTTGACCTTAAAATAGGAGGATTGTCTAGGTAAAACTGACCTAATCACATGAGCCATTTAAATCTGGGTTTAAAGATCAGAAACAGAGGTCAGAGAGATTTGAAGCACAAGAATGATCGGACTTGTTGCTGTTGGCTTTGAAGATGGAGGGAACTGAGTGGCAAGGAATGCGGGTGCCATCTAGTAGCTGAGAACAGCCCCTCACATACAGCCAGAAAAGAAAGGGGAACCTCAGTCTTACAACTGTGAGGAACCAAATTCTTCTGCAGCCAGGTAGGACTGGAAATGAACTCCAAGCTCCTCATGAGAATGTAACTTGGGCTATACCTTGATTTCAGTCTTTTGAGAACCTGAGTAATAAACCCAGCCACACCATGGTAAACTTCTGACCTACAGAACTGTAACCTGATAAATAGGTATTGTTTCTAGGCCACTACATTTGTGGTAATTTGTTACACGGAAATGGAAAATGAATAGAGTCTAAGCCTGTGTTGCTTAGAAAGCAGAGCCTGAGGCCAAGGATTATGTGCTACTACTTTATTACGGAGCACGATTCCTAGAGAACAGCAATGAGGGAAAGGGGGGTGAGGCAGGGAAGGAGAGAAGTACAACTTGAGAGTGTTTATTAAGAGATTGATTCCAGAGCAACCTGTGTCCATTAACAGATGAATGGATAGAGAAGATGTGGTCTATATATACAATAGAATATTACACAGCCATAAAAAACAACAAAATATTGTAATTTATAACAACATGGATGGACCTAGAGATTATCATCCTAAGTGAAACAGTCAGGCAGAGAAAGACAAATATCATATGATATCATTTATATGTGGAATCTAAAAAAATAATACAAATCAACTTATTTGCAAAGCAGAAACAGACTCACAGATACAGAAAACAAACTTATGATTACCAAAGGGGAAAGGGGAAGGGGAGGGATAAATTAGGAGTATGGGATTAGCAGATACACACCACTGTATATAAAATAAACAACAACAAGGATTTACTGTATAGTACATGGGACTATATTCAATATCTTGTAACAACCTATAATGGAAAAGCATCTGAAGTTGTACACCTGAAACTAACACAATATTGTAAATCAACTATAGTTTAATAAACTAAAAAAAAAGTGACTAATTCCAGTCAAGAAAGGGAGAAGTATTATTTATTGGTTCCTGGCTCCCTTTGGCCTCAGGTTTTCTCCACTGGTTCTTAATTCCCCTGTACTTCCTGATTGTGTATATATGTGTAGGCACTGAATGTGTTCTGTCGGGTATCACACCTCAGCATCGACAGGAAAGCCTGAGAGATATGAGTGAAGTGGGGTGCTATGGGTTTGCCCAAGTGGAGTTGGTTGAATTTACACAAAGTTGGCTGCCATGATGTTGACTGAGCTGGAACAAGAGGTCAAAGGCCACAGAGAAAGGCAAGGCTGAGAGGATCTAAAGGGGCACGTGGGAGGTGACTAATATGATAGGAGTGGTCTCTTGATGTCCCTTTTTAAAAAAATTTTTACTTTTTTATTTTTTGGCCTCACCGCGCGGCACGTGGGATCTTAGTTCCCCAACTAGGGATCGAAGCCACACCCCCTGCAGTGGAAGCACGGAGTCTTAACCACTGGACTGCCAGGGAAGTCTCTTGAGGTCCCATTTTATGTGGAGAAACCTGAAGAAAGGGTTAAAATTTTACTATATTTATTTTAATTAGTATATTTACTATATACTAATACTTTCTTTGACAGAGATCACTGACTGCATTTGCAAAATCTATCATATTTGCTGTAAAAAGGATATCTAATCGTGCTGGAGCATCTCCATAAAAATTGTTCTAGGCCTTTCTGGGGGAATTTGATGTCCTAGAGCAAACTATTCACTGTCAGCTCTTTTCTGAACGTGACAGTTTTCTGTCAGAATTTTAATTTTTTCTTATTTAATACAGAGTTTGATTTGGAGAGTGTCTGAAGAGACAGATACAACCCTTTGATCTGCAAAGCATTCTCCAAGAGTAAACATGGATTTGTAATATCAACCTTCTGAAGTACAAGTTACATTGACTTTTGCACACTCACTTTGAAGAGTTTCCAGCTTTTTCCTTAGTCTGTGGGCCCAGGGAAGAGATAAGCTTTCTTCTGGTGTTGATGATGATGATGGTGATGATTATCACAGAGAAAACTTTTCCCAGAAGACTCTCAGCAGTTTTCCCCTCATGTCTTCTTGGCTAGAACAGTATCACCTTCTTTAGCTACAAGAGAGGCCGGGAAAGGCATTTTCACAGCCTATAATGGGAGGTAGGTTCTGACAGTGGTGAAGAAGGGAAAGGAATGGCTGTTGGAAAGGCAACCCAGCAATTACATTTCCTTTTTCATTTCCATCAGCGCTATCTCTTTGAGACTTGCTGTAGAAAACTTGACTAACACTGGAGGCAGTGATTCTTCTCAGCCATATACTTAGCACAGACCAGTTTTCTACTGATGGCTCTTCTCATCCAGTATGTATTGATTCTTACTCGGGTCGCTTTCAGAGGGTGACCTTACTTTTAAGTTCAAGAGGTACCTTTCTCTCTCCCTAAACATTGATTAAGATGAGTCACAATCTTCAAACAGTTTGAGTTTGAATCTTGACTGTGTTTTGAGGCTGAATTCATATGGCTACTTTACACATTTTTTGATCCCTAAAGCATCTGATCTTGCAACTGCTTGGAAATAAATAGATTACAAAAGGCATTTATCCATCATCACTGGGTAAATCGCACATAAAGGAATAGGGGTTACTTTTTGAGAAGAGAGAAATTTATTTCTTCAAGCACCAAACATTTCAAATCTTAATTCTTTTGAATAGAAAGCTTCCTAATATATCAAAATATCTCAGACCCTACTGAACATAATTTAAACATATCTCTGAAATATGAGGCATGGGCATAAATAACTTTTGTTTTCCATCTATTATGGTAGGTTTTCAGGAATATTAAAATGAGGCAGATCCACTTTGGTCTGTCACTTCTTGCCCCTGTGACTGCATCTATGATCTTTTCCAATTTGCTTCTTCATATCTGCATTGCTTCAGGAAAAGGATCACTGAGCTTAAAAGGTTCTTGTCTATAAATAAAGTAAGAGCCATTTGCAGCAATGTGGATGGACCTAAGAATATTATGCTTAGTGAAATAAGTCAGACAGAGAAAGACAAATACTATATGCTATCACTTATATGTGGAATCTAAAAAATAACACAAATGAGTGTCTATGCAAAACAGAAACAGAACCACATAGAAAACAAACTTGTGGTTACCAAAGGGGAGAGGGAAAAGGGGAGGGGCAAATTAGGGGTATGAGATTAACAGATACAAACTACTATGCATAAAATAGATAAGCAACAAGGATATACTGTACAGCACAGGGAATTATAGCCATTATCTTGTAATAACCTATAATGGAGTATAATTTGCAAAAATACCAAATCACTATGCTGTATACCTGAAACTAATATAATATTGTAAATCAACTGTACTTCAATGAAAAAAATTAAAGGAAGCAGTATTTGACTTGTAGATTCTTTTAAGTTTCCCAACAGTGTCTGCCTAGGACAGCTGCCAAGTGAGATAGGTCTGCATTTGATTTCACTGTCATCCAGGAGAGGATCTCCTTGGGAAGACCCAAGGGTGAGGGAAATCTTTGAGAACTTCAGTCAATGCCCTGTATTTCTAATACTATCCCCTCATTTGATGGAAAACTTTGTCACATAGTCAGTTAATGGCAGGGCCCGGGCAAGAACTCAGATCTTGAGTGTTTTCCTCCATGTATGCAGAGATGGACCTCTTTGGGCAGTTTGCCCTGTTTCTCCCACACCAAGTGGAAGCTCCATGGGAGGGAGCCGGGACCTTGTCTTATTCACCACCATATTCCCATATGTATATATTGGGTGTTCAATAGAGATTGAATACTATATTTTTCTCAATTCCCTTTTGATATATTCTTACTGTCATTATATTCTTCTAAATTGGGTTTTGTTGTGCTGAGGAAGGATTGTGTACTAAACGAAGAACTATGAAAATGAAAGGCTTTGAACATGAACATCTTTGTGTGTGATTACTGGGTCGGTACAGAATGCAGGGGGCAGAGTTTGGAGTGCAGGTGTGAACCTGGGAGCAAACTCAGAGAATCACACTACGGGGGAGAAGAGGCAAAAAATGGAGAAGGGTACTGAGGAAGGCTGGCTTGGAGGACGAGGGGACTTGAAGGGTTTTTGGAGAGCAACCTCAGTAAGGAAAGACTTTCTTGTTGGGAACAGGGTACAGTGAGAACATTCTCCCAATTGTTTATTTTTCCTTGTGGAGGAACTTCAGCTAGAGTTACACTCCTGGCCTCTCCCCACCCCCAGAGGAGAAACTGAGCGCATTCTGTGAAGCTCCTTCCTTTCTCTTTTAAAGACCTTCCTGCCTATGCTGCTCTCTGCCTTGTCTTAAGGAATTTACCATTGAGGGAAGGCCTGTGGTGGTCCAGCTGTGCTGTGTTGGAGGTAAAGCCACACAAGCCTCCTGTGGCCACACATCAAAGCCATGTCCAACTCTTCCCACTTCTGTCAGTCATGCAACTGATGTTCTGATCTCCATCTGTCTGATCTCTGTATCTATAACTCAGTTAGTTCTAAACGTGGGAGAGAGAAACAAACTCTTACAGACAGACCTTTCAAATCTCTCGGTTTATGTTTTGGCTGCTGGCATTGATTTTCTGGAGAAGCTGGAATTTCTTGCTTTCAAGGAGAATCATGGTGATTATTACCATTTATTGAGAACATGCCAGGTAGCATATTAAACACTTTATGAGTTTATGTTGCTGCAATCCTAAGAGGTAGCTACCTTTATCTTCCCATTTTACGGATGAAGAAGCAGTTTTAGAAAGTTAAGAATTTTCCCACCTTCAACATGGCTAGTAAGCAGTGGAACCAGCTTTTGAACTCACTTTTATCTGATTCTTAGTTTTGCTCTTAGCCACGGGCTTATAAGTTCTCAGGTACAGAACTGTAAGGAGAACAAGGAGAAAAAGACAGTGTTTTGGAAGAAGAAGGAAAGTCTCATGAAAGGCAATATGGGCTACTATAGGGTGTTCTCAAGCAAGAAATATTTTTTTTAGAGTTCTTAAAGATTATTTTATTTAATGTTTTGTACCAGTATACAAATAATTGCACAAGTACTAAAATTATGATATAATCTAATCTCTATTATTCTGACTTGTATTATTATTTTCATGAGGATTTACATTTATTGACTCAATAAAAATCTATTGTCTTCCTACAACTGTCTAGCAAATGCACTCTTAATAGTTGTATTAACTGTCCATCGATTTCCTTATTAATTATTGAAAAGTTCTTAATAATTTTCATATAAAATTAACTTCTTTCATAATCATTAATTATTCTAGCATATTCCTCTTGCAATAATAAACACATACTTTTACTTCAAAGACTGATAGAATTTTCAAGCAAGAGACTTTGTCTTCTAGAAAACACTGGCCCAGTTTGGTCTGTTTGTATGAGTATATCATCTGCAATAATTTCAAGGTAGAATATCCTATGAAAAAAACTGGTCTTACAGTCATTTAAAAACTGGTCTTATATTCCCTTCCAGAGAACAGTTAAGATTTCAGAATGACTTTTTTCTGCATGTATCTCCCTGCCTCTTTTTTTTTCTCTCCATTATCTTTTGTCTGGTGCTGGTTCTCGTTAAGCCACACCTGCTAATTCATGCTGGTTCTCTTTGGACAATTTTTAAAACCTTACTGTGGCTAAGTTTCTCCATTTGAAAATGTATGGGGATTGGTAATACTGACTTCTCTATCTGGGTGTGGGTTCAGATTAATTATACAGAGCTTGTATCATACTTTGAAGTTGCTAAGCTTTCATGTCTGTTCAGACTTAAGTATTTTTATACAGCATGCACATTTAAATTTCAGGAAGATTTTCTATTTTTCTAATGGCTTCACCAAAATATCTTAGCACCACTGTGTAATACTGAAAAGTGGGATTTTCCGGACTAATCCCAGCTCTAATTTCCCTTTCCCACGATTGTAAGATGTGGAGTGTTTGTAATGATCTTTGCTGAGTCAGTCTCCTTGGGGGACAGATCAGTTTCATCATTTCAAAACATCCTAGCAAAACACCAGCCTGTTCACATGTGGTAGCTTGCAGAATAGGGTCGTTCCCAGGCAGCTGGGAGGGTAACACAGGCTTGGGCAGGAGGAGAAGCGTTAGGCATTGGGAAATGCTAACGGGAGGATGCCAAAGATAGAAAAGGTGGGGAAACCTCACAGCAGCTCACACACCTTGAGAAAATCCAGCAGGCGCAAAGGGAAGAATAAAAAAGGAGGAGAGATGTAAGATGGATGAAAGATGGATAGAAACAAGTCTAGGAAGATTGGTTTTTAAAGATTGGTACTCCTGCCTGGATTCTTGTTTTCCTATATACGACTTTGTTCAATAAAGTACCTCAATAGCAGAGCCAGGCCACCAGGATCACTCGGGGAGTGAATCAATGGGAGGGGAAGTGGAGGCGGGAGAAGTCACACCTCACTGCTGGGTTTGATGGGCTACCTGCGGGCTTGTTTAACAAGCCTCTGATTAGTGGAGAGATGTTCAGTGGGGAGCAATGAGTCACTCCTGGGAGCTGTGGTGAAGATCATCTCTGTGGCGGTGGGGAAGCCAGGAAATGCAATATCATATCCTTTACCGAATGACAGCAAGTATTGCATTCTCCAACCCCAAACCTTTGTTTTTCTGTGCATTTCTTCGTATTCCAGCTGAAGTTGCCCAAAGAAGACCTCGTCCTTTTGTTAACTTTTATCCTGAACTTCAAGGCTGCTTTGTGTTCTGCTGAAGTAAAGGTTTGTCAGAAGCCTAGAGGCAAGACACAGAATTCCTCCGGATGTCCCCAATACCCAATACCCTGTAGCTCTTCTGAAATATTGAAGTGTGATGGCGTGGTCACACTCACAGACACTCTCTACCTCCCCTCCTACGCCCGGCACTTTAACCTTCTGGGTCAGAACTTAGCTTTATTTTCACAAAGTAATAGCATTTAATTTGTTATGGTAATTTGTTCCAGCTTTGGGGCCATCTCCTAATATGTGGTGGGAGACCTCAAATTCAGGGGACTTATGGTAAGTGAATGTCGAATAGGAACTAATCTGTCATTATTATATTATTTATTCTTTCTTCCTTAAAAGGGATATCAATTTGTCATGGAGAGGGCATCTTCTCTTTAATGAGAAAAGGAAATAGACGGGCAGAATTTTTTTTTTTTACCTTCTTAATAAACCAGGAGACCTTGGGTTTTTAGATTCTTTCCTTCTCCTTCTTCTAAATTTTTATCATCAAAACTTGCCGAAACTAAATTGGAATGAGTTGCCTTTCAAAATTATTTCTTATCTTTAGAATTTGAGAAGGAATGAAAAAATTAAAGAGAGAACAAACTGATATGGTTCAAATAAAAACCAGGGGGAGCCGGAAGCAGTGGGGTTAGCAGAGCTGTTGGGTTGACTTCTCCAGGCAAGTATTGTCAACAGAAATATAATGCGAGCTACATACATCATTTTAAATTACCTAGCAGCCACATTAAAAAAAAAAAAAAAGAAACAAGTGCAATTGGCTTGAATACTATATTTTATTTAACTCAATGTATCCAAAATATAACATTTCAAAATGTAATCAACATAAAAACTATTCATGAGATTTTCTTTTGCCTTGTTTTTGTCCTAAGTCTTTGAAATTTGATGTGTATCTTCCATGTACAACATAATCTCATTTCAGACTGGCCACATCTCAAGTCTCGACATCCATAAGTTGCTAGTGACTAGCATATTGGGATACCCTGTCTCGAGGCTGTTATCAATTTCTCTCCATGGTGATGTCTCACTGGCTTTGCTTTAAAACTGAGCCCGGATCTTCCCATGTTGGTTTCCTTTATAGCTTTAATCTTCATTTTCTCTTGGCTCAGCCTCCTTGGAATAACATCCTAAAGATTAATACAGGGTGAGAGAGGTTAGAGGAAACTGGATTGTGTCAGGGAAATGATCAAAGCCAGACTCCCTAAGTGGATGGCTCTCTGTTTAGACCTGATGCTTCTTTCTCATGGGGAAGGTCCTCCAGCTGGTCGACTGTAGGGAAAAAAAATGTTTATAATGTAACAAAGTCTATACTTTAATTCCTAGTCTGAACACAGGAATTCACATCAGATAGTTAATAAGTAATACATCCTTTCACACTTTTTCAAAAGCAGTGTTCTTTTCCCACATGGAGAAGCACTTCACTGCCAGTGACCACAATGTAAAAAGCAGGCTCATTCCCGTGAGAGTTTATGGAGTAGCCAACAGCACCCCATATGGGAGACTTAGCCCATATTGAGGGATTTAGCCCATATGGATGGGGGAGTTAGTCCACAGGGTCCTCACAGCACACAACTGTCCATCATACAACTGTCCAGGGTTCAAGAAAGTTAGGAATCCTTGACTGCGGCTCCATTCTCTTTTCTCTCTTTTTTTTCATTTTTAATTAATTTATTTTTGGCTGCGTTGGGTCTTCGTTGCTGGGTGCGGGCTTTCTCTAGTTGTGGCCAGCGGGGGCTACTCTTCGTTGCAGTGCACGGGCTTCTCATTGTGGTGGCTTCTCCTGTTGCAGAGCACGGGCTCTAGGCACGTGGGCTTCAGTAGTTGTGGCACACGGGCTTAGTTGCTCCGTGGCATGTGGGATCTTCCTGGAGCAGGGCTCGAACCCGGGTCCCCTGCGTTGGCAGGCGGATTCTTAACCACTGCGCCACCAGGGAAGTCCTCCATTCCCTTTTCTTAACTTTAAGTTCTAGGCAGGGAGCTCAAAGGCTTTCTTCTTTCACCTGCCCTCTCACCAGGTGCAGGATCCTTGCCCCAAATCCTTAGCCACACTCTTGAGCACATCTTGCGGGTCACCTAGGGTATAACTACATGGTAGGCAGCTGGCCGAGGGTGAAAGAGCCCTTTACTTCAAGTCTGAAGACCTAGGTTCTGTCACTTCTTTGTTATAGGATTGTGCAAGTCCCTTGACCTCTCTAAGCTACTCTTTCTTCATTTGTAAAGCAGCAGTAATAACGTTTACCTCACAAAGCTGTTGGAAAGATTAAATGAGGTAATGCATGTGAAACCACTTTGGAATCTGTAAAACACTGAATGCACTTCAGTTGTTAAAAGCTATCTGGTCAGTTTCCAGGACATATTCCTGCTGAATTCCCTCACTGTTCCAACTCTTTTTTTAAGTTCATGGGGCTCTTAACCTCACCCTCTCCTGAACCTCAGCTCTGCCAGACCTATCTCTTTTCAGACTCTCTGGTCCCACAAATGTTGCTAAGTAGACAACTTGCCACAAGAGCAAGTGCCTGGGTACACTGAGGGCTAGGAGCAGACACCTAACCCAAATTTCCTCTCCCTGGAATAGGATATTGGGACCCAGGGAGTTTGTTAATTGCTTGAATTTGGATGGTTTAGATACCAGTTCTCAAAGTATGGTCCATGGATCCCTGTGGGGGGGTGGTCCCTGAGACCCTTTCATGGAGTCTACCAAGTCAAAACCATTTTTATAATGATGCTACAAAGTTATTTGCCTTTTTTACTGTGCTTTTATTTATTTATTTATTTATTTATTTATTTGCTGATGGTATACAAGCAAAAAAGCTAGCATCTTAGCATGAACCAGGGCAGTGCAGTGGCACTCAGCTGTAGTCATTGTATGTTTTACCATCATGCACTCACAGTAAAAGAAGAAGAAAAAGAAAAGCAAAAGCCAGTTTCACTTAAGAGTGTTCTTGATGAAGCAGTAAAAATTATTAATTTCATTAACTCTTAACTCTGGAGTACACATCTTTTCAATATTCTGTGTGATGAAATGGGAAGTTTGCATATAGCACTTCTACTGCATGCCGAAGTAGGCAGCTGTCTAGAGGAAAACCACTTATGTGATTGTTTGAGCTGTGAACTAAACACATTAAAAAAAATTTTTTTTTAAAGGAGCACTATTCTTACTTGAAAGAACAAACTGTGGTTTCTTAGCCTTAGGTACTTGGCAGACATTTTCTTGAAAAATTAATGAAGTTTTCCTGTCACTTCAAGGAAAACAACCAACAGCATTTTTTGCCAATGGTAAAATTTGAGCTTCCAAATGAAAACTAAAATTAAAAAAAAATTTTGTAACTGCCACACCATGAGCTTGACAGCTTTTCAATACTTAAAAGTATTCTGGTGGGATCTGTGGCGATATTAACAATTGTGAATTTTAAATATATTTTTCATGAAATGTGTCAACATTTGGAAGATATGCAGACCTCAGTAAACCCATATTTTTCAAATAACAAAGACATGGGTAAGAGATTCATTCAAAGTGGATAGACTAATGGATTATAATTTAACAGTAAGAAAATTTCATTGATATAAATTCAGATTCCACACTGCATCTAAACTTTAAGAAACTACTACTTGTTGAGTTTTGGTATAGTTACCAAAGGTTACCCACAATCATTTGAAAAGCCCGTTAAAATACTCCACTCTTTTTTAGCTACATGTCTCTGTGAGGCTGAATTTTCTTCGTATACTTCAACCCAAACAACCTAACACAACAGATTGAATGCAGAAGTAGTAATTCAGCTATCTTCTATTAAGCAAACCATTAAAGGGATTTGCAAAATGTCAAACAATATTATTGTAGTCACTAAAATTGTTTGTTTGTTTGCTTTTGGAAAAACAACAACAGCAACAAATCAGACTTGGGCAGCCATGTTTGGCCCATGTATGTGCAAGTGAATAGGGGAAGTTAGTATTTAGAGAACAAGAGAGGAGAGTTGGGATTGACATACACACACTACTATATATAAAATAGATAACCAACAAGGACCTACTGTATAGCACAGGGAACTCTACTCAATATTCTGTGATAACCTATATGAGAAAAGAATCTGAAAAAGACTGAATATATGCATATGTATAACTGAATCACTTTGCTGTACATCTGAAACTAACACAATATTGTAAATCAACTATAATCCAATAAAATTTTAAAAAAAGAGAGAGAGAGAAGAGATGGAAGTACAGTGAAAGAGAGGCAGGGAGAGAGAGACACGGAAATGATGCTTTGGTCCCTGATGGTTTCTGGACCTGGTTTTAATCTCTTTTGAAGCCAGGCCCTGCCCAATTTAGAGTTCTAGATTTCCGTGTGTTCTTCCAGTAACACCCCCTTTCTGTTTAAGCTGACTTCAAAAGGGTCTATTCCTTAGGTGGGGATCATAAATCTCGGCCCACAGACTCAGATGTGCGAGAGATAGGACCTTTTAAAATTTTCTATAAATCGACTTAATTTTGTCTTTGGGCCTACATCCTGCTGGGTTGGTGAGTAATTCCTGAGGTTTCCCTGCTCATTTCCATGTTGTGTCAAAGCATTAGGGAGCTCAGCTTTGGGAAAGCTGCTCCCTTGAAGCTTCTAAAGATAGAGCAGACAGGCACTGGCGATCAGCCTGGAGTGGCTTCTCCCAGCCATGAGGAAGGGCAGGCTAGGGGCCACTTCTCAGTCTTGGCGAGGCGTGTCCTGATCATGCAGAGAAAACCTAAGGCATATTCAGATGGAATCTTTCCATTTGGTTTTCTTGAGATATTCAGAGGGGAAGGGAATTTGGGGGATTCTGATCCCACTGTAGAGGAGGAGGGAGAGAGGGTACAATTACCCAGCGAACATATAATGCATTTTCACCCTCTCCCCCCACTCTCTGCACACCTTGCATTGGCAAATACTAAAGTCTTTACAGGGCTCTCTTTTGTCTGTGAATATGTGATCCCTTCAGCGCCCCCTTCACTATGCCCCTGGCAGTGATGATGAAAGAATCCACGTGAGCTTTGATGGTCTGGGGAAGTGTCTTGGGGGCCACCACTCTTCTGGTCTACACACTTCCTCACAGTGAGATCAGTTCTTCCACAAGCACCCCTTCCTTCCTTCATTTTCACACCACTGCCACTCCTGATGGCCCTCATCCTTGCATGCCTGGATCCTTTCCCTAACTGAGCGAGCCATTCTGTACACAGATCCTCAGAGGTGCCATGTTCTGCATGTCATACCATTCATTTAGCACTTAGCACGCTGAGCTCCTTTTTGCAGGTCATTTCTTTATGTGAATGTCTTGTCTTCCCTTGAGAGTGGAGGCTGTTTTCTCTTCTGTGTATCCTACAGGTCCAGCACAACATACAGTGTTTGCTGCCACTGCTGCTTTCATGGGAACATCAAAGGGGTCTTTGGAGGGTTATAAGTAAATCATTCAAAAGCTTTTATTTAACACCTGCTGTTTGCCTTACTCTGCTGTGACCAGGGTTCTCAAAGATGAATTGGTTGCATCTCTTTGTCCAAAGGTGAATTGGTTGCATCTCATGAGAAGGCAGCATGGTAAGTGCCAGAAGAGCTCAAGAAGGGAGGGCCTGTCTCCTTTGTCCGGCTGTCACCAACCTCCTCAGGCTGGTTTAGAACCCTTCCTCTCTGCTCCCCAGGTGCCCTCAGCCTTTATCCAGTGTACTTAGCATGCCAGCTGTGTGTTAAAAAATCTAACACTTTACCATGAAAAATTTCAAACATTCAAACCATTTTTTTTTTTTTTTAGATTCCATATATATGTGTTAGCATACGGTATTTGTTTTTCTCTTTCTGACTTACTTCACTCTGTATGACAGTCTCTAGGTCCATCCATCTCACTACAAATAACTCAATTTTGTTTCTTTTTACGGCTGAGTAATATTCCATTGTATATATGTGCCACATCTTCTTTATCCATTCATCTGTCGATGGACACTTAGGTTGCTTCCATGTCCTGGCTATTGTAAATAGTGCTGCAATGAACATTGTGGTACGTGACTCTTTTTGAATTATGGTTTTCTCAGGGTATATGCCCAGTAGTGGGATTGCTGGGTCGTATGGTAGTTCTATTTTTAGTTTTTTAAGGAACCTCCATACTGTTCTCCATAGTGGCCGTATCAATTTACATTCCCAACAACAGTGCAAGAGGGTTCCCCTTTCTCCACACCCTCTCCAAACATTTATTGTTTCTAGATTTTTTGATGATGGCCATTCTGACCAGTGTGAGGTGATACCTCATTGTAGTTTTGATTTGCATTTCTCTAATGATTAGTGATGTTGAGCATCCTTTCATGTGTGGGGACCTAATGAAACGTCAAAGCTTTTGCACAGCAAAGGAAACCATAAACAAGACGAAAAGACAACCCTCAGAATGGGAGAAAATATTTGCAAACGAAGCAAGTGACAAAGGATTAATCTCCAAAATACACAAGCAGCTCTTGCAGCTCAATATCAAAAAAACAAACAACCCAATCCAAAAATGGGCAGAAGACATTAAATAGACATTTCTCCAGAGAAGATATACAGATTGCCAGCAAACACATCTGATTCGTTTTGTCTGTGATGCCACAAAGCTCAGCTGGATGATCCCATCCGATGGAAAGTATACACCGTAGCTGGAGCCTGAGGATAATTGGGAAGAACCCCCCGCTGTCACACGCTGGGCAAGGCGCAGGGGAGGGGCACGTTCTGCCCTGCAGGGCCCGGAGGCTCTGAAAGCAACATTTTCTCTATGGGAAGCACAGACTCTGAAGGGATTTATCTCCAGGCAGTGCTACGGTCTCCTCTTCCGGCACCAAGGAGACTGTTGTTCCGTCAGGATTTCTGGCATTAGCAGAGGTGAAAGGGAGCAGGGCCAGGCAGCTTCCCTGTGAAAGGCGGACCTCTCCCAGCCCCTCTGAGCCACTGAGCATCCGGGGCTGGTGCTGCACCGGTGGATGGGCGGCCAAGGACAGATTTCTTTTCTGTGAAACTTTCACCCAAGGATCCATCTCCACCGCCTGCATTGTGCTCACACTTGGTGCATCTGACAGCCTGCGGGTTTGGGCTAGATTTGCAGCTTTATTAGGCATCGCAGAAGCCGAGCAGAATTTCTTTTCTTTTTTTTGAAACTCCAGTTTCCGTAGCTAGTCTTACATTTCTCAGGCTTTGCTTTTCTCTATGAAACCCTTTTGTTAAAACTGTGTGATACAGTTACTGAAAAGATCAGAGAGAAAAAAAAAAGTACAACATAAAGAAGGGAACGCCTAGGTAACCATCACCTGAATCAAGAAGTAGACCATTCCCAGCTCCCAGAAACACAGCCCCCCTGCTCAGCCACACTCCTCCCTCTTCCCTGTTTTCTTTTTTTTAACAGCCAGCAGGAGCTGGGGTTTTTTTTTTTTTTTTTTTCCACGCGGCTTGTGGGATCTTAGTTTCCCGACCAGGGATGGAACCTGGGCCCTCGGCAGTAAAGGTTCAGCGTCCTAACCACTGGACCACCAGGGAATCCCCATTCCTCCCTGGTTTTAATGCCAATTGTTTCCTTGCTTCTCTTTATGCTTTTGCCACCTAACTATTCATCTAGAAACACTATAATCTAGTCTTGCATGCTTTACAATTTATATAAATGGGATTATACAGCATTATTATTTTCCTGCTGGTTTCTTTCACCCAATATTATGTCTGTGAGAGGTGTCCGTGTGGTTCCCCGTAGCTGTAGTTTGGCCGTTTTCCTGGCTATATAGTATTCCATTGTTAGGACACATAACAATGTAATCATTCTGTTGTTGCTGGCTGTTTGAGCTCTTTCTAGTTTAGGCTCATATCAGCAATGCTGCTGAGAGCAGTCTTGTACAGGTCTCCTGGTGCATGAGCTGCTCTTAAAAGGAAAGCTGTGCTCTTATTTTGTGTTGCTGGGGACTGGAGCCTTTGGCCATGCTGCCATGCAAGGAGCTGGCTGTGGATTCAGGCTGGTGCTCCAACCCCTCATGTGCTCAGCACTGCGTGGGTGCATGGGGCTGGAGGTCACTCTTACTAGAATTCTCCCCAGAAACCAAGGGGAAAAGAAGTAAGAACTTTCTGGGCAGGAGAAAGGGAACAACTTGAAAGGGTACTGAACTAGAGATCAAAGACCCCTTCGTGCTGTTGGCTTTTTTTTTTTTAACATCTTTATTGGAGTATAATTGCTTTACGCTTTTGTGTTAGTTTCTGCTGTATAACAAAGTGCATCAGCTATATATATACATATATCCCCATATCCCCTCCCTCTTGCGTCTCCCTCCCACCCTCCCTATTCCACCCCTCTAGGTGGTCACAAAGCACCAAGCTGATCTCCCTGTGCTACCAAACGTGATGTTGGCTTTTGATGTGAGCGTCACCGCACACCCTGCGGTAATGAATTCACTTATCTTCAGAGCTCGCTGCATTCCCTACCTACCGCCTCCTAATCAGCAAGCCTCCACTCAAGGCCAACAGCATCATCATTAACAAGTTTTGGGACTTGGAGCCGGGGTGCCCTTGGCTGCCTTGGGCACTCAGCCCTGCTGGAACTGCTCTGGGGAAGAACTCTGAAGCCCACCTGCAGAGGCTGTAAAATCAGAGAAAGTTGGAACGGGAAGTCCTTCGAGAGCATCCTAGGCAGTCTCTGCGGCTGTTTACAGGCTTGTGAGGGAAAGTGGAGTTTTCATGGAAAAGAAGTAGTGTTTGTTTTCATTCCATGGAGTTGCTAGGTCGGCATGTTCAAGAAAATATCCTCCTTCCTCTCCTCTTTCCACACCCTTTTGTCTTTTTCAGCCTCATGCCTCCTGTTTCAGAAATTAATTTGTCTATTCTTCCAGTGTTGAGGAATAGATACACATCTCCCTCGAATGAGCCTTTGACAGGGGTGCCAATCAATACAGCCTTAAAGATCACAAGTGGAGGATAGAGGACTAAGAGGTAGGAGAAGTAAACATGGGGGAAAAATGGTTGTCAGGACAGGTTCAGCTATTCTGGGGCGATAGAGGCGAGAAGAGTGGCATCAATGGGAGGGGCTGTGAGGGAACCTTCTGGGGGAGCCGGAATGTTTTAACTCTTGATCTTGGTGGTGGTTACCTGGGTGAATGCATATGTAAAAATTCATCCATCTGCTACAGTAGAAATGAACACAACATTGTAAATCAACTATACTTCAATAGAATAAAAAAAAATCATCCAACTCTACACTTAGATTTGTGCACTTTACTGAATGTAAGTTGTACATTGAAAAAAAGAAAAGGCTGTCAGGAAATTTCCACTTGGCCTGATTACCTGCATTTACCTCCTTTATGCTTCCAGGTGTCATACATACCACGTAACCATGTGAAATAAACCCCACAATACAATGCTATAATTTTTACCTTAAACAGTAAGATGTATTTTAAGGAAAAGAGCAGAAAGATTGTTTTTTATATTTACCCACACATTTATCATTTTTGAAGATCCTTTTGGGAGATCCAGGTTTCTACCTGTGATCATTTCCCTTCAGCCTGAAGAACTTTCTTAAGTATTTCTTGTAAGTACTGACAACAAACATTCTTAGTTTTCATTTATACAAAAATGCCTTTACTTTTCCTTCAGTTTGAAATGGGATTTTCACTGGATAAAGAATCTTAGTCCTCCTTTCCTCCTTTCCTCCCTCCCACCCTCCCTTCCTTCCTTCCATCCTTCCTTCCTTCCTTCCTTCTTTCCTTCCTTCCCTCCTTCCTTCCCTTCCCCCTCCCTCCCTCCCTCCTTCCTTTCTTTCCTTGTCTCTCTCCCTCCCTCCCTCCCCTCTTTCTTTCTTTCCCTCTTCAGTTTAAAGATATTGTTCCATTTTTTTTCTTTTTCCCCCCCGATGAGAAATCAGCTATGGTCTGTATCATTATTTCCCTGTATATAATTTTGTGTTGTTTTTCTCTGATGCTTTCAAGATTTTCTTTTTATCTTTGGGTTCCAGCATTTTGACTAAGATGTACATAGGTATAGTTTTTATTTATTCTGCTTGGGGTTCACTGAGATTCTTGAATCTGTAAATGTATATTCTTTACCAAATTTGGAAATTTTTTGCATCATTTTTTTCAAAAGTTTTTTTTTTCCCCTTCTCTCTATTTTCTCTCATCTGTGACTATAATTACCTGTAATATTATTATGTACTATTATTTCCTATTTTCTCACAAGTCTCTGAAGCTTTCTTTATTTTTTTCAAATTTTTCCTCTCTGTTCTTCAATCGGATAATTCTCTTGATCTAACTTCACATTGACTGACTCTTTCTTTTGTTATTTCCAATCCACTGTTATGCCCATCCAATGAATTTTTTATTTCAGATATTATATATTTTTAATTCCAGTATTTCCATTTGATTCTTTTATAATTTCCATTTCTCTCTGGTGATTTTCGGTCTGTTCATTCATTATGAGTATATTTCCTTTATATATTTGAGCATAATTGTAATGGCTCTTTTAAAACCCTATTTGTTGGGCCTCCCTGGTGGCGCAGTGGTTGAGAGTCTGCCTGCCAATGCAGGGCACACGGGTTCGAACCCTGGTCTGGGAAGATCCCACATGCCGCGGAGCAACTAAGCCCGTGAGCCACAACTACTGAGCCTGCGCGTCTGGAGCCTGTGCTCCGCAACGGGAGAGGCCGCGACAGTGAGAGGCCCGCGCACCGCGATGGAGAGTGGCCCCCACTCGCCGCAACTGGAGAAAGCCCTCGCACAAAAACGAAGACCCAACACAGCCAAAAGTAGATAAATAAATAAATAAATTTATAAAACTGTTAAAAAAACCCCAAAACTTAACATTAAAAAAAACAACAACCCTATTTGTTATTTCTAATATTTAAATCATCTTAGAGTTGGTCTCCCTTGACTGTCATTTCTCTTGTATATGAGTCATATTTTCTTGTCTCTCCTTATGTCTAGTAATTTTAGATTATATCATGCATATTGTGAATAGTGTATTGTAGAGACCCTGGATTCTCTTATGTTACTCTGAAGAGTATTGCTTTGTTTCAGCAGGCAATTAACCTGTCCTATCTCAAATTCTAAATTCCCCTGTGTTATGTAGCAATTGAAATTTCTGTTTAGTTCTTTTAGGCTTAGCTGGGCTTTTTGGTATTGGCACAACATATGCTTAGTTTAGGGTTGGCCAAAGATTTGGCCAGAGTTTATATGTAGAATTTGGGGCTTCCCCTCTGTGGCTCTCTTCTTTCCAGTATTTTCCCCTCCACTTTCCAGCTGCTATTGCCCTGAATGTTGTCTTCTGATTACTGAACCAGTGAGGTTTCTACTCAAGTTTTAGTCACTTTCTAGTGGCATGAACTGTGGACTGCCCTCAGGCAAAAGGACATAAAAAATGGGCAATTATCCAAGTGCCAAGTGTTTCCTCTAAATGTTGACCACCAGTTTTTTGCCTGCTTTTGGCTGCTCTCAAATGGCTTCAGAGATTGTTTTTTTGTGTGTTTTGTCCAGAGTTTATAATTGTCACTTTGAGAGGATTGGTCTAATATGAGCTACTCAGCCATTACTAGAAATGGAATCTTGTTGTCTGTTCTTGCCTAATGATCTTATGGCTTGATTTCTTATTTGTTTTATTAAATTAATATGGTAAACCTGTTGATAAAAAATATTTTCTTTGGCATCAGAAATGATTCCAGCGTTAAAAAAGATAGTTAATAGTAATAATAAAAGTAACTTTTAAATCATAACAATAAATATGCTCTAGTACAAATATCTAAGGATAATGTTTTCTTTGGAAAATTGGATAGTTTCCACAAACAAGCTTTAGAATAATGGAAAAATTTCAAAAATCTTTTTCGAGTGACGTTTTTCTCTTTCCATGGAAAAATGAAAAACTCTTTATTTTGCTCACTTCTAAACTTCATCCTTCAGAATTCTCCTTATATTAATTTATCCAAAATGTGGGTGCTGAAATAGATTTTAATTTTTGTGGAAAATAATGGTAAACGAGTAGAGTTGGGTCTAAAAAAACAGAGAAATTTCATTACTTTAGATTACTTTAGGGCATGATCTTGGAAGGATTCTCCTTGTCTTTATTTTTGGGGCAAAAATAAATGTGCATTAAAAAAAAATCCCATTCTAGCTTTCTGCATACTATTTAACATCATTCTGCAAAAATTCTAATGCTTTGATCTATAATTTCATTTGACTGGTGAGTACTCAGGTCCACATGGAACATTAGAGTTAATACTATTGCTGTGACACAGATAAAGAAAATGCTGAAATCCTTAATGGCTCTGCTCAGCAATGAATCCTGAAGTGCTAAGGCTCCCAGACTTCTCCTGTATTTTATGAGATACGGAATGAGTAGAGCCCTGGTATTTTCCATGGTTAAACTTGCCCAGGAGACAAGGATTTGTGGGCAACTCTACCCCTTGCTTTTAGGGATCACACTTCCTGATCAGCCTCTCCTCCAACACATTCTCTATTAATATGAGACATTTATTTTTATTGTATTGTACACAAGCTTGAATATTAACTCCCCCTAATTTTTGGAATGATTACCATTTTAAAAAATAAAATAACATATTACTATATATGATAAAGTTTATTAAGAGATAAAATATATGTAAATAATATTTTTGAGAAATCATATACATGTTATTTAATTTTCTTTTTTCTTTTTTTTTTTGGGCCACACCACGTGGCTTGGCTTGTGGGATCTTAGTTCCCTGACCAGGGATTGATCCTGCGCCACAGCAGTGAAAATGCCGAGTCCTAACCACTGGACCGCAAGGGAACTCCCACCAGTATTTTCTTATACAATGAAACAGCAAAGTATTGTCTTGAAGTATGTGCTAGGTGGCCTGAGATAACAAATGTCTTTTACAAGAGGCAATACATTTACATAAGTAAGGAAGCAAGGGGGTAGACACGGTATTATGTGACCACTAAAAAATTTTATACAGGTGCTACTGTCACTATGTCCTGCCAAACCACCAACCCAGGAGAAGCTGGAAGAAGTGTACTCTAGATTATGAAAAGCATCTAACAAAAACGTGAGACTTTTAGCTTTAGAAAAGCTAAAAAAATCATATAAATAAACATTTTGTTATTTGATCCAAACATGAAATCTTCATAACTTATCAGTGTGTGCTTTGTTATGCTGCTGATTAAAATTTTTATAAAAATGTTGTTCTGGTTTATGTCATCCTGGATTAATGTTTTGTTGCCTTCCCTCATTAAAATTAAACCGAAGGTGCTGGATTTTAGTTGTTTGTTTTTGGCGATTTTAGAGTAATGAGGAATCTAAAGGTTTCCTTATGAATCTCATGGGAAAGTGCTTTAGTGTAAAAGATAACTGGAGAAAAGGATATTCTCCAAATCAAGTAATTATGCTTGCCAAGTAACCAAGTTATTTCCTGGCTCTATATTATGGCATATTGGGTCCCAGACTCTGGGTCAGTAGTTTGGCAGGAGAGTAGGAGTAAGACCTGGAGGAAACTTATTCATGGCTACGTGGGATGATGTCTTATTCTCTTCGTTTCTTGCCGGTGCAAATGTACTGTCTCATAGAAAACGTCTGTTGTCTTTGGCCACTCAGCAGGTGGTCCAAGGAAATATTTTCCTGTTTCATTTTATAAAAATATACTGGCATTGGATAAAGAAAATTAAATAACTTAGGAAGTTTGTGTCTTCAACAAAAGTTATGAAACGAGGATGAAGAAAGCTTAGGGGAAGCCAGAGAGCAGTGATCTGGCTCCCATTTCCTTAACTACTTATTTTATATAGGTTGTGATGGCCCCATAAGCAAATGGTTAACCCCCCTCTTCCTCATTTCCTCATTTTCTGTCGATTTGGAACAGATGAAGATGACTTTTATTGATTTATTTTGAAAAATTAATTTTTATTGGTGTATAGTTGGTTTACAATGTTGTGTTAGTTTCTGCTGTACAGCAAAGTGAATCAGTTATACATATACACATATATACTCTTTTTTAGATTCTATTCCCATATAGGACATTACAGAGTATTGAGTAGAGTTCCCTGTGCTATACAGTAGGTCCTTATTAGCCATCTATTTCATATATAGTAGTGTGTATATGTCAATCCCAATCTCCCAATTTATCCCTCCCCCGCTTCCCCTTTGGTAACCATAAATTTGTTTTCTACATCTGTGACTCTATTTCTGTTTTGTAAATAGGTTCATTTGTAGAAGGTGAAGTTTAGATAGAATGGTATTGGATTTGCAAGTAACCAACCAGAAAGCACTAACCCCCAGCTTTTTCTATTAACCAAAAGAGAAACTTCTGTAAGGCTCCAAGAGACAAATCATTTGAATCCAGGTATAAAATAAAAGTTTGGGAGTAGAACCAGTATTATGCTAACCAGATTCAAATATATTTTAATTTTCCCAGCCCATGTGAAAACATTTCCCAGAATATCTCAGTGAGACCCATCACTTTCTAAGCCAGCTGTGTGGATGGAAGGTAACCTCATTTCCTCCAGAATGACAATGTGCCCAATAGCCATCTTTGTGATGTAACTATTTGGCATTTTTTCCTGTGGTGTAGAGACATCTAGGAAACAAGATGTAAGTCCTCACTTTTAGGACTAGTTCTCCAAGTATGAAGAAAGAGTCATCTTTAATGGCTGTGGACACAGATATGCCAAGTAACAAAAAGTAATAAAAAACAGCTAATATACTGAATACTCACAATTCGTTGTGTATTAGGTCAAGCACTTGACTATCTCATTCAGTCTTCATACCTCAAGAGTAACTATCGTTATTATGCTTATTTAAAAATGGGGACACTGAGGTTTGAAGAATTTGCCTGATATCAGACAGCTAATATGTAGAGTACTCAGGTTTTAATTCTAGGGCTGCCCTTCTGCAAAGCTCTTTTCAGTAACTGCCATTTCCTACTATTTATTTATCAATGAAATTTATCAAATTCAATTGACTTGTGGATTCATCAAATTAGTCAGGATAATATGATTACTGTAGGGAGTCCTATTGGATGAGTCGGTTTATATGGAGATAGAAAAAAGTTACTCCTATGAGCCAAATTGCTTTGTTTAATTTAGATGTTCACTTACATGCAGATGGTAGGTAATCTGTAGTGCCGTAGTTCAAGGTATGGTCTGGAGACCCCTGGAGGTCCTTGAGACATTTTCAGGGGTATGTGTGATCAAACTTCTTTTTATAATAAGACTAAGACTTTATTTGTTTGTTTCTTTTTTTTTTTTTTTCATTCTCTCAGGAGTGTACAGTGGATTTTTCCAGAGGGCATGTGATGTGTGATATCACAATAGATTGAAAGCAGAAGATGTGAGAATATATTTGCAGTCTATAAAGCTAGACATTAAAGGAGATTTATAAAAAGATAAAAACAATGCCACTCTTCTCACTGAAAAATTTTTTGTTTTGGAAAATGTAATTATCTTGCATATATATATATTTATGTTAAAATTTAATGGGCTTATTTTTATTTTAAAATAAATATTTTAAAAATTTTCAGTTTTAATGTTTATATGGTAAATATCAATAGATATAACCCACAGAAAGGAAAGCTTATTGGGGTCATCAATAACTTTTGAGATTGTAAAGGGGCCTTGAGATCACAAGGTTTGAGAACCACTGCTCTCATGTAATGTAAAATTTAAATGGAAAGGGATGTTGGGTTTAACTGTTAAACATATTCTTCCTTTTCTTTCTATTCCTTTCTAGCAGAGTAACTTGTAAGGTACTGAATCTTGAAAGAAATTTCTCAGTGCTAGGTGGCTGTGGAGTCGCATTTTCCTGGTATTGCAGATACCTTTCTGATGATCTTCCCAGCTCACCATGCTTCTCCTAGTGACGGGACCCTGGCAGCCATATTTGTGTTATGGATACCAAGCCTTGTTGCTGTTGATTTAGAACAAGGTAAACCTAAGCTTAGCCAATTAGAGTCTCACTCCCAGAAATTTGGTGTTGGGATTCAGAGACAGCAGTAAATTTTTCTTTATGGCCTGAACTGAGTTGGTGAAAACTCAAGCAGAGGCAAATCACCCAGAGAAAGACCATCTGAAGAGAGAGAAGAGACAGGTGTACTAAGAGAAATAAGGAGAAGTGGAGAAGTCCCCAATGGCTTCCTGGGTCTTTGCTCTAGACCCTTCTGAAGCATGGCTGCTTTTGTGCCCCTGGGTTTTATGAACTACCCCTGTAACATTAGAATAAAATTTCCCTTTCAATTAAGCTAGCTCAAGTTGATTTCTGTTATTGTTAACCAAGCAGATCTTAGGCACTCAATTTCTGTAAAGCTGAAATTCTTGTGAAGGCATTACTCTTGTTTAAAGGTGCAATGGAAAACATCTCAGAAAAAAATTGAAAATAATTTGTTGTAAGAGAAAGAATAGGAACATTAATTAGGAAATATATTAAGTTGTCCCTATTTAAAACTTTAGCAATGTTTATAGGTGTCACCCTCTTCAGAAGGGCAAGTAAAATGTGGTGGACAGCTAATCTGCCAGTGAAATCAAGGAGCATCTGTCTTTTGCTGGCTAATCTAGTTGCCTAGTTCCTGCTGTGCTGAATTGGAGTGTGGGTGTGTGAGTGCACATCAGATACATCTTCTGACCTGTTACCGAGTCCTAGCCCATACTGCTTGCTGCACGACAGGCCAATCAATCAAGAGATGAAGTGTTGGGGCAAGGAATAGCAACTTTATTCCAGAAGCCAGAAGACTGAGAAGATGATGGACTAATGTCCCAAAGAACCACCTTCCCCAAGTTAGAATTCAGGCTTCTTTTACACTAAAGGGGAGGGGGTAAAGTCCTGGTTCCAGCCGGACTCTGGAGGGGATGTGTTCATTTTTTCCTTCCTGTAGCCATTCACTAGTGGGTTCTGGTCAGGATGTTTCCTGTGAGCTGAACAAAGGTATTTTAGCTTAACGCTCATTACCTGGGAGGCAGGGTTCCCAGAGATGGGCCATTATGTATAATTTAAACTTACAGGAAACATCCCTTTAGTGATTAACTTGTAATAGAATAATACAAAGGTTCTTCCCTATTACATACCACTTCATTTTTAAAAAAAACTTATTTATTTTTGGCTGCGTTTGGTATTCATTGCTGCGCGCACCAGGGCTCGAACCCGTGTCCCCTGCATTGGCAGGCAGATTCTTAACCACTGCACCACCAGGGAAGTCCCCCACTTCATTTTAATATTACCATTTTAGTTTTTACTAAACTCTGTAGGGCCACTTCTGTCATGTTTACCACTGTAACCCCACGGACTTGGAACAGTGCCTGGCACAGTGTGGGCGCCGTCAATGTTTGTTGAGCAAATAAATAAATGATCATTTTAAATAGTCATGAGGAGGTTCACTAGACCAAATATTATGTGAGTTTGTTTTATCTTTTTTGGCCATACCACGTGGCTTGTGGAATCTTATTTCCCCAACCAGGGATTGAACATGGGCCCTCAGCAGTGAAAGGGCGGAGTCCTAACCACTGTACTGCCAGGGAATTCCTGAGTTAAAATCTTATTAAGACTTTATTTTGATTTTTAAAGTTCAAGTTTGAAATGCAATTTTCACTGAGGAAAACAAAAATCTTTTCTCTCATCAGAAGCTCTTTGCTAGCAAGCCTCTCTCTCTGGCATACCATCCAGAGTCTTACTGCTAGAAGCAGTATCACTCTTTTCCTTGTCTCTGATCAATCCTAACAGAGTTTTCTTCTTTTTAAAATCCCTGAATTCTGGGTAGCTTTCTAGTGATAAGAGGCCATCCTGGCTTGCACAATGAGGAGTAGCTGAAGCTTAAGATGGAATGAGCAATTGAAACCAGATCAAGGAGAGATTCAAGGCCCAGGTTGAGGAGTTTGGGCTTTATCTTTTGAACATTAGGATGCCCTAGAAGAGGACTGTAAGTTCTCCCACTCCATGAGTTCTTCTTACCTGAAGAAATGCATCTTTTAGGAAGATTCATAAGGCTTCAGTGTGCAAAATGGATCAGAAACAGAACCCGTGGCCAGGAGATCAATAAGGAGCTATTATCATGGTCTGGGTATGGAATAATAAAGATACTGTTTAGTTCCTTCTGACTATGACTGTGATAAAAGGTGCTTGGGAGACTTCAGGTATCTTTAGAGTACAGAAGGAGAGGCAATATTAGGCTTCTTTTGTTTTCAAGACCTCTATGCTTTGAGCATAGTGTAGGCAGGACACGTAGTGGGATTTGGGAGTAGATATAACTGTATAGCTTCAGCATTTGTAAAGGTTTCATGCCTCCATGCTATTGTTCCTGTTATTCCACCTTTCTGGAATGCCATCATTCTCATTCTCCTCCAACTGAAATCCCCTTTATCCTGTAGATCCACTTTCTTTCTGTCACCTTCCCTGATCTGCAGGTCAGAATTACGGTCTCCTTCCTCCCGCCTTGCACAGAAGGAGCTCGTTTCTTCATTAGGCACTTACTCCATTATGCCTCGTATAATGTTCATCTCCCACTTGGATGTGGACTCCTAGAGGGAAGGGACCATGATGGACCCAACCTTGGGTGCCCCACAGTGGCAATTCCATGGCTTTGCACTTAGGCGAGGATGAATTTCATTCGTATAGCATGACTTCGAGGCATTTTAGAAATGAAGGCCGAGTTTTGCTTACATTCTTGGTAGCTGAGAAGCCATTAGATGAAGCATTTTATTTATTCACAGTGGTCACAACATTGCCAAAATGTAAACAATTTCAGTTAAGGTTGTGAAAATAATATACTCTGTGTTCACACCTATAGTTTCCAACCTACTGGGCAGCCTTGAATGACTTGCATGGTTATGCTCTTTCCTGAATGTCAACTAAACACCAAGATTACAGGGTAAACCTTTAAGTGACTGATTCAGAGCTGAATCCCACCTATTCAAGTTCCCTGCTTCTTTGGGAGATTAAATGACGTGTAATTTAACTGTGTGGGTCTAGCATGTCTTACAGTAAATGGTGTGCATGTTGGAAAGCTTCATTAGTCAGCTCTAACGTCTTGACTACACCCTTCAAAATGTAAGTGATTAGGACTCATTCAGTGCAATGAATTGGTACACAGCAGTAAGTTCATGACTCAGACGGCATGAATGCCATTTACAAGGTTTTAACAGAGGAAGAGGAGCCAACAGAGGTAACGACTTTGGACTTGGGTTTCTATAGTCTTTCATCCAAGCATTGTGCCTTAAAATACTTTGCTCCTCCAACACAATCACTCAGCATATAAATACAGCTCCTGCCCCTTCTGGGTGGGGAGGAAGTGGATGCAGAGTCTACTATGAGGTTGGGTACACAGCGGAGGCCCGGTGCTGCACTCATTTGCCTCTTGGATACAGAGCTCCTACCTCGTCTATATAAGACTGAGGAAACTTACATTGTGCAGCATTATTCAGTTATATTCAAACTCACTTCTTGGGAAGTGACAAACACGAACGAGAGAAGACTGTTAAATGGCAAGGCTGAGATGGCAGAACACCCTGGGAATTAGAAGCAGAGACCACTTTCTCCCTGGAGGTCAAAATTTCCTCCTACCCCAGGGGAAGGGAAGGCACTGGAAGTCCGGCCTCCTGTATCTCCTGCCTTCTGTGGGAGGCTTGGGCTGCTTCTTTTTTTCTCCAATCTGGGATGTTTTATGGATCAGGCAACACATGAGCACAGAAGAAACCCACTGAATTGTCTTTTAGAAGCAATTAATGCCTGGTGGTCCACGACTGCTTCACTGTCATAAACTCTATACCATGCACAGGTTGTAGGCAGTTGGGTCTTCCGTGGAAGTGGTTAGATGAGGCCGAGGGGACAGGTATTCGCTCACTTCTGCAATTTGGCAACAGCAGTGGTGTCCACGGCTGAGAAGACCCTCAACATTCCTTTGGGTTTATTAGCCTGACCACCGTTTTGTTCTCAGCTTAGCAGAACAATTGGAACAGCTGCTGCTGCTTTTAAAGAGCTATTACTATGAAGATTCTTATTTAAATTATACTCAGCAAATTATGAACTGTTATCTCTATTTTTCTACTGACAGTTACATTCTGCCTTTCAAGAGGTCTTTTTTAGGATTAAAGGGTGGTAATTTGGCTCCTCTAAAAGGAATTTTTATAAGGTAATAGCCTCTAAATTTGATGTGGATTGTAGTATAGATCTTCCTTGACTTATGATGGAGTTATGTCCCGATAATTCCATCGTAAATTGAAAATATCCTAAGTCAAAAATGCATTTAATACCTCTAACCTACCGCACATCACAGCTTAGCCCAGCCCACCTTAAACATGCTCAGAGCACTTCCATTAGCCTACAGTCGGGCAAAATCCTCTAACACAAAGCCTATTTTATAATAAAGCATTGAATATCTTGTGTAATTAAAAAAAAATCAAGTCTACTCAGCAAATTATTTAGTCCAGAGTGGCATAAAATATTCATGGAAGACATTCATGAAAAATATGTTCATTAGCTTATTCTAAGCATCATTAATTCATCTATTCACACAGGTATGAACTCAAGCAATATTTCTTGAGGGCCTGCTATATTCCAGACACTGTTCTAGGTTCTGGGGATAAAGCAGAGGACACATAAGAAATTAGCCCAGAGGAACCTTGAAGCACACAGTTCATAAATCAAAGACAGATGAGTGACAGTCTAGTTTGACTCCCTATTTTACAAATGTGGAATCTGAGACTGCCCATCCTTCGGGGATTGTAGTTATGGGTAAAAAACATTAACATGGGCAGCCAGTAGGATGGGGTGGGGATCCCAGCCAATAACAAAGTGCAGTAGCTGAAGAATCATTTCCTTTAGACTGAGCCAAGTTTAGAATAAGAAGTATGCATCTCCTCTTATCTATGATGCTATAATTCCTTTTTCAAAGCAGAAGGGACAAATTGTATATTAATGTTAATACAAATGCTCAAATAGCATTTAAATAACATCTTGTAAGTGGCTACTAGAAATCTAGCAAAGTGTTTTTATCTGTATTATCTTATTTAATCCTTCCACCATTGAATGGAATAGCGATTATCATTCTCCTTTTACAGATGGTGCAACCGAGTCTAAGAGACTTTAATCTGCTGAATAAGTGATGGGGCCATGCTTTGGAAGCAGGTGTTCTGATGCTACTCCCCATGCTGGTCATACTATGCTATACTGTGCTCTTACCACTGGGCATTGGTTAATTCATTTACTTGACAGTTTTTGAAGGCCTATTATAGGCCTGGCACTGTGCTAGGCACTCTGACAACACAGAAAAAAACCCCAACAACAACAGAATCTGCCTTCAAATGATCTGAAAATTATAATACAGTGTGATAAATGCTATGACGCAGGTATGCCTGGGGTGTAGGGAGCTCAGAGTAGGTTCATTGCCCTGGTGCTGAGGTGGCTGAAGAAAACTTCTGAAGGAAGTGACCCCCGAAGCAGGGAGTTACTTGCTGAGTGGGCAGTAGTCAGGTAAAGAAAGGGTGAGTGCAGGATGTCACAGGCAAAGGGACCAGTGTGGGTAAATGCGCGGGGTCTGAAGCATGCACAGTGCAATTAGGGAACCAAGAGTAGACTGATGGGTGGCAAGCTCAGGGCTTGAATAAGACTGATGCAGAATCTCTTATTACCAATGAGTTGACTGTTGAAGACTGTGCTTTTAAATCAGTTTAATGGCCCCAAAGATTTTGTTCTCCAAAGAGCTTTTTCATGGCGACATCGCTGCCCTCAACTCAGAGTTATGGGTCAGGCGTTTTCTGACCCCTCTGAAGAATTTGCCAACAGTCTGAATAAGATTCCCCAGTAGGATCAGAAAACCTGACCCTAGAATCATCAACAATCCATTGTTCCTAGAATGTCAGATCCTTTCCTGGGCTTCTCTGATCTCCTTGTGGAAGGTTTCGCTTTGGAGTTGCTGGAAAGAAGCCTGAACCCTCTGTGAAGTGGCAGCAAGCTGGTTTCTAACAGGAAGTTTATGATCAAATGACTTGTTGATGTCCAAAAGCAGCATTTGTTGGTTTGATGTTTTCTATTATTCACTATTCCTTTAGGATTTGCAATGTCCAAATGTATTCTAAAATATGCAAAATTGAACATTTCAAACCTTCTAAATCAGCAGGGAATGCTGAATCCTTGTATCCACCCAGTGGATGAGCCAGACTGTAAAAGCTGGCTTTGCCTGCATCTGAAAAATGCATTCTATCTTTGTCATAGCCATGGAAGCATCAAACTAATTTTGGTTTTCTGATTTCAATTTTAAGAACCCTCAGTTGGCCTAGTTATACTCACCCTTAATTTTTAAGGCAAAGTCTTTTCATATATGATCCTTAGCTTAGCCAGATACGGGGGAAATGAATAAAAAGCTCTGTTAGAAAAGGGTTAAAATCTGATTCAGCAATCCCACTCCTGGGCATATATCTGGACAAAACTATAGTTTGAAAAGATATGTGTACCCCAGTGTTCATAGCAGCACTATTCACAATAGCCAAGACATGGAAACAACCTAAATATCCATTGACAGACTAATAGATAAAGAAGATGTGGTATATATATGCAGTGGAATATTACTCAGCCATAAAAAAGAATGAAATAATGCCATTTACAGCAACGTGGACGGACCTAGAGATTATCATACTAAGTGAAGTAAGTCAGAAAGAGAAAGAAAAATACCATATAATATCACTTATATATGGAATCTAAAATATGACACAAACGAACTTATCTATGAAACAGAAACAGACTCACAGGCATAGAGAACAGACTTGTGGTTGCCAAGGGAGAGAGAGGGTGGGGGAGGGACGGACTGGGAGTTTGGGATTAGCCGATGCGAACTATTATATATAGAATGGATAAACAACAAGGTCCTGTATAGCACAGGGAACTATATTCAATATTCTTTAATAAACCATAATGGAAAAGAATATGAAAAAGAATATATATATGTAAAACTGAATCACTTTGCTGTACACCAGAAACTAACAAAACATTGTAAATCAACTATACTTCAATAAAATAAATTTTAAAAAAGAAAGGAAAGGTTTAAAACCTACAGTAGAGTTGATCCACACCCTTTCTCTCAGACTCTCACATTGAGATCCAGAATACGTGTTGAACAGAAGTGTTGCCAGAGCTTCTCAGGAAGAAGGCAAGAAGAAGACGAAAATGACTCCAGGGTCATCCACTTTTCTCTTTTTATGATCCATAAAGGGACTTGCCTGACAAACCCTCATAGAAAATAGCTTATCCAAAAGGTGGTAAATCATCTAAACTCATCCTAATCCTGTAGGAGGGAAGGGTTGACTAGTCCTGTTATGGCCTTCTCATATTTTTGGTGTTTTTATTGGGTGATTATAGGAACCACATATATAGGCAAATGTACTCTGAATTTTGGTCACCTTTCTGCTGTATAGTGTCATAATCCTAGAAGTGGTCCTTTAAACTTTAATTGCCTGGATTATCTCAACTGAAAGAGGAGGATAATATAATTGAGTCACCTCCCAGAGTTATTGAAAAAGTTTGCAATAAAAGTCACTCTTTAGGTGACGGTAATTCTTGGGTTGGAATCACTCTGCTGTTTGTCCTGCACCCTTTCATTACCAAGGCACTGTCTCCTTTAAATTTTTGTCCTTGAAACTATATCAGCTGGAATTAGGTTAGGCTGCATATAACAGTAAAACCCCAAACAACAGAAGATTCAATAAATGAGGATTTTACTTTTCTCTCATGTACGTGAAATCTGGAAGTAGGCGGCTAGGCTCCACAAACATCAGAAACATAGAGAGACCTTGTATCTTTCTGTCCCACTCTTATAGTCCAACATTTTCATTCTCAAGATCACCTCATAATCTAAGATCATTGTTGGGAGGCAAGGCATCATACCTGTGATGCAGGCCAGAAACAAGAGGAAAGACAGAAGGACTAACTGTCCTGCTGAGACAGTTCCCTTGAAGCAGGATACCCAGAAGTCTCAAACAGTTCTTCTGCTTTGTCTCACTGGCCAGAACTTGGACGTGTGACCATACCTAGCTGCTAGAGATCCTGGGAAATGTGACTTTTAGGCTGGCTGTCTTGCCATCTTAAATAAAATCAGGGCTCTGTTACTAAGGGGGAAGGAAAGAAGTAGATGTAGAGATAGGGAACTAGAACTCTTTGCCTTAGTCTATTGTTTTAATATCCAAACATCCATGTGCATCATTCTTAAATATTAAACACTCATTCTAAATAGATCCTCAAGGAAATGGGAAGCTAGGATTGGATATATGTTTAGGTTGGATTTTGAAGGCAATAATAATCCAGTTACTGTTAAAGATGGAACACTGGTAGTTCTTGTTACCTGTTGGGGGGAAGAATTACGTAAATGATCACCTACGCAATTCTTTGGGAGTGAGCGGCTGTTGCACGAGATCACTGTAGAGACCACATGAAGAATCTAAGACCTGTGGGTTTGTCTTACTGCTCCAAAGTACCCTGGAGAACTTAAAGAAAGAAGATAACAGCTTCAAGTTTTAAATTCTCAGCTCAGTGACTGATCAGAAGACCAAAAAATTCTAAGGTTGTCCTGAAGAATTTTTTTTTTTTATCTTGTAGCAAAGGATTTATGTAGCTGAAAATCATATTCAGAGTCTAATCCTGTGAATTGCTGAATTATAGTATAGTTTGAATTTACAGTCTTGCCATCTCTCTCAAGTAAAAATTAGGACACCGACAGGGAAGAGTGGGACCCGTAGAATTGGATTGAGGACATTGAGGTGAGCTGGATGACTGAAAACCAAAATCACAAACTTTATTTTTGGCACCAATTACTCAGTGTTTTTAATCTGTAGACAACAGAATCCACACTGGCTAATAAGGCATGACTCAGAAGGATGCACAACTTACACTCACAATCTTTTTGCCATGTCCTAGTTATATGACCTCACCTAGCTGCAAGGGAGGATGGGAAATGTAGTCTTTAGCTGGATTGCCATGTGCCCAAATAAAACTTCTATTACCATAAAAGGTAGAATGAATATGGGGGAGACAGTCAATGGTATTTCTGTTAACTAAGTCAAAGAATGCAGAAAGAGGAGCAAGTTGGTAAGGGAGCTGTGGGCAAGCAGAAAATAAGTTTGGATTGGGAAGTATCAAGTCTAAAAGCCTGTGGCACATCTATTATGAGATGTCCATTAAGATGGATAGGGGAAGCAATCTTACCCAGGGAGAATTTAGAGAGAGAAAAGAGGTCCAAAATTTAAGGATGAGGTGGAGGAAGGGAAGTCTCTGAAAGAAAATAGAAAAGAGCAGACAGGAAAAGGTACCTGTCTCACAAGTCAAGGAAAGGGTTTAAGGAAGGAGGCAGTTATCAAGAGTGACAAATGCTGCTGAGAAGACAAGTAGAAAAAGGGTGGAGCAAAAGTCATTTGATTTGTCCCTTGTTGACTCAGTGGAGAGATGTGGGCTGAAGACAAATTATAGTGGGTTGAGTTGTGGGTAGGAGGTGAGGAAGTAGAGGCGTGAGGAGTAGAGAGGCAGCCAGAAAAGGGCAGCAGGTAGGGTGAGAGAAAGTTTATTTTGGGGTAGGAACTCTTGATCACATCTGCAGGCTGAGGGTGTGGATTCAAGGGAGGAGAGATTGAAATGAAGAGAAGAGAGAGAATACTAATTGTGTGATATTTGCGTGGTAGATGGGGTGATGGAGAGACTTGGTGAGATGGATCTGCCCATGGAAAGGGGTAGGGCTGCCTCTTTCCCTGGAACAAAAAGGAAGATGATAACAATTGGTAAAGGAGATGAAGATACTGAGAACTTGCAAAGAAGTCTGACAAGTCTTTTCAAATTTCTACCGATATTTGAATTATGGAGCTTGATGCTGGTGCATTTTCAGTGTCTGTTAGGCACTCAGATACACATAGAGACTGAGGTTTAAGCAGCTCAGTTCCCCAGAACGAACTCCAGTTCGACCTGAGGATGATCTCCTTTCTTGAAACTCTGCAAGCAGGACATATATCAAAGGAGAGGCTCAGGAGATCTCAGAACAAATCCCAGGATGTAAGAAAGGGCAGAAGCAGCAGCAATGAGTGCTTTCTTCAGGAGGCACCTTTGGTTTATCAGACCGTACCAGCTGGCCCTTGCAGAGCTTTGAGTGCCAGGGACTCAGTGACCCCGAGGCTCCTCCTGGAAAAAAGGAAAAATTGGGATCTTCCCAAAGAAATCTCAGCAATGGACTAAATTCATTAAATGGAACTTAAAAAAAGTTTCTGTTGTGGATGGTAAAATCATTATTGGAGGCCATCAGAGAGCTTCCATGACTCACTGTTTAATGATTTCCAGCAGTATTACAAAGGATTTAAAAGTAAGCTTGGAGCTATTGAGAACAAATAGTGTGCCAAGAATATGAGAGTGGTTTGGGTTTTGGACTCTATGAAAACTGTATTGTTAATTTAGAGAAAAAATATAGACTGGATTCCTCAGGCTCTGGAAATCTGTTATTTTCCTAATGTTATTTGCCTTGTCTCAGTAAGATATTTGATATTTTAAAAAAGGCTGAGCAGAGAGAGGTAGCAGTGTAAAATCTTGTGGATCAGATCATCTCAGAAGAGATAAGAAGAAAAAACTTATAGAGACTGGGTGAGTCATAGAGTAGAAAGGGGGAAAGAAAGCAGAGTAAAGTGGAAGAAGAGGAAAAGGAATGGTGGTCCTTTCCCCTAAACCCAGATATGTTAGATGTTTTGCAAAAAGGGCCATAATTATTTCCCTCCATAAATCTATGACCCTTTGCAACGTAACTTTGCAGTTCCTCCCATGAAGAGATGGTGACTGTTTTCCTGCCCCTTGAATTTAGCTGAACTTGTGACTTGTTTGGCCATCAGAATTTGAGGGAAGTGGATTCTGTTCATTTTAAGCTTAGGCCTCAAGAGTTCTTGCACACTTCTGCTCTAACTCTGGAACCTTGCTGAGCTCTCTAAGAACAAGCCTAGGCTAGCCTGCTGGATGATGACAGCCTAGTTGTCCCCTAGCCTCGGCCGACAGCCAGTCAGCCCCAGAAACAAAGTCACCTAGCTAAGAAGCAGCATGAATGAGCTCACACAAGAACAGAAAGACAACCCAACTGAGCCCAGCCCAAATTGCTGATTAATCCACAGAACTGTGAACTACATAATTGACTATTGTGTGAAGCCACTAAGATTTGGAGTGGTTTGTAACACAGTGAAAGCTAACTGAGACACCCCTGTGGTCTTGGGAAGGTAGTGGAGTAGGGGAAGAGCAAAGAAAATGAGAGATGGAGGTTGGGAAATCATGTCATAATGAATTGTGCTCTGATATAAACATGAAGCAATATTAAAATTGTCAAGAGAAGAACTGAGCACCCATAGCTGTCTGTTTTCTAAGCTCTTCCGTCCTCCATTTTCTAGTATCAGTACCCTGCCTTTCTCCCATACACATAATGAGCTGTATGCTGCTCAATCAATCTGACTCTTCATGTGAGCTCTGGGTGGGGTTTGTCTTAGAGCTACAACAAAACAAAACAAAACAAAAAACAAAAAAGAAAATGCTGCTGTCTCTGCTGTCTTAAGCAGGCTTTTCTCTGGATGGCTTTCTGAGGTCTGTGGTCAAGTTATAGCTCTGTAAAAAGTTGGTGGCTCAGTGATCTAGACAGTGGTAGGAGCTTTTAATTGTTCATCAATGTTTATTTGGGAAATTTGAGGGGTTTCTTTCTTAGTGTTCCATCAGAAACTCAGTTAACACCACGCAAATCCTTCTGAGGCAATTCACGGCTCTTCTAAATAAACAAGTTTTCTCTTATCCCATTTTTCTGCTCAGCATGTTATTTAAAAATTTGTTGAGGTACTTCTGGAAGCTTAAATTTGTTTCCTTTTGCTAGGCAGGAGCTTTAATTGGAGACAGCTCTGTTGTGAGGTGTCTTCCTACCGCCCCATCAGCCCAGGGTTCTGAAGGCTCCTCCCAAGAGAGGGACTCCATGCTGCTCCTGGAATCCTGACGGCAGTTGTAGGACATACAAGCTCTGTAGAGCTTCTCATCTCAGGGCCTCTGAGCCCCAGCGAAGCCCCAGGCATTCATGGAGCTGCACTGGCATTTTCAAAGCACTCTGCCACCTTTGATTTAAGTTACAGCAGGGCTTTGGGAGTTAGATAAGTCTTTGCCTCGTTTTTCTCATTGGAAGATATTTGCAAAGAAAGATGAAGGGGACCTTGCCTCTCAGATGGGTCTGGGGTGGGCGGAGGCAGCAAGGCATGATGGGAAGAGGGTGAGCTTTAGGGTCGGACAGCCTTGGGCTGAGTCCTGGCTACTCCTTCCTGACCACGTGTAGGACATTGGGCAAGTTACTTACCCCCTTTGAGACTCAGATTTCTGATGTGTAAGTAGGAACAATAACATACACTTTAGAGAGCTGTGTGACATTAAAAAAATGTGATTATACATGTATGTAAAATGGCTGGCATATAATACATACATAATAAATGGCAACTACTGTCATTATGAAGAATGATATAGGGGCTGGGAGTTTCTTTTAAGATACATTGTAGTTTTCTACACTCCTTAGGCAAAAGCAATTTGAGTCCTGGTCCTAGGGAGATAATCTCCTATTATCACCCACCTCTCTGCCTCCCTCGCCCCTACCCCCCAGCTCTCCCTCAACCCCATCCACAGCTCTGATGAATGATCCAATGTGTTATTTCTTCCTTCTTTGCTTTTGGTACGGGCTTTCTTCTCTTTCCCTTGCCAAGGAACTCTCCCTCCATTCCTGATTCAGGAAGTTCATTATCATGGTGTCCATTGGTTCTCATGGTTTCTACTCCAACTGTGGTCAAACTGTGACTTTCAAACTTGAAGATTTCCTTTCTTTCCAGCCTGGATATTAGTCTGACTGCGACGAGCACATAATTTCCTCTTGCTCACATTGACAAGTTACGCACTGCTCCCCAAACTTTCCCACGGCATGGCACACAGAGACAACGATAACGTTTGTAGACAAAGGGTGTGTGTGTGGGTAACAGACAAGGCTGCTTATGGATGGAGCCTGGTCCAACTGCCCTGAAGAGCAAACATTGTCCATGGCACATTTCTAATGAGGGCTGGGAAACTGCGTGCTGTGGACCATGAATTCCTTCATTCAGTAGACTTATCTGGTGGCTCTAGCAATACAGCAATGGACAGAACTCATTTTCTGCCCTTGAGGAGCTGTATTACCTTAGTACGTGTGTTAATATGGAGTGCTGAGGTGGAAAAATATAGTAGAAAGAAGTTGGTCTCCAAGAAATCCGTCAGTCTTGGGTTAAATTCTGGCTCCTCCACTTGCTAGCTTTGTGAACTTGAGCAAATTACCTAACTTCTCTGATGTTTAGTTTCTTATTTAGTAAAATGGAGGTCATAAATCTCCTTGCAGGCTTGCTGGTAAGGAAGAGGTGCAGTTTACTGAGAAATATTAGTTTTAATTCTCATGTATAAATAGGGATATTTCTCTGCAAGTGGCCAGTTGAGTACTTTCCAAAATGCCTGAATATATTCTGAATGATTATTGCAAATTTCATATTATCATTAATGAGTAGTAGAGTATAAACGATACATCACCTCTCACTCCAATTTGGAGAAATATTTGTGATTACCAACTAGAATCATAGCTTGTTCTCTTCACTGATGAATAGTTCCTCTGTCCTCACTATGTGTCAAGATAAAGTCCTCAGCTTTGAGGGTGTCATAGTCTGGGTTAGAGTAGGGGCTCAGAGACCACTTAGCCAGTGGAGAACCAAGAACTAGAACTCAGGGATCCCGTTTTCCAGTTTTATGATTCTCCCATCAAGTCATGGTGTTATGCTGTGAGTTACAGAAGAGACAAAGATAAATAGGATGTGTCCTTGCACTTCTGCAACCTGACAACCTGACTAAAGATATTTAAGCAACTTTACTTTGATGAACTAAATTAGCAGCACTAATTTCTCTAGTAACAGGGAGGGTATTTTTGGGAGGCACATCTCAAGTTAAAATGAAAAATATTATGGATTTGGAATTATCCTAAATATTTCTTTGAATTTAAAAAAAAGATCTGACTTCCAGTTACAAATGGCCGGATCTCTCTCCAAGGGCTTGATATTCTTATTGTCCACCTGTTTCTCTATCTCTCTGTACACACAGACATAAACACAGATGCACTTGAGCTACTGCTAAAGGTCACATACAAAAAGTTTGCAGTGAGAAAAGAAAAAGTAGGTAAAATACATGCATTTTGTTTTTTAGCTTACTATTTTAAAGGCTCATTCTTTCAGGGAAGGCCATCACTCTGCTTATAATCCAAGAATCGGAGAGTTTTGTATTTTACACAAGATCTATGTTCAACAAATCCTCTTTGTTTTCTGTTCAAGGCAGAGATTTTATTTACAGTAACACTGAAGTCATACAGGACTAATAGAAAAATCAGTCTTTAACTTGCAAGTTGTTCATTTCTTGTTACCAATATTAATTGGCATTTGGTCTTCATATATGAAAACTTGGCACTTTGTATTTTCACAGTCAAATAATTAAGTTGAATATATGATAACTTCTCTGAGAGAAAATAAGTGGGTTTTTGTTTCTCATACTCACAGATGAAGTACAGTAGCAGAGATAGGAAGCTGTAGGTCTAATTTTTCTCACAAACTGATGAAGGCTCAAGTGAGATAATACCTGATTTATAGCTTAAGACCTAAAGTTTACAAAGGAAAAAATATCTTGGGTTTTTTCTCTTCTTTAAAATGTGGACAAGACAATGAAATATGTTAGTATGTAAAACACTTAAAACAACATCCAACAGATATTAAGTGTTTAATAAATGTTAGCTATTATTATTATGAGAAAGCATTTTCAAAAGTACATATCTGTATACAAATAAAAGATACTATGGAAAACTGCTCTTGAGGAAATCTTATACATTTCATAATATTTTATATCACACATCTTTCAATGATTTTATAATGTGAAACAACATTCTGACTATGTATGAAAAAGACATATCTAATTTCTTAGTTGGTTTCTAAGGACCAATGTGTTTCTGATCATCGAATTAGAAATTGTACAAGAAATACAGTGGAAACAAACAGTTGATGATACCATGGGTGACATTACCATCTCAAAAGCACAGGAGAGGAAAACTACAACAATTGAAAGCTTGGTTTGCTGAGACTCCTCTTGCTTTCTTTTTGTCACCCACTATGTCCCCCTTGTGTTAACCAAAGATCAAGTGTAGAGATTAAGGGAAGCAGTTTCTTTGACCCATCTTCAAGTTTGGAACCATAAAGGGAAAAAATCCAAGCCAGAGAAATTTCAGTTACATTTGTTTTCAAGTGCATATTTATGTCCTATGTGCCATAAAGCAGAATTATTAGGTTAAAAAAATTTTCAAAAGGTTGAGGCAGAATAGTATTTTGTGGTGTGTATGTGTGTGTGTGTGTGTGTGTGTCTATTGATGGAGTGGGTAGGTGACAGAGTATGGGAAAGGATAGAACTAATGGATTTTAGACAACACACCAACAGGACTTTATTCCTAGGGCTGATGGACATCTGACAGATTGGTAAATATCACTGTGCTGAAACATTTTCAACCAAGGCATTTGCGGAAAAGGAAATGCAATAATTCCGTCAAACAAAAGAAATTTCTATTTAATGTCTGGGAGCTTCTAATTAACTTCAGGCAATCAAAGGGATTTCTTGGTGCGTTTAGATAACTGCAGTCTGACCTAGATGTTTAGCATAAATTTGATTTGCAGCAGTGGAAAGCAAACTTGGTGGAAAGCCAAATTGGTATAAAATTCTCCTTTACCGTCATCGTTGTCAATCATGTTATCCCATCAAAGGCCAGGTTCTTCTCTTGGTTGTTTCTTGGTTGCTCCCAGCCCCTTCCCTTCTGGTTTCTTTCCTTTAGAGGACATCTCTTTGGATGTTAATGTAGCCAGCAAAGGCACAGTGAGAGGGAGCTGGAAAGAGAAGAGGAAGAGAAAAACAGTGAGCCAGGGAGTTTCTAGAGCCTTGAGAAAAGCTTTGGGAGCAGCCTTGGCACACTCTTAAGAGTTGAACAAGCATTGTGACCATATCCGTACCACTGAGATCCGCACTGCCCTTAACCTCTATTGTCTCCTCAGACACAGTGAGCTCTGCATAGATGTTTATTGATAGATTAAGCAAGGAGTCATGATTGCCCAAGCCCGTAGTGTGAATAAAAATGAAACTTTCTGGGGATTTCTGCAACGCAGGGCAAGTTGAACTTGCAAGACCTCAAGGAGCCACATCACCCTAAGATTTTTTTTTTTTTTTTTTTTTGCTTTAGATGGTCTTTATCTTATTTTTATTTTTAAAATTTTTTACTGGAGTATAGTTGACTTACAATGTTGTGTTAGTTTCAGGTGTACAGCAAAGTGAATCAGTTATACATATACATATATATATATATCCATTCTTTTTCAGATTTTTTTCACTCAGATTTTATGAGTCTTTCGATTCCAGCCATCCAGCAACACTCCCTGAACTCCTCTTCCCGTGTTGGGCGTCAGAAAGTGACTTCTGGTCTTATGGCCATGGTACCTTGGCAAGCCTCTCTGCTTCCTTGATATAAAAAGAGGAGCTTCGCTTAGGTGAGGACTCTTCCAGCTCTCACGTTCTGTGTGATTCTGTGAACTATGAGTTCCACCACCCTTGTCTGATGGAGGGAGGGTCATGGGAACAGAAGAAGCCCTTTTCTGAAACTCCAGGGCATTCGTTCTAGCTTGGATTGGACAATGAGTACTAACCATAGGGAGTAGGTTCTCTCTTTGCTAAATGCACCTTGGTCCCTATCTCTTGGGACAACCTCATGAATCTCTTCCCAATTATTTTAGAGCTTTGAGTGTCCCTGAATATATGTTACCGAGCTCTTGTCCTTATGTTTTTATATGTGGTATTGTGTGCTTTTGAGAATAACAAATAGGGGAAACATTTGCAGTGTATGGATAGGAAATGGTTTCCTTAGCAACGACTGCAGTAAGAAAAATATATCAAAGGATGTGGGTTTTCCCCTACTTTCATTACCCCCAAATCTAGTCCCTAGCCTATACTTAATCTTCTTTTTTTTTATTGTAAGATAAAACATAGACTCATGCAGTGCTATGAGAATCTATTATAATTTGGGGGTAAACCAAGATTCTATACATGCACATAGGACAGGGAGGCCTTCACTGCTATTTGGGGTGCTATATTTAAAGCACATGTGTATACCTATTCAGAAATCTAAATGACCTGTAAAAGTTGTTTTCCTTTACTTTTCCTGGATTTCCATGCCCTTTATGCCTATTTCTTCTCAATGCCATTTCGAAATACAAACACCCATAATCATAGAAACCATCATGTGTAAACGTTGGGGGAAATCAGATGTTTACTTAAAGTCATCGGGACAAGGAGAGGATATGTCTTATTCTCATTTTATACAGTAATATTTAGGCCCTAGGCTGGGTTACCCTTTTTTATCTTTTTTCAGATAAGGCCTCTGCAATATGATTCAATCATTGGCAGCCTCTTGAAGTTGCTTCTATTTTAGCTTTTAACTTTTCTGCAATGGAGTGGAGACTTACTTCAACTTGCCAGAATTAGTCTACTACGTCTCAATAAACACCCATAAACATAACTCCCTGGTACGACTTGGCATTGGCTAAGCTTGGAACCTTCTTAAAATTAATTTAGTAAGAAACCAGAAGAGTTCGCAAGAACATCCTGGTTGAAGTTTGATTCTGGGGATGAAGATTTGAGGATTGTCCCTCCTGTCTATTTGCTTCAGGGATGGGAGCACGGTAGAGAAGGGGATATTTCTGGTCTATTCTAGGCAGTTGGTCTACCAATTAGTATTGATCATTTTCTTGATTCCTCCTTTCTGATCTGCACAAGAGACAGAAGTCAGGTGATACTTTTAGCATCATTTAATCAGCCATTATTTTCTCTTCAGATGTCACTGCTAATGAACCACCCCATGACCTCTTTGCTTTTAGAGGAGGAAGCTTCCTGCTGCCATCCATCTCAGGCTTCTGTGCAGGAGAAGGGAAACACACTTGACCTCAACTGACTACTTGAGTGTTTCTTTGGTCCCGGGAACTGAGATGTGTGATCCCCTTCCCCATTTCTAATCAGAATGTTCTGTTTTTTAAATAGCTGTGAAACAACGGATGGCTACAAGGTAGAAAAAGAGAAACAAGTTGAAACTTGAACAGTGACGTTTCTGAGATTCTGATGTGGCAGAGAAATGGATCTGGTGAACCATTAGCCCAATCCCAGGCAGAAACCATGTGAAGAGATGCTTTCAGACATGGACTTTGGGCATAACCACAGTGGGGGTCCCTGGTGCGAGGAGGCTGGGGTGGTGGAGGACGGTGTTGTCTGGTGATGGGAAGCCAGGGTTGGAAATAAGTGTGATATCTAGACTGGCTTGAGCGTTCTGGCCAATCCTTTTCACCCGAAAGTTACCCCCACTTGACCATGGTTTACTGGTGTCTCTGAGAGCCTGTAAGATCTATGGATTAGCACAAACAAGCATTTCCAGAGAAGCCCAGTAATTTTCACGTCATAGCATTAGTGAGGCATTACATGACATATACGGTAATGTGAGCTGAAGAAAGACCGGACCCAAGAGTGTGAAAGAGAAGAATCAACTGGCTTTTGTTCCTTCAGTTATGACTTTTTTCTGCATTTTCAAAATGTTCTTATTTAAGCTCATAAAAATATCAACAAATCAAGTTTTGTTTTTGTTTTTGTTTTTTTTTTTAGAAAAGGACTATATTGGCCACAATTCTTCTTTGATTCTGTCTCCCATTTGAGTTCTCCTGGGCATCCCCACAACGTAGCAAGAGATACGGTTGTGCAGAAACTAACCAGTCAAGAGGCTTGTGGTATGTGCTTTAAATAGCTATGAGAATTTTTAAGTGCCTTTTAGAAAATAAGCAGCTTCTGCCGTCCACCTGTTCACTTTACAGTTCCTTCCTCCTGTTTAATGTGTTACTCTCTTTCTTTGTTCCCCAACCCTTGGCATATAGTCTGACATGGAAATGCTTTCGATATTCATTCTGTCTGGTTCTGTTTCCTCTGAGATTGGCAGGTAGTTGAAATTTCATTTCGGGCTATGCCTTAAGGAAAAAAGTCCATCCCTAGTTCCTTCTATTCCTATTTATATCTTCTTTTGCCCCCAATGTACTTTTTCCTCTAGTTCTTCTTCCCTCTTCCTTATGTCTTCTTATAGTCTCTAGGTCAAATGGACTCTTCCTGAGTTATTTTCTCCTTTATCCACCTTCCCTCTACGTCACTCATCTAATCTGTGGGGAAGATGAGTTATGTTGTGAAATGATACACAGCTCAATTTCTGACACCAAGAATTCCTTTCCCTGCCCATTTTGAATCCAAAAGTCCAGAGCAAAGATAGAGTATAAATTAACCATCTATCAACACAGACAACGGAGAAATTTCCCCCAAACACTGCACCAATTGTTAATTCCTTTCTATCTTGCATATTTGCACTGGGAAAGAATTTTTTAGGCCCATGGTTGGCAGGTGAAAGAACAAGAGGGGCTTCTGTCTCCATCACTCCCCTGAAAGGGCTCTTGTCAAGGTCTCCTGTGACCCTTGTGTTGCCAAGTTCAGTGGTCACTTCTGTACCCTCATCTTATCTGACCTCCCACCCATGTTGCCTCACTCATCTTCTCCTTCTGTCCTCCACCCTCCTGGCCACTTCAGCTCAATCTTCCTGGCTGACCCTCCCTTCTTTACTTCAAAGGTCCCTGTCCCAGTGTCAGGCCCAGGCCTTCTGTCTTCTCTGTTGAAAGTGTCACCTTGGGGATCTCATCTTTAAATGTCATTTGTATCTTGAAGACTTCTAAGTATCAATCACCAGTCCCAACCTCTCTCCAAAGCTCCAGACTTCTCACAAGAAGACATCTGGTTGTGCAGACATCTCTGAACATTTCCTCTTGATATTCCCAAGAGGTTACCTGACATCTCCTCTTGGTTAGGCATCTCGAATTGAACCATGACCAACCCAAACAGAACTCTATTCCCACTGTCCTTCACCTCCCCAAACTGCTTCTCTGTCATGCTTTCCAGTAAGTGGCATCACCATCCACCCAGTTGCTCAGTCTGAAGTCACACCCCACCCCGACCTCTCACCCATCACCAATTAGCTCTACCTCCAGAATACTTCGGAAATCCATTCACTTCTCACAGCTTCACCACCCTTGTCCACGCCACTCTCTTTTATTGTGTGCATGGCTGCGATCATTTCCAAAGAGGTCTCCCTCTTTCTATTCCTGTCCTCATTGTGGTATTTTCTCCATACAGCAGCCTGAATAATTTTCAAAAATGTGAATCAGGGACTTCCCTGGTGGTCCAGTGGTTAAGACTCCGAGCTCCCCATGCAGGGGGCCCGGGCTAGATCCCTGGTCAGGGAACTAGGTCCTGCACGCAACTAAGAGCCCGCATGCCGCAACTAAGACCCGGCGCAGCCAGAAAAATAAATAAATAAATAAATATTTTTTAAAAATGTAAATCAGGTTGCATCATTCCCCTTCTTAACCACCCCTCGTGCTGTCCCGTATGCCTGCTCCACCCATGAAACACCCTCTTCTTCTTTGCCTTGTCTAGTACTTTACTTCCACTGTAATCCTGACCTGCTGAAAAGGTTAAGCCTCTTTATGCTATCTGGTTCCTTTTTCATAAGTAAAATGAGGACAAGAATATTTACAGATCTGAAAATCCTTTAAAGTATTTATTACTGTACAGGTAGAAAGCTTCCTAGGTAACTCTCTCTTTTTTTTGAAACATGGAGGGTGGGCACTTTAAGACTAGTGGTGTGGTTTGCTCCTGTTATCTGACCAAGGATACCGGACAGAGTTGAGAAAAATAGTGAACTTGGGGAGACACAGATGGAGAATAAAATGGGAAAGTAAAAGATGGTACAGGGGTTAGAAAGAGGTGCATGCTGAATAAAATTTATCCTTTATAATTCATATTACAGTAGAATTGTATAAATTGAGCTGCAGTAGAAAAAGGAGTAATAAAATGATATTAATTAGCATCATACTAATAATTATACTGTCTCCCTGAATTTATATAATCTTTCTGCAAAGAGCTAAAAATGGTTTAAAAAGCTCTAATAATAATATATTATTGGGCAACGTGTCTATAATAGACACTAATTATAGGTATTAAGCCAATCCACAGAGCTTTCTAAAGGTACAATAGGCTAATAAAACACCAGAAACCTAATTGCTACTCTAAGAATTTAGAATTAAAATTAGCTTAATGATAGGAAAAATTTTAATAGGGAAAAATATCCACAGAACACTTGCTCGGATGTACTTTTTCACTGTAAGGAAAATTAAAAAGATCAATAAAAACAAAGTAAGTACTCAGACCTTGTTACACAAATATCACTGTTAAGTTTCTTCTTTTTCTAAGCTATCTTACTGTGCGGTTTTCAGAGCCTTTTATAAGTCAGCCACTAGAGAGCAAACTTCTTCTTTCTATCAAGCTGTAGTTTTATTAAAAAAAGTACACACCACATATATTTTGGCACTCTTACTATAACATATTATCTCAGACTGTAAAATCTGATAATATAGCTTTTGGATGCCTGGGGCGGTGAGCGTGGAGGATGGAAGTGGGGAATTTTAAGACCTTTGTATTAAAAACATAAGAAAACACAAGATAAGGTGTTGTAACCTTGAACTACTTTCATGGAGTGAAAATGAAACCATCTGCTAATGGAGCAGAAAGTCTTAAGTTTCATCCATGTAATAAAATATGATAGGCATTGTTTGGTCTGACAGGCATCCTGGGCCTTTTTTCCAGGCGGGGGTCTCTAGGGAGCTCAGAGAAATGGTACTGTTTCCAGGTGAAATGTGGATAAATTACATTGTCAGTTACCTTTACAGCCTTTAGTTCCAGAGGCTTGAGCCAGGCAAAAGAAAGCTGCCAGTTGAGGAAACTTCTCATCTATTGGACTAATTCCCACTATTGACATTACTTCCAAAGGTCAGTGTGGTCCCCAAAGATAAATATGCAGGAGGATCAATCCACTAAAAGGTGCCAGGGAACAGAAAAAGGAATCAAGGAACAGTGGGGAATTTACTGCACCTAGAAACTGCAATTTACCAGGCCCCAGAAGGTATTTCTCAGCCGGCTTTTTGGCCACGATTGAGAAATAAAGTGAGTAAAACTGCTTTCTCTTCCGTTTTCTGTAAACAGTTGACCTTGCCCACATGACCCTAGGAACTCATGGCTGAACAAAGTCGCTGGAATCAAATTTCATCTCTGTTGTCTGGGCTTTGGGATTGTTGAGGATTTACAGTCTAGAATTTGGACTTTTGGGGTATTTTTACAAAATAATATTTAGTAACTATAGTTAGATTATAAAAGCTATCCAAGAAGGGAGATTTCAAAACCTTCCAAGGAAACACTGGCGTTTATAGGCTATTCCAGTTAGGATATAAATATATTTTTAGA